>NC_143588.1:31572189-31882327 GCF_048544385.1 Mastigoproctus giganteus | reverse complement strand
CTTTAGATGTTACCTACTTCTCTTAAACATTTGTACCAATATTTTTGAGACACCCTGTATACTATAAATACAAATACAAGCCCAGACTTAAGTGTGTGTTGTTGCAACGCCTTGTTTTCTGTTTTTTTTTTTTGTATTGTCAACCTTATCATCGTTTTTATGTTGTAACTATTTAGTTTTACATTGTTTATAAGTGGCAAATTGTATATATATATAATGTTGGTGGAAATATACCACAGTTTACCCATAAGGATAACTACATAAGTAGTGATAAAGACTATAAAATATTTAAGGGCAAAGGCCTCATGCTACGAGGTAGAATGACTAACATGTAGGTTAGTCATTTTAACATAGCTACGTACCAAAGTAGTTAAATTAATTAATTAAATTGGCATCGTTTTGGTTAAATCTCATATTCCTCTCCACTGGTGAAGTGTTATTAATTCGAGGTAGTACAATACCATGGAAACTCGTTGTGAAGGCATTCACAATATGAGATATAACCAAAACGATGCCACTTTAATTAATTAATTAATATAACTACTTTGGTAGATAGCTATGTTAAAATGATGCATTTTCACTAACCTACATGCTACGTAAGTAGTGTAAAGGCATCGTTTGATTTTACAACTAGATAACAGGTGTTTTCTTATTACATATTAGCATCACCATTAGTAAAGGCACATGATGCAAGAAAGCAAGCTTATAAAGCATCAGCCAAAACAAAAAAAAAAAAAAAAAACCCTTCTCATTTCACCCATGTTTGCCTAGTTCTGCCTTGAAACTACTTAAGCTATCGACTTCTACAATGACAGATGGAAGTTTGTTCCAGCAATCAACCGCCCGCTAGCTGAAGGCACACTTTCGCACATCTGTCCTACAACTGTCTTTCCTAAATTTGAATTTATGCCCTCTCAGGCAATTATTCTGAGAAAGAGGAAGAATCCCATTGGCATTGAGCATGATCAAACCATTCAAGGCTTTATACACCTCAATCATATCACCTCGCAGGTGACTAGTCTCCAGACACCATAATTTACAAAACATAAGCCTTTCTTCCTAAGAGAGCATTCACTAATCTTTTTGCCCTTCTCTGTACTTGTTCCAACGCTCTACATCCTTCTTCAAATGAGGCCTCCAGACTTGTAGATAGTACTCAAGGTATGGACTGACCATTGCCTTATACAAGGGGATTATCACCTCCTTATCCCTGCTGGAAAAATTCCTGTATATCATTGACAAGACACCATGAGCTACTCTTGCGGACCGTCTGCACTGCTCAGAAAACTTTATATCTGCCTACACAATTATCCCCAGATCCTTTTCATTTTCTACCACTGTCAGTGTAGTACCACAGAGGTGATACGTTACTCTGGGGTTTACTGCTTCCCATATGTAGTAATTCACATTTGTCAATCTTAAACTTCATTTGCCACCTCTCAGCCCATCTATTCAACTTTTCTAGATCCTGTTGCAGCAGCAGCGTACTGTCATTACTGTCCTTAACAACCCTGCCAACCTTCGTATCGTCTGCAAACTTGGACATTAAGCTTGATATACCATCATCAATTTCATTTATAAATACAGAAAACAACAAGGGACCCAACACTGAACCCAGGGGGACTCCACTAATAATATTAGTCCACGATGAGCAGTGTCCATTGATTACCACTCTCTATCTTCTCCCACTCAACCATCCCTTTATCCATAGCAGCAATTTGCTCCAATGCCACACTGCTCCAATTTGTGCAGCAATCTTCCATGGGCAACAGTATCAAAAGCCTTTGTAAGATCCAAATATATGATATCAAATTTATTCCCTGCATCCAGTTGCTTTGTGACCACATCATAATATCCAATCAAATTGTCAGGCAAGACTTTCCCTTAACAAAACGATGCTGTGTCCGAGCTATAACTGAAGACTTGTCTAGATGATCCGGCAGTGCTTCTTTAATACAAACAAGCATATAAATGTAAGCTCCGAAACGGTGCCATCTGGTTGGTGGTGGTGCCCACTATAAATAAATAACAGTAGTCCTCTCTACTAGAGAAGCATTATTTATTCGCAGTAGTACAATACCTGGTATCTTAATCCATAAAGAATCACTACTGATAATCAGATCAAGAGTATTACTCCCTCTTGTTGCCTCCCGAACATGCTGATATCAAAATAATCACACAACCATAATACGCGTGCACACCAATGCTAGGAGTCTGGTAAATAAATTTGATGTGTTGGTTAAAACATCACAGGTTGATATTTTTGGGATATCAGACACATGGTGTCACACAGATATAAGTAAGGCAGAACTGGAATTTGGGGAGTACAACGTCTACACAAAAAAATCAAATTACTATATTAGGGTTACCCGTAAATGATTACATTAACCCGTATTCGTGTCTGTAAATTGCGTGTGTTCTTTGGTCGATTTGCCTGTTTTGCTGGACGAAAAAACCCTCAATTTCTGAGGGAAAAAACCTTGCTATCTACGCCTGAAACCGACTAACTCAGCCACGGAGTGAAAAAAGCCCACTAAAGTTGCTGGCGTCATCGACGGGATTCGAACCCGCGCCTTTTCCACCCGGTGTGGGGAGGACGGTGACGATACCACTGTGCTACCATGCACACAACGTCTACAGAAAGAATAGACAGGATGGGAAGGGAGGAGGGATTATGCTATTAGTTAAGAAACACATAAAATCCAAGGAAGTGAAGCCAGTCGACATCGCTGGACAGTGCAGTGTCGAGTCAGTTTGGTGTGACATAAGCATTGGGAAATCAAAATTGAGAGTCAGAGTGTGTTATAGGCCTAACGATTCTGATGAGTATAATAAAAAACTGTACAGGGAAATCGAGTGGGCCGGTAAATCAGAGAGTTTTATAATGGGGGATTTAATTTCCCAGATATTGACTGGAATTTGTGTGTTGGTCACTCACACACTAGCAAGGCTTTTTGTGGATTTATTGGATGATTGTTTTCTATATCAGCATGTTCGGGAGGCAACTAGAGGGAGTAATACTCTTGATCTGATTATGTAGAGCTTCTTCTTGCATCAAGAATCTGCAGATAAATGAACCACTAGGTGGCAGTGATCACAGTGTGCTGAAGTGGGATTTACTCAAAGAGGTAACTACCATCAAGGGTAAAGGGAAGGGTTTTTGCTTTCGAAAGGTATTATGGTGGTTTCAGACAGTATTTAAATTCTATACGGTAGCACCAACTGATAATGTTACCAACAGCAAATTCAAAATGGGTACCATTCAAAGAATTAATTTTGGAAGCTACTAGCCTTTTCATACCAACAGAGAAATATTGTTCAAGATTTAGGTCTAAATGGATTTCAGATGAACTAATCAGACATGTGGCAAACAATAAAAATTTATGGCATTCATATAAATTAATGGGCGACATGGAAGCCTATGATAGATATAAGCTGGTCTGTCTGTAACCAAGTCACAAAGGAAGTTAGGCAAGCAAAGGCAGATTATCAGAAAACTTTGGCAAACGATGCAAAGAAAAACAGCAAAGAGTTCTTTACTTATGTAAACTCTAGAAGGAAGGGGATGAATCAGATTGGTCCACTGGATATTGATGGTTCAACTGTCGATGATCCTGCTCAGGTGGCTAACAAACTAAATGAGTATTTTGCATCGACATTCACACATGAGGAGTTATTCAAGGAGGGGCATGTCAGAAGTTTATCAAACTCTAACAGGGAGTTAAGTGATTTTCTAATAACCGAGAGGAAATTGGAGGAGAAATTGTTGAAGATATACATAAGAAAGGCACCTCGGGATCTAGCCAGTTATATTAAAGGAGGCAGCAAAGGAAGTAAGCAAACCCTTAGCCATAATTATGAGAGCTTCCTTTGAATCAGGGGAGGTGCCCAGGGACTGGAGATGTGCAAATGTGACCCCAATTGTCAAGAGGATCAAAGGCTGACACAAGTAATTATAGACCTGTGAATTTAACTTCTGTTCCAGAAAAATTAATGGAGGCACTGATTAAAGAAGCACTGCAGGATCATCTAGACAAGACTTCAGTTATAGCTCGGACACAGCATGGTTTTGTTAGGGGGAAGTCTTGTCTGGCCAACTTGATTGGATACTATGATGTGGTCACAAAGGAACTGGATGCAGGGAATAACTTTGATATCATATATTTGGATCTTAGAAAGGCTTTTGATACTGTTGCACAGGGTAGACTGCTGCAAAAATTGGAGCAGTGTGGCATTGGAGGCAAATTGCTGCTATGGATAAAGGGATGGTTGAGTGGGAGAAGACAGAGAGTGGTTATCAATGGACACTGCTCTTCATGGACTAATTTTATTAGTGGAGTTCCTGAAGGTTCAGTGTTGGGTCCATTTTTGTTTTATTTATTTATGATTGATATTGATTATGATATATTAAGCTTAATGTCCAAGTGTGCAGATGATATGAAGTTTGGCAGAGTTGTTAATGACACTATGCTGCTGCAACAGGATCTAGAAAATTTGAGGAAATGGGATGAGAGGTGGCAAATAAAGTTTCTCATTGACAAATGTAAAATACTACACATGGGAAGCAGTAACCCCAGAGTAATGTATCAATTCTGTGGTATTACACTGATAGTGAAAGAGAACGAAAAGGACATGAGGGTAATTGTGCAGGCAGATATGAAGCTTTCTGTGCAGTGCAGACGGTCTGCAAGAGTAGTTCATGGTGTCTGGTCAATGATATACAGGAATTTTCTAGCAGTGATGGGGAGTTGATTATCCCCTGGTATAAGGCGGTGGTCAGGCCACAACTTGAGTACTGTATACAGGTTTGGAGGCCTCATTTTAAGAAGGAAGTAATGCTGTTGGAACGAGTACAGAGATGAGCAACATGATTAGTGAAGTAAACGAAGAGTTGCTCTTATGAAGAAAGGCTTATATTTTGCAGATTGCAGTGTTTGGAGACTATACAACTGCGAGGTGATCTGATTGAGGTGTAATAAGCCTTCAGTGGTTTGAGCATGCTCAATGCTGATGGGATTCTTCCTCCTACTCAGAATAATCACCCGAGAGGGCATAAATTCAAATTGAGGAAAGACAGTTGTAGAATAGATTTGCAGAAGTTTGCCTTTAGCCAGCGGGTCAGTGGCGGATTTCCGCACAGGCGCACGAGGCGCGAGTTGCCTCTTAAATCGAGGGAGCCTCAAATCTCAGGTCTCAAAAAAAATAAAATTGTTTCATTTTAAATGTTTACACTCATCTGTATTACCGTTACTGAATAAAACTATAATTTAATATGAGATGTTAATAAACTCTTATGCGAATATACCCACATATTATATGAAATATCTATCGAACTAAGTGAATCTGAAGTAGAATACATATTATCATTAATGCTAGATTTTGTATTAATTTTATGTTAGATTTGTATTAATGTTAGATTTTGGAGGGATGGTAGTTGTGTCATTTTTTCATTTAAACATTAATTAAAATATGTATGAAAGAATTGCGCAACCATGTGATTGAAACCGCAACACCGAATCTAGAGCGCGTGCTATAGTAAAAACGTGCGCGTAGAATGCACACGGTAGTGGTACCGAAAATATTTATAGGGGGCCTCAAAATTGAATTGCGCTTGGGGGGCTCTGAAGTGCTAAATCCGCCACTGTAGCTGGGATGGTTGAGTGGGAGAAGTCTGTTCCACCATATTCTCCAATACGAAGAATATGGTGGAACAGACTTCCATCTGTTGTTGTGGACGTTGATAGCCTAAATAAATTTAAGGCTGCGCTGGACAGGTACTGTATTTGGAACTAATATATGGGTGAAATTGGAGTTTTTTTTCTTTTGGCTAATGCTGCATAAGCTTGCTTTCTTGCATCGTGTGCCTCTACTAATGCTAATCTCGTTGTGAAGGTAGCACAGTACAGTATAAGATAAAATCAAATAATGCCGTTACACTACTTATGTAGTTAAATTTATGGGAAACTATGGTGTATTTACAAGGATATTATAGAGTTAATTTCTACCCATAACATATTATGCCTTGTGCATTTAGTGTTCAAAATAAGTGGAAAATGTAACGTGTTATAGAAAACAACAGCACTAATGAACCATAAAATTAATGCATTTAATTAATGATACATTTGAGTTTATTATTATTATTTCTGCTCTTATATTATTTCTCTCTGATTGGGGGTTCCACCTCGTGACGGGTATTGCTACCAAGTACACAGCGTGGTTGTTGTTTATGTCTGATGTTACTGTTGGTCGAGGAACTCTCTGACAATCCTATAGGTGTTCAGGATTGCGACTTTCGAGAAATTCTTGTAGGTGTTCGCTGGGAGCCCTATTGCTTCTAGGCTGTTACGTAGGATCTTTGGTACCATACCTGTTGACACGATAATCGGGATGGTCGTTACTTGTTGCCTATGCCACATCTCTTTGATCTCCTGTCTTATACTTCCTGTTTGTGTACTTCCTGATTTTTTCCCCAATGGCTTTTCTGCAGATTGCCAGTGTTGGGTACCGCTATGTCAATCAGATAGGTAGCTTTTACTTCTTGTCCACAAGGGTTATGTCCTGTGTGTTGTGCAGGATTGTTCTATCCGTTATTACCGCGCAGTTCCAGTACAGCTTGTGGGTTGGGGTCTCTAGTACTGCCTGGGGTTCATACTTGTAGTACAATACGCTTTCTTTGTTCAACTGGTATTTCCTTGCTAGCATCTAATCTATTATCCTGGCTACCTGGTCGTCTCTATGAGTGTACTCAGTCTGGGTGATCGCCTTGCATCCCGCGGTGATGGGTTGGATCGTTTCTCTATATTTTCTATAGTTCCTGGTGTTGATTACCTGGTCTTGGATGGCGAGCATGAATCCTTCAGTCTCGGAGAAGAGCTTCGCTTCCCGCTCGTGAGCCATGCATTGGAAGAAATTTTATCTATGTGACCCTGATGAAGAACAGTCGACTGGGATGCCTTCGACTTTCCAACACACGACCCTCTCCAATATGAAGATGCAACACCAGAAGAATACAGCGAAGTAATACAAGCAGCAATTACCAGAGCCTCGTATAGAACAAAAAGGAAGAAAGTCCCATGCAACAGACATTGTGCATGGTGGAACACGGAAGTTATGACACTAAGGAGGGAAGTCCATCGCGCATGAAAGCAATATCAGAACCGACGAAACTGGCCAGCAGCAGCAGACGTCGAAAGGCTTCACAGGGAATACTTGAATAAAAAGAATACATACACCAAGGCAATACCAACTAGAAAGCGAGAAACCTGGGCTACATTCATCCTAGAATCTGGAAATTCAAACCCTTAGGGGTTACTGTATAAAATCACACGGGGAAAAACCTTCACAACAGATATCTCCGGCACTGTCCTGGCTGATCGAAATGATACCACCAACTGGAGTGACTCTGTCAGTGCCATCATAAATAAGCTCTTCCCGGATGACAACCCTCAGAATGACTTGCCGGAACACAAAAGTATCCGAAAGAAGAATGCCGAATATATAACACAGACCCAAGCTGAACCCTTCACCAGTCTGGAATTGAATCAGGTCCTCAAAAACGTAAATACCAAAAAGTGCCAGGGACTGGATTTAATTGAATATGCCTTCATCATTAGATTTCACAAATTAAAGCCAGAACATCTTCTATTGTACAATAAATGCCTCCAAAAATCAAAGTTCCCCCAGCCCTGGAAGGTTGCACTTCTCCGCCTAATAACGAACCCTCGTTCGTACAGACCAATTGCCCTGCTGGCAAACCTGGGCAAGACCTTGGAAAGACTAATGGCCATCCGAATCACGAATCTCTTTCTTTCCAAAGGTATGATTTCACCAGCCCAATATGGATTCACCCAGGGCAGATCATGTGAAGATGCTCTCTCTAATTTGGTCCTGCATCTGGAAACTTCGCAATCCAAATATTAACTCGCCCTGTTTATAGACTTCGAGGGGGCCTTCGATAATGTATGGTGGGAAAGTGCACTGGAACGTCTTCGAACAGCAGAATGTCCAAACAATCTTTACTGGCTGTTCAGAAGCTACTTCTCACAATACAATAGTAGTTAAGTCAAAATATCGCCAAGTCCTTAAACCCATCCACCGTAGCTATCCCCAGGGCTCTGTCCAGGGGCCCTTGGTGTGGAATATGGTGCTCCAGAGCTGGCTCAGTAACAGTTTTGAAAAAACGGAAATCATAGCATTCGCCGACGACCTCACCATCGTGGTCGCTGGTCATTCCAGAGCAGCCCTCGAATCCACAGCACAGCGAGTACTCAACCATTTCTCTACCTGGACAACAATGAACAAATTGCAAATTAACTCTGCCAAAACTAGATGATGATGTTTAAAAACCGACTCGACTTACGAAAGCCTCCCCAAGTCAAAATCGATGGAACCCAGCTAACCTTCATAGAACAGACAAAAGTCCTGGGAGTAGTAATAGACAACCGCCTGTCTTTCTTCCCCCATCTACAGCATCTGAGTTCCAAGACCAAACCAAAAAGTTCTCCGCCGCAATTATACGGATCTCAAGAAGTGAGTGGGGACTATTAAAACGAACCCTTCTTCTTTATTATAAAGCTGTCTTTCTCCCAATAGTAATCTATGCTGCCGGGGTCTGGTTTCACAGAGTTCCCATCATTAAGATGAAAGGAAAGCTAAACTCTATACAAAGAGCTATGTTTTTTTTTTTTTTTTTTTTTTTTTTATGAAAACCCCAAACACGAAAGGTATCAAAACCTATAGTACTTAGTACCGTGCATGGGTTGAAGGAGAAGTATGGGGGGTGGGAGATGCCGGAATCTTTGCTCTAAAGACTAAACATGGGTTTCACCACATCAAGCCTCCAATAAGCAAAGTGGTGGTATTTCACCGGTTGATGAAAGTCATCTACCACCTTGCGACCCATCGAATCTGCCGTACAGTTTCTCAACCTCCCTCTCAACCTTTATACAATCTACAAGGGGCTCTGCTATCGAATTAAAAAGGTACTCCGGCAACGATCCTGGATATAGAACTCTCACTAACTACGGATATAAAGCAGGAGAAATCTCGATATCTCAATAAACTCTTCAATGTATGGCAGACCAGATGGGATTCTTCTACTGTAGGGGTTGTAACTCGGAGTTTTCTTCAGGAGGCAACCTTTGCAACCACTAAAAATAACGCCCGATGGTTCTCCCTCAGCCTCAAATCTTCTTTTCTCATTACCGGACACGGTTCTCTAAATGAGAAACTGCATACACTGGGACTCATCAACACTCCCTACCTGCTTTTGCGGACAAAGTGAAAGTTGGAAACACTTGCTTCTGGAGTGTGTACATTACAACGACATCAGAAACCGTCTCCAGAATAAGATCCAGGACTTCCCACCAGCAGATTTGCATCTGCTGATATGTACCCAGAACAATCTCGAAGCCTTCCAGACCTTTGCAGCTGAGGTATTTGACTGGAGGAGGACACTGATCGCCAATCACCGACGTGCAAATGCCGATCATTAACAATTCCACTGCCAACTGAAAGTCACTCCTTCTACTGACTATTCTTTTTTTTTTTTTTTTTCTAACCTGCGTTCTGCACTGTGTCCAGGTCCTGCCCTAGAACTAGGAGCAGCCTTGGCTCACCTTTTCTTCTTTCTCACTCTGTTCAGGATAGATAACCACTCTCCCATTTTTTTTTTTTTTACTATCTCTCTGCTGGCACCCCGACTTACATCTTCCTCTTCACTGTGTTTGTGAGAAAAAGATCAAGCGTGTTGGCTGTATGATTAGGATTGTCCGGTATTCTTGTAGGTAAATGAACAATCTGTACAAGGTCATTAGTAATTTTAAAAGCCTCAGCATCTCGACCAGCTGGGTAGGTGTGACTAGAAAACGGAAGCCAGCTGGAGTTGTGAACATTAAAATCACAAAGGAAAATTACCTCACTTTTAGGAAGGTTGGACTGGAGAAAGTCAAGTTGCAAAGACAGGAAGTCAAAGAACTCCAAGTGATTAGTGAAGTTGGGAGAACGGTAGAGACAACAGATGAATTTGACACAGTGAGGTAGAGAGATTTTAAGTCAGAGAAGATCGAAGAGAGGAGATTCCAAATTGCCAAGTCTCTGAGAACGAATAATTTGGGCATCTGAGATGAGCAATAGTTGAATCAACCGATAACTGAGATTCTGTCAAAAAAGTACACGGGGTTTGGCAGACTGCAAGTGGAAATGCACATTGTTGAGATTAGAATTGAGACCACGTATAGTTGTGAAATGAATTAGGAAGTGTTAGGAAGTTGCGCAGGAAGCACTTCCAGTTGGTGGGGCTGGGTGGTTTTGCCCTTCTCTTGTGGTAGCCATGCTGGGGACACCGCCACTCGCTCCACTGTCTTCCTCGGGAGACCGTCTCTGAATTTTCGATCCGACCCCTCTGCCTCAGGCCTGAACGCGAGTGACTTTATCCTGCGCCACACTCGCTGCAGTATGAATAATATTTCTCTGCGACATCATCCATTATTGTAGTTGGACCTATTTACCTTCGTCTTATGTCCAGTGGTAGTTCTCGCGGTGTTTGTTTCGCATCACCAGATACTGCCGAACCATATCAATATTTGCATTGTAGGTACTTATAAGATAATTCCCATTAGTCTTATGCATGGGCTTAGCTGGTTCTACTATATCGTAGAAAGAAACAGTATTTCTTGGTATTACACGATCCTCAACCAAGACATCAAGGTTGAAAACAAGCCAATGGGTGGAAGTAACTTGACTTTAGCAAAATTAGGGATGGAGCCAATGATATTAAAATGCGAAACTACGAGAGCAGCCATTTAATTTCCGGTCTCTTGCAAGATCTTATCTTAATTTTGATCATCTGAATCTTTTATGGATTTCTTTTTCTTGAAATACTCTCCTTTGAACTTTTCTGCGCGGTAGCATGGTAATGTCGTAACCTCCTCCCCACACCGGGTGGAAAAGGCCCGGTTTCGAATCCCTTCGATGACGCGAGGAACTTAAATGTGCTTTTTTCGCTCCGTGGCTGAATTAGTTGGTCTCAGGCGTATAGAGGAAGGTTTTTCTCCTCAGAAACTAGGGGGAAGGGGGGGCGTTCGTTTAGCAAAATAGGCAATTCGAGCAGAGAGCGCGCACAATTTACAGACACCATACACATGGGTAGATGTAATCAATTACGAGTGACCGTAGTTTTTTTTCCTCCCTTGAACTTTATCACTTTCTTCACCGTTGTGCCCATGCATTAGATGCTTGTTGCAAGCTATTTTTTGAAAGACTGCAAAGTGCTTCCATTGTGGCTCTGCAAGCATCTTTGTGTTGGACTCGAAATGCTTGCATTTCAGATCTTTCTTCAGGCATGGAAACATGAGGAAATCACACTCTTGGTTGAGACAAACGTTCATCAGCATAAACTTTTTTAAATCGTCAAAAGTTTCCGTAGCACTTTTTCCCAATTTACCATAAAATTTGATGACTGCTCTTTGCTCCATTTTTAATTTTCTGATGACATGCACAAAACTACTGTTACTCTTTCCGTCATAAATCTCTATCTACTGACCTGACAAATTTCAACTTGCACTCTTTGGAAAGAGCACATCTAGTGGATCTAATCATATACTATTTTGGCCTCTTACGTTAATACTAAACGCAGAGCGCATGAATCTTGTTATTTAATTGGCGCACTGTGTACAGCCGAGCCAACGTTTTGTGATTGTTGGAAGGAAGTACTGCATTTTGAAAGAAAGAATTTGTATTGTTTTAATGTTCAATAAATTAATGAAAATATTAAAAATTATGTATTACTTCGAAATCCAAAGGCGGTGCATTTGGACCAGTTGGCACCATGCTGCTGGTGTCCATGGCCTGCAGAATATTAGCCATATGGGGCCTGACATTGTCTTTATGGAGAAACCACTTCACACCGGAATGATCGGTCACACTGGAATATGGCCTGCCTACAAAAAAACACTCATTACCATATGCTTCATTCATCTCTTTAACTGTTTCTGATGGGGTTTAAGCTCCGTCCAGTTCCGAACCAAGGTATTTCCTTGCCTGCCCCGGGCAAACTACCAAACCAAACTATTATATTTAATCCACCTGAATAATTAAATTCATCTGCAGTGCTGTGCCTTATGTCTGTTAATTGCGTGTGTTCTATGGTCGATTTGTCTGTTTGCTGAACGAAAAACACGTTTCTAGGGAAAAACATTGCTATCTACGCCTGAGACCGACTAAATCAGCCACGGAATGAAAAAAAGCCCATTAAAGATCATCGCGTCATCGACGGGATTCGAACCCGGGCCTTTTCTATCCGGTGTGCGGAGGTCGGTGACGATACCACTGTGCTACCGCGCTCCTCCGGCAGTATCATTTTTCGGAGCTATTTACTAAGGGTATATATATTTTTTTTTTCCCTCATTGTCCTTCTGCTTTTGGTGCCTCTTAAAGAATGATGTCCTGGGCAAGCACCCTGGTAGCCCGTACCTTAATCCAGCACTGGCTCCTCCTCACACAATAACGAATCACATATCGCTGTTCAATCCGTATATCCGACATGATACTTGCTTCGAAACGATCGAGTGACACGTGGCTAAAAAAACTCTATTCATGCAATACTAGCTCGACAAGTACTCACATAGAGTCCGGTAAGTAGCGATGAGGGCGAGCGCCTCTAGCGGCAGTTATGGAACGTTCGCGCGGTAAACATGAAATCCTGCATCAGTCCGCGAATTAAATGATCTCCCCTCGTATTAACAATTTGTCCTGTCAGGAGCGGAATGCATTTCGGCTCAGTGGCTTTCAAAGATTTTGTTCCAATTGTTTTTTGCATTGTTCCGGTGGTAATTGGTGCTTAGCATTTTGGGCCAGTTCACCTCTGTGTACTGGTATCTTTCAGTGTGGGTGGACTTTTCGTTCAATTGGCGCCACCTTTGTAAAAAAAGAACTGCCGAAACATTAAATGTCTTTTCAATAAATAACACTTCCAACAAGGGGTGGGGGGGATATCTTGTTATTTATTTAAAAGCTGGTCTTGAGTGCTACTATTACTACCACTACTACGACTTTCTGCTTAAATCAGAGTTTTTGCAGATAGAGATCTTTGGTTTTCAATTTAGGCAGTATTATTTCTGTTCACAACCACAGACCATCATCATATTCACAACTACAATCTGTTTTTGTTTGACTCAATATTTTTATTTGCAAGTTATGTGGCTATTGGCCTATTTTGGAAAATACTCTTGTTTTTTTTAAACGTTTTAATTCAAACAAAAGTGTATGTATAGGTCTTAATGAAAATAATAAAATAATATTTGAGACACAGGTACAGTACCTTAATACACAGAAACTGGATCCAAGAAACAGCTTGTTGAATAGTCGTTGCTCTTTATTGGTGCAAAATCCAATCGCAAGTATGAATGGACCAATGGAACTAGTGTTCAGGAGGGCGGTAGAACTTTCTGCGCACTGCCAAACTACGCAGTACCATGTGGGGAAACTCTGCCACTTTTGCCGGTATAGCTTGGGAAGGAGAGTAGATTTTTCTGCTCCAGGTTTAATGTGTAACGTGTTTATATCATTATTTTTTGTTCGCTAATTTTTGTTTAGAATTATAGTTAGTTTAAAAAATGGATCTCATAGCGGTGTTAGAGAAGACGGTTTCTGCAGGTATGTAAAGAGTTAATGGATTTTAATTATTGCAGTGCCACTAGAGTTATCAGTTAGCAATCGTAAGCCTAATGTCAATTGTAGCGAGTTATTAGGCCTAGCAATTGCAGTTCGATTTCTCAACAAAAGCTTAGTTCCTAAGCTTTGATGATAACAATAATAACAAAAGTAATAAATCGTTTTGCAGATACCCTGTTATGTTCACAAATTATGGAAATGACTGAAGGCATCCAAAAGCAGACTGAATCATTTAAACTTACCTTGTCCTTGAAGCGATTTGCATATATTTCATTCTTAAATTAAGTTCATTAATTTGGTGCTAGTTCTGGTAACACTAAAAGGAAGTGGTAGTACGCGTTATTTCTAATCTGTTAGTAATTCTTGAAAAAAAAGGTGTAACGAAACCGCATTTGACAATTTTCTTTCATGTTCTTATTTGATATAAAAATGCTCCTGCATAGACGAAAAAATAGGTTTTGTATATTTTAAATTTAGACAAACTGATTGCTACTTTTACTGATTTAATGAGATAGTGCAGCAGGTCTAATTTTATGTCACTCATTTTTGCCAAGGAACTAACCAAAAATATTACGGAACACACATCACTCCATCACAAATATCAATAGTAGACAACAGTGCAGAAAGACCTTGCTTAACATTATCTCACTGAACCAGTCACTTAGTAGAATGCACCTTACATCCTGTGTTCCGAGTACTGTAGTAAATGTGATTATTACCTATTCTGGTATTTTGTAATATTTCGTCTTTTAGATAGAATTTATGATATTTAAAGAAAAGCCGATATATGCAACCATCCCCTCATCTACTCCCCATTTTTAAATTTTTTTATTGTTGTGCTTTCAAGTTTTTAATTCGGGAGCGGCATGAAGCAGGCGTTTTAAAAGAAAGTGATTACATAGTTCAAGAGTTAAAAAATATATTTTAAAGGCATTTTTAATACTTAATGATATTTATTGGGAAATATTTTTTGGTTACAGTTAATACAAGCCTGCTGTACTGGGATGAATAGACCATCAGAGAATGCCAAGAAAAAAAAAAAAAAAAAATCAAATGAAATCAAATTGCTTGGAAAAGCAATATATAAAAATACTGAGCTCATTCATTCAGTAGCATGTTGCAATTAATTATCTGATGATTCAATTCTGTTGATTGAGAATGTAATTTAATATTCTTAATTGTTATCTGGCATTTAGACAAAGTAAACAAAACGAAGTTAACAGTTTTCTCATGTAAAACTTTTTTTTGACAAAATCAAGGCTTCCTTACCTTTTTTGGTTTGAAAAATATTTGTGTTTAATGAAACAATTTTAATTTTGTTTAATTTTTTATTTTTGAATGACCTTCATTGTTTGAAGAGCAGTGCCTGTATTTTGGCTTTGCTGAGGCATAACATAGCATGGTTATTCACTCCATCACAAATATAAATAGTAGACAACAGTGCAGAAAGGCCTTGCTTAACATCATCTCACTCATAAAATTCATTTATAAAGATTTATTTGAGAAATATCTTAAAACTTGTTTTTTTTTTTTTTTTTAGAATGTGAACGTCACTTTGTCTATATCAATGTGCAGCTCATTTCTAAACAAGCTTACTAAAAACACTTCAATATGTCATTGTCACAATCAAATCCAAAATTAAAAGACATGACGACATTTATTTTTCATTTAAAAATGATGTAAAAAAAGTGCAGCCATTATCAACCCACTGCAGTATGGAAGCCTCCTCAACAATTCATAGTGAGGGAAATGGACCATAATCTGTCACGCCGGTCCAGTGCGGGTTGGCAGATCGACCGTATTCAGCAGTCAGGGGCTTGAACCCTGGTCTACTCAAAGAGCGTGTGCTACTGCACTCCCGCTCCTGCCCACTCGGCTACGGAGGCCTTGATGACAAACCCCTTTACTGTAATTACCTAAAAAAATGATGATAAACCCCTTTACTCTAAATACCAAAGACACAATGCATTGCAGCATTTAGAATTTGTTTATAATGAGAAGCCAAGAGACACGTCTAATATAAACAAACTAATTCCTAGCCCTCAGGGATAGGCATTTGTTTTATTATATTAGAGGTGTTGTGTGTTTTTATTATGTTATATATTTATTATACAGTATTAGACTTGTATTTTGGGTGCTCAGTATAAACAAATTCTAAATAATGCTTGCCACTCAAGTGACCAACCTTGAAGCCTGTTTATTTCTTTCAGGAGGCATGTTGCCTGGCAGACACTGCTCATTAACCACTCCCAATGATCATGCAATCTGCAAAACTTAAGAAAATCAGATGCACTCTAGCTGAGGAGGCCAATTCTATCTCTAACCAATTCTGAAGTGTAGCCATTAATTACAACCCTTTGTTTTCTGTCATGTGGCTAACTCATCATAATCCATTTAAGGATCTTGCTTGTGATTACAGCAGTCTCTCATGTTGGACCAAGTCGTATGCTCTGCTCAGGTTCAAATAAAGACTTTAGTTATTTCTTGCATCCAACTTACTCATGAGTGGTGCTGTCATCATGTTTATGAGATTAATTACGCAGGACTTACAATTTACAGAACCTTGCTGTGTTCCTTTGAGAAAACCATTTCTGTATAGATTACCTGGTGTTGTATTCTTAATCTTAATTGCCTTCATTGATTTTCTTTACCACTAAAATTAGACTGGAGTTATCTACTTCATTCTTAGAATTACTTTTATGAATTGGCAAGATATTAGTAATTCTCCTGTTCAGGGAATCAAATGAAGGTCTCATAATTGACCTTAATGGTTTGATGCATTGTAGTCTACTCTAGCAGTTCATTTGCCAGGTTTACCTTGTGAAACAGCTTTCATCTGTAAAGATCAGTGGAGTGTACCCATTTAGTTCATTGACTACATCAGCTGGGTTTTCTGTCACTTTACTATAAGGTGCCTCCTTAGCCAGGTGGGAAGCAGCAGTGCGTAGCACACGCTTCTTGATTAGAGCGGGGTTCGAGCCCGTCACCACCAAATACGGTGGATGCAGAAAGGTCAGGGAATGACCACCGCATATTCCTGGAGCAATATGGCCTTAGTTGCTAATGCTCCTAAAAACCAAAGAACACAACTTTACTTTATTATACAACTTTATTAGTGGAGTCCCTCAGGGCTCAGTGTTGGGTCCATTATTGTTTTCTGTATTCATAAATGATATTGATGATGGTATATCAAGCTTAATGTCGAAGTTTGCAGACGATACAAAGATAGGCAGGGTTGTCAAGAACACTACTGACACTATGCTGCTGCAACAGGATCTGGAAAGGTTGAGCAGATGGGCTGAGAGGTGGCAAATGAAGTTTAACATTGACAAATGTAAAGTACTACACATGGGAAACAGCAACCCCAGAGCAACATATCAACTCTGTGGTACTACACTGACAGTGGTAGAGAATGAAAGGGACCTGGGGGTAGTTGTGCAGGCAGATATGAAGTTCTCTGAGCAGTGCAGACGGGCTGCAAGAGTAGCTCATGGTGTATTGTCAATGATATATAGGAATTTTTCTAGCAGGGATAAGGAGGTGATTATTCCCTTGTATAAGGCAATGGTCAGGCCACACCTAGAGTACTGTATACAGGTCTGGAGGCCTCATTTCAAGAAGGATGTAGAGCTGCTGGAACGAGTACAGAGAAGGGCAACAAGATTAGTGAATGGAACAAAGGGGTGCTCTTACGAAGAAAGGCTTAAGTTTTGCAAATTACAGTGTCTGGAGACTAGGCACCAGCGAGGTGATCTGATAGAGGTGTATAAAGCCTTGAATGGTTTGAGCATGCTCAATGCTGATGGGATTCTTTCTCTCGCTCAGTATAATCACCTGAGAGGGCATAAATTCAAATTGAGGAAAGACAGATGTAGGATAGACGTGCGGAAATTTGCCTTTAGCCAGCGGGTGGTTGGTTGGTGGAACAGACTTCCATCCCTTGTCGTGGAAGTTGATAGCCTAAATAAGTTTAAGGCTCAGCTGGAGAGGTATTTTGAACGAACAGAAGGGTGAAGTGGAAGTGGTTTTTTTTTTGGCTGATGCTGCATAAGCTTGTTTTCTTGCATCAAATGCCTATGCTAATGCTACTGTATCCATTATCTAAGGGCATTTTGATTTGCTCTTTTCGATTTTCTTGCTTTTAATTGCTTATCCTTTGTCAGCTTCTGTGATACTGTTACAGATGAAACTAATTATTTGGAGCTTTTTATCATTCCTTAACCATACCACATTCCTGTTTTTTTTATTATTATTATTTTATTTTTTTTATTTTGCCCTGTTGTGAACTAGTCAGTTCTTTATTTATTCACCTGATCATATCCATTTTGTTTATATATTTTCTTAACGGTAAAGAGGAAACTGGAATGTGACGGATAGATTCTGCACAAATTTCAGCGATTTTCAATCACTTGATTTTATCATTATGATTGTGGGTTTATTTTTTTAAAGATGCAAGCAATTCGAGTGTTAAATTAAAATTTAAATGCTTGTGTCAGCTTGGACTTTGTATGGTAAGTGTGTGTGTGTGTGTGTGTGTTTTTTGTCTGTTTATATTGTTCACTTTGTGTAGGCTGAGTGGGCATATAAGGCTATGAAATATAATTTGCTACTCTATTGTGTTCACAGCTGGGTACAATTTATCATGTAGTGAAAACATTCCTTTTCATCACAGTGGCATGTTTTCCACTATCTGAAGTTTGCTCACTTGTGGGAAAAATGAGAAATTCCAATACAGTTTGGGGCCATAAATAGTAAATCAGTTAATCCCCAGTGTATTTGCATTCCCAACAGGCATCACAGTCATATTCTACATTACTAGAAAAGGCCAGAACATTAATCTGATGGAAAGTCATGATTGTCAAATTTTACAATTCTGTTGGGGTGAGCTAACATTGGATGGCGCCTCCATAGTCAGGTGGGCAGGAGCAGCAGTGTGTAGCACACGCTTCTTGATTAGATCAGGGTTCGAGCCCGTGACCACCAAATACAGATGATGCGGAAAGGTCAAAAACCAAATAACAAACAAACATAGTTGACGAGTTCTGTTGCTACTTATGATATCATCCCCTGCCCAATGATTTTAGCAGGCATCAAGTTAAAAGTAACATTTCTTAGCAACTCACATGCAAGCAGTGATATGTGAAGAAGGATGTTCATAGGAAAAATAAAACTGATTGAGATAAATGGACACAGTGGCATTTTGTAATATACCGAAGCAGAATTTATGTAGTGAATGTCACAAGTACCTCGGGAAAAAAAAGGATATGATCGATTTCTTGTTACTATTTCATGTGTATAATCTACAAGCAGAGTTAATAGAAATTATTTTTTCATTGAAATATATAAATATTGGCTAATATGTTGAATTATAGTAATGTTGAAGTGTCTTTCCCTAATTATAACTTAGCAAAGATTGTTTAATTTTTTTATTTTATGTGACAAATGTTTTTCTGAAAATTTAAGTATAATTAAGGAACTTTTTTTCTTTTTCTCTGTTAAAACTAATGCTGTATTTCTAGTGGCCAGAAATATAACATTTGCAATGCTTTCAATCATTATTAAAATAAATGCAGAAATTAATAAGCTTTTGCAGTCTACTGATAAATGGTCAAGCACTGGTACACTTCAAGCACAATTCCAAAAACCAAACGCTTTTTTAAACATTAAAGTTAAAATCTGGGACTTGCCAGGATATATGATATCACTTGTGTTGCAAAAAGGTGATACAAAGACACTCCCACTTGCATATATATACAGCGGATATATTTTTATTATTTTTTTGGGGGTGGAGAAACACCCGTGGAGTTGTAGCACGCATGACCCTAAACAAAACAAATAAAAAGAGTTGCAAGAGTAGTTGAGCTGCTGCTGATAGATATTTTCACACAATTTTACTGACAAACTGTAAAATTTCTCTTAAAATACTGATCTGATAAAACAGCATCTATATTTATGGATGAAAAGTTTCAGTTTTCAGTTGAACTAAAATTTGTAGTGTGGACCACTATGATTTTAAATATGGTCTCCTAATCGGAACAAAAATTTTAGTTAACTGTGGTCATAATAAGATCCTATGGAGTTATGACTCACGATGACATGATTCAGACTAAGCTTGCTGTCTGTACAGTATTGTATTTTTCGTGTGGGTTAGCCTTTACGAAATACAGGGTGTTTCAAAAGTGATAGTCAATAATTTAAAGGTGAACTGTACAGACTACAATATGCAAAAAAAAGCCTAGTAAACATGGGTCCTTAAGTGAATCATTTTCGAGATATTGCGGTGAGACCTATACTTGTCAAAGTATAGTCAACATGGAAAGAGGTTACAGCAACGAAGAGTATGTGGACATGCACTTCATGTATGGTAAAGCCAACGGAAGTGCACTCGAGGCTGCATATTTGTATGGCGCCTCCGTAGCCAGGTGGGAAGGAGCAGCAGTGCGTAGCACACGCTTCTTGATTAGACCGGGGTTCGAGCCCGTCACCACCAAATACGGAGGATGCGGAAAGGTCAGGGAATGACCACCGCATATCCCGGAGCAATATGGCCTTAGTTGCTAATGCTCGTAAAAACCAAATAACAGCAGCAGTGCGTAGCACACACTTCTTGATTAGACTGGGGTCCGAGTCCGTGAACACCAAATACGGAGGATGCAGGAAGGTTAGGGAATAACCACCGCATATCCGTGAAGCAATATGGCCTTAGTTGCTAATGTTCCTAAAAAAAAAAAAAAAAAAAATCAAAAGCATGTTTGTACCAAGAGGCATTTCCCCGCCGAAGGCAGCCCAACAGACACACATTTATCAGGGTACATCAACGCCTTAGAGAACATGGGCACTTTGCACATGGAGTACGAGTAGATAGGCCCAGTAGCATAACACCTGGTGTTGAGGAAAGGTGTTAGAAAGAACATCATGTAACATCTGTAAAATCCTGTGGTGTAGAAAATAAAAATTAAAAATGTATTATCTTGTGTTTAATAAAACCACCCTTAGCGAAGGATTCACAGCTTTTTGCTAAACTAGTGCTCCCGTAGTCAGTGGCGGATCTTGACAGAAAATGTGCATTATCCCGAAAACGGTTCATTTGTGGCCCAATGTTCACTGGGACTTTTTTGCATATTTTAGTTTGTACTTTTCACTTTTAAATTATTGACCATTTTTGAAACAGCCTTTATAAAATTGATGCGACCCCTCAATGTGCCAGACCAGATTTTTAGAGAAGAAAAATAGCATTTTATAAATTGTAGTAGAAAATTTTGATTACTGAGAAAGGAATAAAAAAGTTTCCTTTTTAATTTACATATTAAAATAATTGTTTAATATTTTAATTGAATATAGCAAATCAAATTCTTATTCTTCAATCAAGATTACAAAACAAAAAATGAACCATTACGAAAGAAAACAATTAGTGAAAAGGATGATCCTGGATATCAAGTAATATTGCATACATATTTTGTGCAATATTTAAAATGCCTAATCTCGTCATTTTCTGGATCAAGTCTGGAATGCTGTTTTGTTTTGTTTTTATAGCTGTTAATTTCGAGAAACCAACCTCACATAAATATGTAGATCCGAAAGGTAGCAATCTTTGTATTGCCCTTTTCAATAATTCTGGATACTCTTCTTGAAGAGAATTTTTCACAAATTAGTCGTGAAACAAGCATTGTGCTCACTTTAAGACCACTTGGGAAAAACTGTGAAAACTACTTTCCAGATGACAGGTCGATAACATTTTCCTTTTGCCGATTGGTTTGTTTGTTATTTGGTTTTTAGGAGCATTAGCAACTAAGGCCATATTGCTCCGGGATATGCGGTGGTCATTCCGTGACCTTTCCACATCCTCCATATTTGGTAGTCACGGGCTCGAACCCTGGTCTAATCAAGAGGCATGTGCTATGCACTGTTGCTCCTGCCCACCCAGCTATGGAGGCGCCTGCTGATTGGTAATTTCGGGTCACGTAGAAATATCAAAAGCAAAGGGATCACAAATCCAATAACTTTTTTTTTTCTGGAGATACATTAAATTGTTTGGAAAAATTCTTGATTAGCATTGTTAGGTGGGTGGCAGTGATATCCCTAAATTGTAAAATGTCAATATTATTGCTATTAACAAAATCAGAAACGCATGGGAACATTTCAGTATTATTATGACAAATTCAGTTTTCTGAAGATTCAGCTTCTTTTTTAAACCTTCTATTTTATCACTAAACATTAATATTTGTTCCCTGTCCTTGAAGACTTAAATTTAAATCATTAAGTTTTTCAAATATATCAATAAGGGAACTAAGTTTTCTAAGCCATTTTTGATTTGTAAGCAATTGAGCAAGGTTCTGATTTTTATCTGATAAAAACAATTAAACTTTGTTTGAGGTCAAAAAGACGTCGCAACACTTTACCACCAGACAACCACCTCATTTTCATATATAAAAGAAGTGCTTCATCCCATTTCATTGCAAAGTATAGTGAAAAGTTTGTTATTTAAACTTCTACTTTTAATAAAGTTGATCACACTTACTGCATCTTTCAAAACTTTTTGCAAATCAGTTTGCATTTCCTTCGCTATTAATGCTTCCTTATGTATAATGCAGTGATTAAAAACTATATTTTGATCAATTTCTTTTACTTTGCCTTTTAAACCATTATTTTATCCTGTTAATGCAGCTGTACAAATCACAAAGCAGTTGTTCCACATTAGGTTATTTGTTTGAAAGAAAATATTCATAACATCAAAAATCTTCTTACATGTTGTTGTTCTTTCCAAAGGTTTGCAAAATAAAAAATTCTTCAAAATATCTCCCTCATAGGAGTATTTGACATGTACAGTAAGTTGAGCAGGGTTTGAAGTATCTGTGGATTCAATCATCTAACTGTATTGCAAAAATTGGACTTTCTCTCAATTGATTTAGCAAACTGAATTTTATGGTGTGGCGATAACTGTAATATGCTACTAGATTGTCTCTCTCTCTGGATAGAGGAATGGTATTTAAATTGTTGCTGTACCTTTCTCCATGCCTAATTGAAATCATTTTTATTGCAGCAGGGAGAATGAGATTCAGCAATAGTATGTGATTTCAATTTTTTTCCTATTAAATATGAAACTTCCAACAATGCTCTTAAAGCTTTACAAGGGACTTCCATGTGTTTCTTCATGAAAGATTTCAGACCTTGTATGGTGTTGGTGTGTCTTTTGAAAAATATTTACTGCCACCACATATTTGGACCTCTGGCCTTTAGGCAGTTTGAGAATTTGTGCTGTAGGAAGCACAAATTAATTGCTAAAGGGATTACCGTTCGGTAATTGTAGTACTGAGAAGTTACACTAGTCAGCTGCTTTCTGTATGTCCATAGTCAGTGAGCAAATTAAGGCATGGACAATAAGTAAGAATGCCACCTGCATCACACATGTAAACCACCCTAAAAAATGAAGTGGCAGTAGGGTTCATTTGTATCTCAGACTTACATCTCTACACCTGCAGTATTGAAAAAGTAATTTTAACAACACGTTTTTTAGCTTTTATGTACACAAACTAATTTTTATTTAAAAATTGCTGTGACCCCTTTAATTTATCCCTCAACCCCTTGGGGTCATTTTAGCCCATCAATTTGTATACCACTGGGTTAGGGTCTTATTGCTTGTGCTGACTGTGGTATGTATTTAGAGCTGCCTGTAGCAGGATATAATAGTTCCACAAGTTGTTCAGGGTTGAGTGGGCCCACACGAGTTTGTAATTCTGTAGAAATTCAGTTGTTTGTTAGTGAAATGGGGACTGTAGTTCAGTGTTTGTGTTGTAACCAGGGAAAGATAAAAATGGCATCAGCATTTAGTTTACTGAGCCTTTTATAGCCTTAAATAAGGTTCACTTACATCCAAGTGATGCTCAGTGTAGGTGTTGACATTTACAGAAACTGAGCCATTACTAAGAATAGCTTTTTATTCTTCCAAAAGACTTGTTTTTCCTGAAATGAGGTTTCCAAGCCTATATGCAGTATTCAAGATGTAGCCAATTCTTATTTTCTCCTTTGTCCCTGCTGGCAAAGTTCCTATATGATATTGACTGTACCACTCGAGCCATTCTAGCAGTTTATTTGCACCAGTCATAGAACTTCGTAACAGACTACAGAAGTCTCTGTCCTTATCAGCAACGTTGAGTTGGGTGCTACCCAAATTATATTATTTAAGTATTACTGCTTCTGAAATTCAGTAATTTTTTTTTTTTTTCAGTGTTAAACCTTAGTTGTCATTTTCGATCTTGTCTGCCTAGCTTGCGTCGTGTCATAAGTGGAATCATGTTTTAATGAATTACACTTTAACTGGTTTCAGCTGTACCATTTGCCCCAGAAAACTTGTACGTGGTTCTCGGGGTACAATTTTTCTTTACCTGGCCAGTGCGTGTTAACACTAGTGTCTCTTGAAATCATACCTTAATTAGTCATTAATCACCATTCATTCTTAATCATCAGCAAGCTAAGACACTGAATATGAAATACGTACATCAATAATAAAAGCCGTAATTGTATTATGTTATTATTTGTATATTTATTCATTAATGAATAATAATAATATATTAGAAGATGAAATGCACAAGGCATAATTTGTTATGAGTTTAGGTAATTAGCTATATAATATCGGTGTAGATACACCATAAATTTGAACTATGTATGTAGTGTAAAGGCATTGTTTTAATTGTATCTCATATTGTGGGTGCCTTCACAACGAGATAGCTGGTATTGCACTACTTCAAATAAATAACATTTCTCTAGTAGAGAAGGCTACTGTTATTTATTTTCAGTGGATACCACTACCTAGACGATCGTTTTGAAGCTAGTGGGCTTCATCAGTGGGTGGGCAGGTACCCTGGTAATGCAACATGCCATCACAGTTGCGAAGTTATTTTTACAATATGAGAGATGCCAAATGGTGTAGGTAATAATAATGTATTGCCCACCCACTGATGATGAAGCCCACTAGCTTCGAAACGATTGTCTGGGTGGTGGTATCCACTGACAATTCCAGACACACCATCTTATCAAATAACACATTGTTTTTTGATAATTTGTTCCAGGAAGTTGAAATTTTCATATATAACAGCTATTTATTTCTCTAACAGTGATTTTTGTAATGGAAATTGTACATATTTATTAAAAAAAATTGATTAAAACTAATATATTAAAGCGCAATACAAAAAAAATGACAAACTAAAGAATGCAAAAACAAAACATAAGCCCATCGTAGTGAAATAAATAGACGCCAGTTAACATGATCGCTGGTTAGTAGAATCAGCCACTTTATAGAATCAAATTTCAAGAAACCAATTCAAATAATTAAAATGCACCACACTTTCATTGTTATCATATGTTCCGTTATAAGAATCAGTTTTGAACACCTTTTTTTGATATTTTTCTAAAGCACATTTCTGGAGGGTCATTACCATAAAACAATAAAAACAGTTTGCAGTTTCTGGTTTATTGGACTTTTCTGTTAGTGCAATCTATTATAAACTGGTAAAACGGGTAGTAAACTCTATCTTATTGCATTTGCGATAATACCGGTAGCTGGAATTCCATGGGTTTTTTATGTTATTATAGCGAAATGTGTTTCCACTTCAATCATATAAAAAACAAATTTTCAGAATTTTCTCTTTATTCCTGTTTTTTAAGCTTTGTAAACTTGTTACTCTATATTTCATTTGCGTGTATTGTGTTAGTTGCAGTTTGTGCATGCTGTCTTTTGTTATTGATTGCTTATCTTTTTTACTGTTTTAAATTTTACAACCTAAAAAAAGTCAGTGAACAGAAATATCAATTAATTAATATTTACATATTACAGTATTAATTAAGCTATGTATATAAGCATAAATTTATTTTGCTAACCTGTGGAAAATATTCTTCCGATTTTCATGTATCATTTAATTTTGTTTATTGGTAATTTCATTTAATTTTAATTTTTTTTTTTATTAACATATATACAAACACTTCTTATACAATCATCCGGTTCTGCAGAGAAATTCCTGGTTATAGATCATCTCATACAAATCTCTACAGCAACATGTTGTAGGGACAACGAGAGGGAGTAATACTCTGGATTGGATTATCATCAGTGATTATTCATGCATTAAGAATTTACAGATAAAGGAACCACTACTTGACAGTGATCACAGTGTAATGATGTCGGATTTACTTAAAGATGTAACTACCATCAATGATAAAGGGGAACGGCTTTTGTTTTCGTAAATGTGACTACAGTGGTCTCACAGTTTTTAAATTCTATACAGTGGGATCAACTGACGATGATGTTAAAAACAGTGAATTCTATATGGAAAACCTTCAAGGAATTAATCTTGGAAGCTACTAGGCTTTTCATACCAACTAAGAAATATTATTCAAGATTTAGACCTAAATGGATGTCAGATGAATTAATGAGGCTCGTGGCAGAGAATAAAAATGCGTGGGATGCATATAAATCAAGGTCACACAGAAGCTTGTGGCAGGTATAACCTAGTCTGTAATCAAGTCACAAAGGAGGTTAGGCAAGCAAAAGCTGATTATGAGAAATCCTTGGCAAAGGATGCAAAGAAAAACAACAGACTTTACTTATGTAAACTCTAGAAAGAAGGGGATGAATCAGATTGGTCTACTTGATGGTGTGGTGGCTCGACTGTTGATGATCCTGTTCAGATAGCTGACAAACTGAATGAGTATTTCGCATCTATATTCACACGAGGAATTCTGTAAGGAAGGGGAAGACAGAAGTTTACTAAACTCTTAACAGGGAACTAAATGATTGTGTAATAATGGAGAGTAAAGTGGAGGAGAAATTGTTGAAGTTAACATAAAAAAAAGCACATAGGGCAGATGGAATCTATCCAGTTATATTGAAGGAGTCAGCAAGGGAAGTAAGCAAACCCTTAGCCATAATTATGAGAGCATCTGTAGATTCAGGAGAGGTCCTCATGGACTGGAGATGTGCAAATGTATCCCCAATTCACGGGGGGGGGGTGTTCAAAGGGTGACAAATAATTATAGACCTGTTAGTTTAACTTCTGTTCCGGGGAAAGGTTAAAGAAATGAAGCAGGATCACCTAGACAAGACTGCAGTAATAGTTCAGACTCAGCATGGGTTTGTTAAGGGGAAGTCTTGTCTGACCAATTTGATTAAATACTACGATGTGGTCACAATGGAACTGAATGCAAAAAATAATTTTGATATCATATACTTGCATTTCAGGAAAAATTTTGATTATGTTGCACATGGAAGACTGCTGTACAAATTGGAGTAGTATGGCATTAAGGGTGAGTTGCTGCAATAAATAAAGGGATAACTAATGATAAGGCCTTAAGTGGGAGATGGCAGAGAGTGGTAATAAATAGACACTGCTCTGTGTGGACTAATGTTATTAGTGGAGTCCTCCATTGTTCAGTGCTAGGCCTATTGTTTTGTGTATTTTATCAGAATCGATGAAGGTATATCAGGCTTAATGTCCAAGTTTGCAGATGATACAAAGGTTGGCAGAGTTGTTAATGACAGTAAAGACAGTATGCTACTGCAACAGGATCTAGAAAAGTTAGGCAGATGGACTGAGAAGTGGTAACTGAAGTTTAACATTGACAAATGCAAATTAGCATTAGCATTAGTAGAGGCATATGATGCAAGAAAGCAAGCTTATTCAACCCACTCCCATTTCACCCCTCCGTTCGTTCGAAATACCTGTCCAGTTGAGCTTTAAATTTGTTTAGGCTATCAACTTCAACAACAAGTGATGGAAGTCGGTTCCACCAACCAACCACCCGCTGGCCAAAGGCAAATTTCCGCACATCTATCCGACATCCGTCCTTCCTCAATTTGAATTTATGCCCTCTGAGGTGATTATTCTGAACAAGATGAAGAATCCCATTGGCATTGAGCATGCTCAAACCATTCAAAGCCTTATACACCTCTATCAGATCACCTCGCCGGTGCCTAGTCTCCAGACTCTGTAATTTGCAAAACTTAAGCCTTTCTTCGTAAGAGCAACCCTTTGTTCCATTTACTAATCTTGTTGCCCTTCTCTGTACCCGTTCCAGCAGCTCTACATCCTTCTTGAAATGAGGCCTCCAGACCTGTATACAGTACTCAAGATGTGGCCTAACCATTGCCTTATACAAGGGAATAATCACCTCCTTATCCCTGCTAGAAAAATTCCTGTATATCATTGACAAGACACCATGAGCTACTCTTGCATCTCGTCTGCACTGCTCAGAGAACTTCATATCTGCCTGCACAATTACCCCCAGGTCCTTTTCATTCTCCACCACTGTCAGTGTAGTACCGCAGAGTTGATACGTTGCTCTGGGGTTACTGTATCCCATATGTAGTACTTTACATTTGTCAATGTTAAACTTCATTTGCCACCTCTCAGCCCATCTGTTCAACCTTTCCAGATCCTGTTGCAGCAGCATAGCGTCAGTAGTGTCCTTAACGACCCTGCCAACCTTTGTATCATCTGCAAACTTGGACATTAAACTTGATATCCCATCATCAATATCATTCATAAACACCGAAAACAACAACGGACCCAACACTGAACCTTGAGGAACTCCACTAATAACATTAGTCCACGCTGAGCAGTGTCCATTGATTACCACTCTCTGTCTTCTGCCACTCAACCATCCCCTTATCCATAGCAGCAATTTGCCTCCAATGCCACACTGCTCCAATTTGTGCAGCAGTCTTCCATGTGCAACAGTATCGAAAGCCTTTCTAAGATCCAAATATATAATATCAAAGTTATTCCCTGCATCCAGTTCTTTTGTGACTACATCATAGTATCCAATCAAATTTGTCAGGCAAGACCTGCCCTTAACAAAACCATGCTGCGTCTGAGCTATAACGGAATTCTTGTCTAGATGATCCTGCAGTGCTTCTTTAACCAGTGCCTCCATTAATTTACCTGGAACAGAAGTTAAACTAACAGGTCTATAATTACTTGTGTCAGCCTTTGATCCTCCTTTGTGAATTGGGGTTACATTTGCACATCTCCAGTCTATGGGTACCTCCCCTGAGTCCAAAGAAGCTCTCATAATTATGGCTAGGGGTTTGCATACTTCCTTTGCTGCCTCCTTTAATATAACTGGATAGATCCCATCCACCCCAGGTGCCTTTTTTATGTTTATCCTCAACAATCTCTCCTCCACTTTCCTCTCAGTTATTACAAAATCATCCAGCTCACTGCCAATGTTTACTTTACCTACATCATTCTCCTTCCTGAATTACTCCTCATGCGTGAATGTAGATGCAAAATACTCGTTTAGATTGTTAGCCACCTGAGCAGGATCCTCAACTGTTGAACCATCAATATCCAGTGGACCAATCTGATTCATCCCTTTCCTTCTCAAGTTCAAGTTTGTAAAGAACTCTTTTCTGTTTTTCTTTGCATCCTTTGCCAATGATTTTTCGTAGTCTGCCTTTGCCTGCCTAATCTCCTTTGTGACTTGGTTACAGACCAACTTATATCTATCATAGGCTTCCATGTCACCCATTAATTTGTATGTATTCCATGCATTTTTCTTCTCTGCCACATGTCTCATTAATTCATCTGACAACCATTTAGGCCTAAACCTTGAACAATATTTCTTAGTTGGTATGTAAAGCCTGGTAGCCTCCAAGATTAGTTCCTTGAATGCTTCCCATTTTGAGTTTGCTGTTGGTAACATCATCAGTTGGTCCCACTGCACAGAATTTAAATACTGTCTCAGACCATCATAGTCTCCTTTACGAAAACAAAAACCCTTCCCTTTACCTCTGATGGTAGTTACCTCCTTGAGTAAATCCCACTTCAACACACTGTGATCACTGCCACCTAGTGGTTCATTTATCTGCAGGTTCTTAATGCATGAAGAATCACTACTGATAATCAGATCAAGAGTATTGCTCCCTCTTGTTGCCTCACGAACATGCTGATGTAGAAAACAATCATCCAATAAATCCACAAAAGCCTTGCTAGTGTGCGAGTGAACAACCGACAAATTCCAGTCAATATCTGGGAAATTAAAATCCCCCATTATAAGACTCTCTGATTTACTGGCCCACTCTATTTCCCTGTACAATATCTTATTATACTCATCAGAGTCATTAGGCCTATAACACACTCCTACTCTCAATTTTGATTTCCCTATGCTTATGACACACCAAACTGACTCGACACTGCCCTGTCCATCGATGTCGACTGGCTTCACTTCCTTGGACTTTATGTGTTTCTTAATTAATAGCATAACTCCTCCTCACCTCCTGTCCTGTCTATCCTTTCTATACACATTGTATTCCCCAAATTCCAGTTCCGCATTACTTATATCTGTGTGACACCACGTCTCTGATATCCCAACAATATCTGCCTTTGATGTTTTGAGCAATACCTCAAATTCATCAAATTTATTTACCAAACTCCTAGCATTGGTGTACACGCAGGTATACATGCACCTGTTTCTATTCTTAGCTACCCTAACACAACCCATGTGTTTACTTGTACCGCAATGACTACCAGCAGTCTCTGAAATATCCTGCATCTTGTTTTTCAGACTTCTGCTCATTTCGATAGAAGCAGTGCAAGAATCACTTCCACCTCTGCCAGTGGCTACTGTTAATCTATTAGTCCTTGTATCCCCCCAACTAGCAGTTTTCCGACCCACCTAACACTGCCTCGACAGCATCAGCAAAAATTCTTGCACCCTTTCTATTTAAGTGTATCCCATCCCTGTAGAAGCAATCTCTCCTGTTAACAAGTACAGTCCAGACTGAAAAAATTACTGTGTATGGGTAGAAGTAATCCCAGAGGAACATACCAACTGTGTGGTACTACTCAGGGAGGAGGAGAATGAAAAAGACCTGGGGTTAATTGTGCAGTCAGATATGCAGTTCTTTTGAGCAGTGCAGATCAAGGAGTTTTGTCAATGATATATAGCTGGAATTTTTCCAGCAGAGACAAGGAGGTGATTATCCATTTGTATAAGTGGTTAGGCCACACCTTGAGTACTGCATACAGGTCTGGAGACCTCGTTTTAGGAAAGATGTAGAGTTGCTAGAACGAGTACAGAGAAGAACAAGATTTGTGAGAGGAACAGAGGGATGCTCTTGCCAAGAGAGGCTTAAGCTGTGCGAGTTGCAGCATCTGGACACTAGGAACCTGCAGTGTGATCTGATTGAGGTATATAAGGCCTTGAATGGTATGAGCAGACTCAATGCTGATGGGATACTTCCGCTTTCCTAGATTAAAAACCTGAAGGGGACATAGATTCAAATCGAGGAAAGGGTTGTAGAATAGATGTGTAGAAGTTTGCCTTTATCCAGCAGGTAGTTAATTGCTGGAACAGACTTCCATCTGTTGTTGTGGAAGTTGATACCTTGAATAAATTTGAAGCTGAACTAGACAAATATTTGGAGTGGCTGGGTTGGTGAAATGGGAATGTGTTTTTTTTTTTTTTTTTTTTTTTTTGGCTAATGCCGTATAACCTTGCTTTCTTGCATGATATGACTCAACTAATGCTAATGCCAAATCCATAAATACGGGATAAAACAAAGAATAAAGAAAAACATGTATATGTGTAACTGTTCAGTGTAGTGGCAGTACCTAGAGTTCAACTCTGCCAGTTATTGTATTGTTTAAAGAATTAGCATTAGCATTAGCAGAGGCATTTGATGCAAGAAAGCAAGCTTATGCAGCATCAGCCAAAAAAAAAAAAAAAAAAAAAACCACTTCCACTTCACCCCTCTGTTCGTTCAAAATACCTGTCCAGCTGAGCCTTAAACTTATTTAGGCTATCAACTTCCACGACAAGGGATGGAAGTCTGTTCCACCAACCAACCACTCGCTGGCTAAAGGCAAATTTCCGCACGTCTATCCTACATCTGTGTTTCCTCAATTTGAATTTATGCCCTCTCAGGTGATTATTCTGAGCGAGAGGAAGAATCCCATCAGCATTGAGCATGCTCAAACCATTCAAGGCTTTATACACCTCTATCAGATCACCTCGCTGGTGCCTAGTCTCCAGACACTGTAATTTGCAAGACTTAAGCCTTTCTTCGTAAGAGCATCCCTTTGTTCCATTCACTAATCTTGTTGCCCTTCTCTGTACTCGTTCCAGCAGCTCTACATCCTTCTTGAAGTGAGGCCTCCAGACCTGTATATAGTACTCTAGGTGTGGCCTGACCATTGCCTTATACAAGGGAATAATCACCTCCTTATCCCTGCTAGAAAAATTCCTATATATCATTGACAATACACCATGAGCTACTCTTGCAGCCCGTCTGTACTGCTCAGAGAACTTCATATCTGCCTGCACAACCACCCCCAAGTCCCTTTCATTCTCTACCACTGTCAGTGTAGTACCACAGAGTTGATACGTTGCTCTGGGGTTGCTGTTTCTCATGTGTAGTACTTTACATTTGTCAATGTTAAACTTCATTTGTCACCTCTCAGCCCATCTGCTTAACCTTTCCAGATCCTGTTGCAGCAGCATAGTCAGTAGTGTCCTTGACAACCCTGCCAACCTTTGTATCGTCTGCAAACTTGGACATTAAGCTTGATATACCATCATCAATATCATTTATAAATACAGAAAACAATAATGGACCCAACGCTGAGCCCTAAGGGACTTCACTAATAACATTAGTCCACGATGAGCAGTGTTCATTGATTACCACTCTCTGTCTTCTCCCCCTCAACCACCCCTTTATCCACAGCAGCAATTTGCCTCCAATGTCACACTGCTCCAATTTGTGCAGCAGTCTTCCATGTGCAACAGTATCAAAAGCCTTTCTAAGATCCAAGTATATAATATCAAAGTTGATTCCCTGCATCCAGTTCCTTTGTGACTGCATCATAGTATCCAATCAAATTGGTCAGGCAAGACTTCCCCTTAACAAAACCATGCTGTGTCCGAGCTATAACTGAAGTCTTGTCTAAATGATCCTGCAGTGTTTCTTTAACTAGTGCCTCCATTAATTTTCCTGGAACAGAAGTTAAACTCACAGGTCTATAATTGCTTGTCAGCCTTTGATCCTCCTTTGTGAATTGGGGACACATTTGCACTTCTCCAGTCTGCGGGTACCTCCCTTGAGTCCAAGGAAGCTCTCATAATTATGGCTAAAGGTTTGCTTACTTCCTCTGCTGCCTCCTTTAATATAACTGGATAGATCCCATCCACCCCGTGTGCCTTTCTTGTGTTTATCTTCAACAGTTTCTCCTCCACTTTACTCTCAGTTATTACAAGATTCTCTAGCTTACTGCTAGAGTTGAATACACCCCTGGCTTTCCCTTCGCTAAATAACTCCTCATGTGTGAATGTCGATGCAAAATATTCATTTAGTTTGTTAGCTACCTGAGCAGGATCATCAACAGTTGACCCATCGATATGAAGTGGACCAATCTGATTCATCCCCTTCCTTCTAGAGTTTACATAAGTAAAGAACTCTTTGCTGTTTTTCTTTGCATCCCTTGCCAAAGATATCTCGTAATCTGCCTTCGGCTGCCTAACCTCCTTTGTAACTTGGTTACAGATCAACTTGTATCTATCATAGGCTTCTGTGTCATGTGTTAATTTGTATGTATCCCATGCATGTTTCTTCTCTGCCATATGCCTCATCAGTTCATCTGACATCCATTTAGGCCTAAACCGTGAACAATATTTCTTAGTTGGTATGTAAAGCCTAGTAGCTTCCAAGATAAGTTCTTTGCAGTTGCTGTTGGTAACATCATCAGTTGGTCCCACTGTATAGAATTTAAATACTGTCTCGGTCCATCGTAGTTGTCTTTACGAAAGCAATAACCCTTCCCTTTACCCCTAATGGTAGTTACCTCTTTGAGTAAATCCCACTTCAGCACACTGTGATCACTGCCACCTAGTGGTTCATTTATCTGCAGATTCTTAATGCATGAAGAATCACTGTTGATAATCAAATCAAGAGTATTCCTCCCTCTAGTTGCCTCCCGAACATGCTGATGTAGAAAACAGTCATCCAATAAATCCACAAAAGCCTTGCTAGTGTGTGAGTGACCAGCCCCCAAACTCCAGTCAATATCTGGGAAATTAAAATCTCCCATTATAATACTCTCTGATTTACTGGCCCACTCTATTTCCCTGTACAGTTTCTTATACTCATCATCGTCATTAGGCCTATAGTACACTCCTACTCTCAATTTTGATGTCACACCAAACTGACTCGACACTGCACTGTACAGCGATGTCCACTGGCTTCACTTCCTTGAATTTTATGTATTTCTTAACTAATAGCATAACCCCTCCTCCCTTCCTATCCCGTCTATCCTTTCTGTAGACGCTGTACTCCCCAAATTTCAGTTCTGCATTCCTTATATCTGTGTGACACCAAGTCTCTTATATCCCAACAATATCTGCCTTTGATGTTTTGAGCAATACCTCAAATTCATCAAATTTATTTACTAAACTCCTAGCATTGGTGTACACGCAAGTATACATGCACCTATTTCTATTCTTAGCTACCCTAACACAACCCATGTGTTTACTTGTACCGCAATGACTCCCAGCAGTCTCTGAAATATCCTGAATCTTGTTTTTCAGGCTTCTGCTCATTCCAATAGAAGCAGTGCAAGAATCTCTTTCACCTCTGCCAGTGGCTTATAATACTATTCGTCTTTGTATCCCCCCCCAAGCTAGCAGCTTTCCGACCCACCTAACACTGCCTCGATAGCATCAGCAAATATTCTTGCACCCTTTCTATTTAAGTGTATCCCTTCCCTGTAGAAGCAATCCCTCCTGTTAACAAGTACAGTCCAGGCTGAAAAAAATTCTACCCCTTGAGCCTTGCACAATCTTTCCAGGGCCGAATTGATCGACAAGGCTCTCATCATATACTTCCTCCTCTCGTGTCTGGGCAGAATTGCAGACACTTTCAAATTCAGCCCTATTTCACGGCTTTTTTTTCAACAGTGACCTGTACTTGTTAAGCAATTCTGCCGGTCTCCTACTCTTGATATCATTAGTGCCAACGTGTACAACTATATCACCTTTTGGGCCCTTAAAAGATGATATCTGCTCTACGTCATCAACCTTTTCCCCTGGCAGACATACCCTGGTCCTGTTCCACCTATTCTTTTTACAAAGCATGTTCCCCGTTTCCCTGACAATAGTCACCAACAACTACTAGTTCCTTTGGGACCAGTGCATTCTGCCTTGGGGGTTGCCGCTGTGTTTCACGATGACCAAGTGCAAGCTCTGGCGTTGATGTGGGCAGCTGAGAGCTTGATGGGCCCCTCAATTTAGTTCCTTCGAGGGCATCCACCCTGTCCTTCAAGCTGTCATATAGGTCCATAAGAACACTGAGTTGTTGCCTGATTTCGATACACTCCTTGCATCGCGCGCACACACAAAGACATCCCCCATGGCAAATCATGTCCCGTACCTGAATGCCCCACAAACATCATGCAAGCTGTGCATTTTAGAAGGCTGTGAAGCAGAAGGCAACTGCCCCCCTCAGTTCTCCTCTGAGCCACAGCACTTCCATTAGCTTGAGCCTTTTGTTTTGCTGCTCTGGTCTGAGTCATGATTACTTTTAATTTAAATAAAATTTCAATTTCAGTTTATAAACCCTAGCTTATCTCCCAACACAGTTATAATGGTATATATATATTTTTAGTGTCAAGTATTAACTATCTCAGAGTTCCCTTTATATAACTTCCGTATCAGTTATGTATTAATTAATTATGTTACGTTTGTAATCTAAGTCGGTATATGTATTTAGTTAAAGTGCAATTTAAATGCCAACGAAGTTCAACAAGTTTAATAGATTTTACCGATCGCTGAAACTATTGTAACCTATACTATACTAACGCTATCTAGGTTCGATATATAAAGATTGTATGACAAAGACAAAGGCGGGAATTTACGAACGGTAATCTATGGACACTTAAGTATTAATTAACTTTCAAATCTTGCTGTCTCGATTCAGAATAAACTAACGATCTTTACTAGGTCTATAAGCTACTTAGAAAAAATAATTTGTAAAAAAATATTCAATAAGCGGCTAAATATGGCTAAAAAACTTCTCGTTCAGCGGAGTTGTAACTTGTAACACATGGATTTGATACCCTTACCGATACTTTTATGCAATTACAAGGCCGAGTAAAGAATAAATACACCAGATTAATCAGAAATATCACAAAATAATGCTATACTACTAAATTTAAATCAAAAGTTGTAGAAAAACAATTTCAAATCAATAAATAAGAAAAATCCACTTAGCGGCTTTGAACACGTCAGGCCCCTACTAGCCTCGTCAGCAGACTCCTAATGCCAAAGTTTGGCCAAATGTAAATCACATGTGGTTTGGATGTGCCACTTTAATTGGGCAGCAGCAGCAAAGTGGTGCCCATCCTTTGCATGATGGGGTGGGCCTGTATTAACTTAATTGCCCAAAAAGGGACAGATCCCACACACGAATGGAAGATGAGAGAATGTGCTAAATCGGTACACGCCAGCAGATTTCTGTAGTTGCCAAAACTGGAGGTGCGGAAAACAAAAACAAATGAAGAAACGTCACTGAAGGCTTCGTGAATTTCAGTACTACTAAGGATAATCCTGAAAGCAATATGACCACCGCATATCCTGGAGCAATATGGCCTTAGTTGCTAATGCTCCTAAAAACCAAACAACAACAACAGAGCACCTGTTTGCGACTCAGCTAGGAGAGCACCTTAGCCTGTCTTGCACCCATCTGACACTCTTCTCTTAGCACTTCCTCATACAGAACGTCTCCAGACAGTCTTTACATTGAGGCTCACGAACCTCCACTTAGCATCAGAAGGAAGATGTTGCTGATGAATTATTCAGCTAAAATTAAAAGCCTGCCTACTTATCCTGTATGATCCTCAGTGGAAAATCCATTATGCAAATAAACCCAGAACAATTTGACCTACTGGTATCAGACTACAGGATCTAACAGAAAGCTGGAACATTTGGCTTAATAATATCCTCAGAATCAAAAGATCCAGATTTCCCTTGGACTTCCTTCACACTTTCTTGTGATGAATACTTTGAGCAATGGGGTAAAGGTTCTGTAGCAGACATTAACATTCAACAACTACATTTTGTCCACACACAAAAGTACCCTCACTTTACCCAGATCTATACTGATGGCTCGAAGTCTGAGAATCAAGTGGGTGCAGCTGCAGTCTTCCCTAATACAACTGTTTCAATTTCACTCCCAGCCAAATGCAGCAGTTATACTGCTGAGCTTCATGCCATTAAACTTGCTCTGAAAAACATCTCACTGCTTTCAATAAATAAAAGCATAATATGTACTGATTCACAGAGTGCTCTTTTAGCTTTGAAAAGCACTTCCTCACCTAACAATCATTTATTAAAAAGGATTGTTAGCTGAGGAAGCTCATAAGACATAAGTTGATGTGTCTACATAGCATTGACAAACTTATCTTCTCCTGGATCCCTAGCCACAGTGATATTTTAGGAAATGAATGTGCGGATGCTGCTGCAAAGCATCCTTCCAACATAGCCTCAACAAATGATCTAGTCCCATATCCTGATTATAAACACAATGTACGGAGAACATCTATGGAACAATGGACACTTCTGTGGAAAATGTAAACAAATAACAAGCTATTCCAAATAAAACCTGAACCACAATTGTGGACTTCTACCTCCGTAAAAATAGAAAAGAAGTAATCTTAGCCAGAACTCGAATAGGTCGCACTCACCTCACACATCTCTACTTGCTTATGGGAAATGATACTCCTCAGTGTGTGCACTGCTTGCAACCACTTACAGTAAACATATACTCCTCGAATGTAGCATTGTTCAACAATGCCCAACGAACATATTTTAGTTTGATTTCAGATCTACAACCTCTGTTTCTCAATAGCATCATAGGTAAAGAAGCAAATCACTCAGAATTCTTTCTCTATTTAAAACAAATTCAAATGTATGACTGTTTGTAACTGCTGCTCAAGCAGTTTTTATATGTAAAGTCAATTGATTTGGATCAAATCAAATGACTTTATATATAAAAACTTGTTTGGGAGGTGCAATATGACCAGAAAACATAACAACGACCTTTCCTCAGAACTTCTTCATGTTTTAATGTAGATACAGAATAGTTATTCAGTTTTTCAGCACCCAAACAAGAACATCAGCTGTTACACCATTTATATCTAGTGGGCCAGTGTGATTTATCTGTTTCCTTCCAGTGTTAACATAAAGAGAAAATTCTTTGCTACATTTTTTGCATTCTTAGCCAAGGATTTCTCAGTCTGTATTGGCTTTGCCCTTTTAATGACTTGATTTCCAACTAGTTTGTACTTTTTGTAAGTTTCTACCTCTCCTGTTAATTTATAATAATCATTTGCATTTTACTTCTCTGCAAATAATTTCATTAGTTCATCTAAAATTGACTTAGGTCTAAACCTAAGAAAAGTATCTCTTGGTGTGTGTGTGTGTGTGTGTGTGTGTGTGTGTGTGTGTGTGTGTGTGTGTGTGTGTGTGTGTGTGTGTGTCATATCAGGATTATCGGAGAACATCCTTATCCACAGTGTGTATTATCCTGTTTTGCCGGACATAACTCAGGATGTTATGTCCAGCAAAACAGGATTTCAGGATGATATAAAACATGGCTATCCTTCGCTGACTGACTGCCACAGTGAAAAAAGCCCATAAAAGTTTCTTGCATCATTGATGGGATATGATGGGACTTATACCTTTATGACCTAGCATGGAGACATGATTTATAACCATTTGCCACCCACAAAGAGAAGAGGGACTGGATTTGGGAGAAATCTAAAAAAGGTGCCAGACTGTTGATGCATGAAAGCTGACCAGGCCTGAACTCTTTCATCTGGTTCCTTGCTCTCAGGCTAGGCTTCTCCTTGGACAACACTTGTTTAGGAAATGGCTCTCTAGGAGATCAACACCCCCTGTACATGCTGTTCCAAGTCAGTTTTTGCCGGAAAGTCATTGGTGTCTGTCCATGTGGAGTGCCACTTGTTCAACAATACATTACAAATAAATCTTGTGGCTTTCGTTGAAGGGCATGTTTTCACTTTCATGGGATGCCTCCAAAATAATTTGAAAACTAAGATAATTTTATTTGCTTTTATAAAAGCAAAACACGTTCCTTTTAATCTTGACAGTATATTATGATTGCTGCCACCTACTGGTTCCTTTATCTCTAGATTCCTGTGTGAGGAGTCAGTGCTGATAGTCAGATTAAGAGTACAGGTAGCCTTCTATTTACGTCGGGGTTAGATTCCCTGGGGGGGGGGGATATGTGCAAATGGAACCATTTATATAATGGAGTCAATCGGAAATCACAGGGTTAGGTTCCGAGCACCAAAAATTTTACCTACTACTTTGCATCAGTTGTTTTATTTTATTAGCATTCTTCATAGTTGTAGTAATAGTTTATGGAGGCATTAGGGTGGCTTTCATCAGATTCTGTCCTCTGAATATTGCACTAGGATTCAATTAACTACTTTTACCAGACATGGTGTGTCTTTATTCTATTAAATTAAAAACTTTATAACACGATTGGAAAAACTGCACACGGCTGTCACTATTATTATTATTTTATTTATTAATAGCACAATTAATAAAAAAATGTTAGCTTAATAAATTTCCAACATGTGTAAATAGCATAAACAACAACCAACTGTTCACCGCACGGACCTTTGCTACCCACATCCACGAGTAGTTACTTTGAGGGTGGGAATCTTTTTCGTCTCTGATACGAATGCGCTAATTGCTGATTGGCTCAGATTGTCCTAAATCACGTGAACAGCGCACAATACATAGCACAGTATGATGACAATAAGTTCTGTCTGATGATTTTAAACTTTAAATTTATAAAAAAAATTGCAAAAAAAAAAAAAAAGCAAAAATAAATAAATAAAAATAAAAATGCCGTTGTGGTTGGTGATCGCCGCTATTGCAGATTGGTGCAAAATGAGGGCTACCTGTATTGTTTTATCTTCTCTCTAACATCATTGTATAGAAAACAGTCATCCAATGAATCCAGAAAATTTCTATTACTGTACAAGTTCCAGTCAGTATCTGGAGGTTAACATTCTGATTTGCTGGTCCACTCTCGTTTTATAGTTCATTATACTCATCACAGTCATTTAGCCTATAATGTGCTTCTAATCTTTTTTTTTTTTTGTTTTCTTAGTGCTTATGTTACACAAACTGGACATCCACATCACCTGGGTGCACTGTTTTAAATTGCATGTACTTAGCCAAGTGCAAAAGCTCTTTGCCCCACCTTCCGCCTATCTACCTACTTATCCATCCTTTTTGTGCACGTTGTACTCAGTGTATTCAAATTCTGTATCCTTATGTTTGTTTGGCACCATGTTTCCGTTATCCCTCCTATATCTGTATTTGATGTCTTAACCAGTATGTTCCAATTTCTCAGATTTGTTTATTATGCTCCTAGCTAATATGTAGATGTATACGAATGCCTACTTTTGCTGTAAGTAACTCTGACAGCCCATATACGGTGCAACCTCAATATACAGCCTGGTTATACCATGGTTTTGGATATATCATGAGTATGATCATGTCCCTTAAGATGGGCATAAAAAATGCAGTTTATGGCAAAACAAATTTCGCAGTAGATACGAGAAGCAAACTCCATACCTCATCGATGGAGTCTGGCTACTGCAGTGGTTTCTGAAGTGTTTACCACTGACCTTTTATTCTCTTTTGTGGCATATTCTCTCAGTTAGATGATTAAATTTTTATAAACAGGAGTTATTTGAGAGGTAATGTTCAGTTGTTCTCCTCTCCTTCTTCAGATATGCAGGGGGGAAAAATGTCAATGAAATGTTAATTGCACACGGCACAGTTGCAAAAACTAAGCAATTACTCTGGGAGGGGAACCAGCTACTGTATCTGTCATTTATGATATATTCAGTTATAAATTTTACTGCAGAGAATTTAGAACTGCAAAGAATGATAAAGGCAGAATGCAAAGTACATTAATCGGTGAACAGTTGGTGCATTTTTATAAGTTGCTGATCTCTTATTATACTGCAGTATTGTAAAGTTCGCTTGTTATTTATAATCCAAAGTTTGTTTCTAAGAAGTAACCCCAGAGGCTCACATCTGGTGAGTATGGGCTTGGCACACCCAGGGTCCTGAGCTGGATATCATCATTCTTCTTTCTTGGTGATTCCCTTCTACTCTCTCTCTCTCTCTCTCTCTCTCTCTCTCTCTCTCTCTCTCTCTCTCTCTCTCTCTCTCTCTCTCTCTCTCTCTCTCTCTCTCTCTCTCTCTCTCTCTCTCTCTCTGGGTAACTCAGGAATTGTTTTTTTTTTTTTTTGGCTGGTGCAGCGAAAGCTTCAGGCTTCCTTGCACCATATAGCTAATGATAATAATAATAAGTTGATTTTTGTCTACACAGTAATTTCCAGAAATACCTTAATTGTGTTTGTAAGGCTTAAGGGACTCCTGTTTAAAAAAAAAAAAAAAAAAAAAAAAAAAAAAACAATTATTTTTTCTTTGAATGCTCATCTGTGGTTTGTTACTTATTTCCTATTTATGTAGTGTTCTGTAAGCCGGATTCCCTGAAAATGTCTCATTTGGAGGTATTATTATTAACATCATCATTAGCTGTATGGTTCCAGGAAGCCTGAGAATTTTGATATTCTCCTGTCGCATTGACTTCGATCACATAGTATGTTCGAATTGATTAACATCAGTAATGTAATGTAATGTAATGAAGAAATATATAACGAACTGATTTCGAGAGACCTGGCTACACATTGTTTGCACCTCTGGCCTTTAGGCAATAGAGCTGATGCTGTAGAAAGCACAGATTGAGCTAAAAGTATTAAGAATTAATCACTTTAGCTTTTAATAGCTTAAGAGCATTCGACAATTTAGTGTTGCTCGTAAAGCATTTACTGTACCAAGAAGTCGCTCTGGTCATCTGCTGTCTGTGTCCACAGTCATTGGCAAAGATTAAGGAATATTCCCGACATTGGCTTTGGTCAACCTGTTTGCTATTGTAAGCACCCTATTAGAGAATTAGGAGAGAGTGATTTCACTTTGTTCTGGAAATTAATCTGGTGTTTTGCAGAAATGAGTCATCCACACTTTTGCTAAATTTCACCTGTCTGTATGGTAGATACAAGTTGTCCATAAATCAGTTTTGTTTTAGCTGCTGTGCAAGTAACCTTACAATGTCTAAGATGAAATCCTTGAGTGTGGTGGAAAAAGTGTGGTGGAAGTGCTTGATAGTATAGGTCGTGGTGTTAAAAAAAAAAAAAACACTTTAAAATTTAGTATCCATGTCAGTGGTGTGTCAACCATTCTAAAAAAACCTTGTTTCAATTCTCAAACTATTTGGGGAAACAAGACCCATTTGGAAGTGTGCAAAATTATGCCTGTATGAAGATGTAGCTGAAGTTGTTTTTAAGTGGGTGAAGTTGATTCGAGACCAAAACATACCAATATCAGGGCCATTAATAAAAGAAAGGGCTACGGAATATCCATCTTTCTCGGGCATAAAATTTTCCAAGCCAGTTCTGGTTGGCTGGACAAATTTAAAAAGCACCTTGAAAAAGTTATTTCTGGTGAAAATGGGGTTGTAATCGAAGAAAACTGTACCCATTGGAAAGAAACAGTTCTTGAAAAAAATTATGGAGGGCTACAAGCCCAAAGGCATATTCAGCGTTGATGAAACAGGTCTATATTTTAAATGTTTGCTGACCAAGACACTGACTATTAAAGGTGATAAATGCGTAGGGTGTAAAAATAGTAAGGAGAGAATTAGTCTTGGTTGGTGCAAATATGGCTGGTAATGAAAAACTGAAGCTTTTGGTAATAGGCAAACGTAAACAACCCCAATGTTTCAAAGGAGTAAAGTCGTTAGAGTTGGTCTACAACAAAAAAGCTTAGATGAAAAGTTAAATATTTGAAGAGTGGATTTTAAAATTCATTAGAAAGATGATGAAAGAAATAAATAAAATAACAAAATAAGCTTTTGTTATTTTATTGTATTTATTTTTTGTTATTTTTGGCTGGTGCAGCATAAGCCATAGGCTTCCTTGCACCATGTGGCCATTACTAATACTAACTGCCCTGCCCACCTTCACTTGGTAATTTCGAAATTTACAAGTGTGAAGTTTGTTTTCTTCCTTCCTAATACCTCGTCTAAACTGCGGCCAATGGACCAAGGCATTATGAAGAATTTGAAAATGCACTGCCGAAGGTGCATATTGAAAAAACTTATACTGAGAATAGAAATCAACCAACCTATAGATTCTGTTTTAGATTTGCGGATGTGCATATCAGAGTTGGCAAAAGTTTGGAGTCAAGATGTGATGGAAACAATGATTAAGAATTGTTTCGAAAAAGCGGGTTTTGCTAAAACGTCGATGAACTGCTACAAGACATTGAGCAGTCTTGGGGAAAATCTCCAAGCGTGAGGTTTGATCAGTGGAGAAATCGTTCTTGAAAAATTTTTTGAAGTTGATAACAATGTCAAAGTAGCTGAATATCTGAGTGAATCCAATCATTTTGGAGAGTATTCAAAGAACTAGTGAGAATATCGACGATGAGTTGTATGAAATTGAGTGCAACAAAGGCAGTATTAAACTGTCCAAGCATGAAATTGGCAGCATTTTAAACTTTGCGTCGAAGCCTTCAATTTGAAGAAAATGTGCCAGAAAACTATATTTGAGTGCTTAAATAAATGCGAACATTTTTATGAACAATGTACGGTAAAATCGAGTGTACAACAAAATATAACCAAATATTTTACGACATAATTCTTAAAGGTGTACTAATATATTGTGCACATCATGTAAGTAGTTATTTCTTAACGTATTTGGTAATAAATTGTTTGAAAATTTTTTCATTCCTACTGTATTTCTGAGTTGAATTACAGTATTTTTCGTTGTTGAAAAGGTCATATTTCTTTATAATGAAATTTTTGTATAACAAATTTTTTCAAGCAAATGATAGATTTCATTATGTGGAGGTTCGACTGTATATGATTCCTTTTGTTTCAAAGATTCACATATGAGCAGACTTGTGCACATTGCTGTCATATTCCTTTTCAGAGACTTTCTAATTTGGAACCTCATCTGGTTTAAAAATTTTTCTACCCCCATTCTGCCATATTCATCTGTTGCCTCTTATTGTTCTCCCAATCACTGGGAATTCTTTTTCTTTGAAGCTTGGCTTTCTATAGTCTTAACTTTCCTAATAGTGAGGCAATTTTCCTTGGCTATTTTAATGTTCATGGTTAAAGTTGGCTTCAGTTTTCTAGTTATAGGTAATGACCAGACAGTAATCCCACTACCGAAGTGGGATTACTGTCTGGTCAAGTTGCTGAGGCTTTTTCTCTTACTAAGGCCTTCATACAGCTTGTTCATTTACCTGTGAGAATACTAGGCAATCCTAACTGCAGACTGAACAGTCTTGATCTTTTTCTCACCAGTAATGCTTTTAAAATATATGATCAACATTAGTGGTCCTCTAAGGATTTCCGATCACAGCTTGGTGATTGTCTCCTCTATTGGAGCTTCTCTCTCTCAGCCATTCGTAGCCTTGTGTTGCTTGGCATTAAAAAAATGTGAAATGGGATGATCTACATGATTTCTTTTCTTTGGTTGGATTACTGTTTTAAATCTTCTGATCTCAGTGTTTGCTTAGATGATGTCAATGAAATTATTTTTGTAGGGTTGTCTTTTATCTAAACCTTGGTTTTTCAATAAATGTGTTAAGGCTGTTCAAAATAACGTTGCATATCAAAATTTACTTATATCCAAATTTCCAGCTTCATTTTACACCCTCACTAAAGCTCACAACAATTGTAAAGCAGTTATTAATCATTCCAAACTCAATTTTGAACAGGCTAAGAGCAGAAAACTTGCTTCTTGTGGTAGTCAAGCAGTCTGATCTCCTGCTGAAGCTGTTAGCTGCAACTTTTATCTACATTGCTCTCTATTACAACCTGGTGGTTCTATTGCATTCCGGGCTAAAGATAAAGCCAACTTACTAGCATCCTACTTTTCTGCTAACTCTTGTATTGATGAACTAGGTAAACCATCTACTATACTCAGTAAAACTGTTTAGCACCTCCTGACAGGGATGGCAGAATTTTGAACTATCTTGTTGGCAAGAAAGCTCCAGGTGTTGATGGCATTTCTTCACTTATTCTTAAAACCTGTACTTGCTTGTGTTTTGTTACATTTTTACTTTTTCTTATTCCACTGATTTCTTTCTGCTTGGGAATTTGCTCATATCCGTCAAATTCATTTAAACAGCGAGAAATCCTTCCTGTCCATTTATTATCTCATTGCACTACCTGTACTATTTCCAAAGTAATAGAGAAATCTATCAGTTACAAACTTTTAAACTACCTTGATCTTCAGTCTGATCGATCATTGCCAATATTGATTAGAATAATGGTTGATTCAAACAATTAACTACGAATAATTTTAATTTGATTATATCATTCAAATGAAATAATTGAATCATTTGCTGTAGTAAAATTGATTTTCCATAATTGAATGTTATGCTATAACCAATATAATTATGACCTTGTTGATTATACCCATCACTATAATTGATTTAAGTTATCCAATACATTACCAGTGTCAGTTATTTCATTGACACTGGTAATGTTTTGGATAACTTAAAGTTTGAAACACAAGCAGTTGAGCTTGAGATCTTTAAAGTTTTTGATCATTTTAGTCTAAAGGTTTTCTAAACAAGCTTCCATTTTATTATAGATTGTGTTTGCAATTGGATATCCAGTTTTCTCTCTGGCTGCTCACTACGGATGATGGTAGATGGCTATCTTTCATGTTTTCCACTAATGCTGGTGATCCCTAAATTCCAGTTTTTTTTTCTCTCTTATTGTTTTTCCTTGGTATGTTAATGACCTTCCACTGATTGGAAATCCTGTTCGTTGTTTTGCTGATGATATAGCACTCAATTCCACCTTCAGTTCAAAAAAACAATTTCTTAAATTTCCATTTGCTTTACATTAGTCTTCAGTGCTGCGGCAAAGAAAACTTAATTTCAGCCCTCCTAAAACATTATCTTATTTCTCACAAAAAGAGTGCTGCTCATGTTAATGACTCATTTCTAGATAAGATCACATCTCTTCTCAAATTTCCCCTGACTTCAAATGTTTCTTGGCATAAGCACATAAATATTGCTGCCTCGGAATCAGAAAGAACTAATTTTTTTTTTCTTTTGCAATCTGTTATTTTGATTCTGAACTGCTACTCTGTACGAATTTCCTTTCTGTGCCATGGAATATTGCTTCCACTTCCTGGATGGTGTCACTCAAAACCTTTTTTAAGATTCTGAACTTCATTCAAGAGAGAGCAGTCAAGTTAATTAATGATCCATTTCTTACAAAGTCTCTCCACTCTGTTTCATAGATGTTCAGCATAAGCTGAACATCTATGAAACTCCCCTATGAGACTGCCCTCTCTCTTGAATGAAGTCCAGAAGCTTAAAAAAGGTTTTGAGTGATACCATCCAAGAAGCGGAAACAACACAGGCATAGTTGTTACTTTCATGGGTACTGTTCTTCTGAATTGGTGTTTAATTTCGTCACTTTCATCCAAACCTGTACAAACTTAAGCCATAGACAGCCGGCATCCATTCACCTTCCATCTCCAAACTCGCTGAAGTGAAGGAGGCATAGAAACATTTTTAAATTGTGGACTGTATCAGAATCAAAGCATATGGCTTTGATTGTGCTTATGGCTCAAAGAAGTAAAACTGTCAACAGAAAATGTGCATTGGAAAAATGTATGGCCAGAGTCAGTTCATTTAGGAAATATATGGTTGAATCAACAGAAAATGGATTGTAGAACTTGCTAAGTTGGTAGGAGGGAAGGTTTGATGATATGACTACCAAAGAAATTCAAGAATTACTGGTAGAAAAAGAGGCTGGCAAAGTGAAAATGGCATTGGAGGTAAACCAAATCAATTTAGAGGATTGATAGTGCAGATGAAAGGTCTGAAGTTCAAAAATTTTATACTAAAAAAAGCATACAGGAAGGCATAAACTTAGCTTGAGCAATTAGAATCTTATTTTTTGAATGCAGATCCTTTGACTTGAACAGAAAGTTCAAAAGGGAGCTTCAGAAATGCTTAGCTCCATACCATGAAATTTACAGCGGTCTATCAAGCAAAAGCAAACAAACCTAGATTACTGATTTTTTACAGAGAGCAGAAGAAAGTTCAGAAGGTGAGGTATTCTGCAACAGAGAAAACATTCTCATTTGATTGTGCTTAGCGGTGATGAAGAGGAAGAAATTAAATTGACATATGTATTACAGTTTGTAAGATGTTTGTTCAGTTATTACTATTTTTAATAATAATAAAGTTTCTGATAGTTATAAAAAGATGTTGTTTTTATTAGCTTTTGGAATGTAACCCAAACCTTTTTGTACTTGTTCTTAGTCCATATAACATGATTTTTGCACTACATGAGATTTCATAGGAACCCAACTACCTTGTTATGAGGGTTACCTGTATTTAGATAAATGCAAAAAAATGTATAATTGAGGCATTTAAAAACTGTTCTTAGCATTAGCATTAGTAGAGGCATTTGATGCAAGAAAGCAAGCTTATGCAGCCTCTCAGCCAAAAAAAAAAAAAAAACCCCACTTCCACTTCACCCCTCTGTTCGTTCAAAATACCTGTCCAGCTGAGCCTTAAACTTATTTAGGCTATCAACCTCCACGACAAGGGATGGAAGTCTGTTCCACCAACCAACCACTCGCTGGCTAAAGGCAAATTTCCACACGTCTATCCTACATCTGTCTTTCCTCAATTTGAATTTATGCCCTCTCGGGTGATTATTCTGAGCTAGAGAAAGAATCCCATCAGCATTGAGCATGCTCAAACCATTCAAGGCTTTATACACCTCTATCAGATCACCTCGCTGGTGCCTAGTCTCCAGACACTGTAATTTGCAAAACTTAAGCCTTTCTTCGTAAGAGCACCCCGTTGTTCCATTCACTAATCTTGTTGCCCTTCTCTGTACTCGTTCCAGCAGCTCTACATCCTTCTTGAAATGAGGCCTCCAGACCTGTATACAGTACTGTAGGTGTGGCCTGACCATTGCCTTATACAAGGGAATAATCACCTTATCCCTGCTGGAAAAATTCCTGTATATCATTGACAATACTCCATGAGCTACCCTTGCAGCCCGTCTGCACTGCTCAGAGAACTTCATATCTGCCTACACAACCACCCCCAAGTCCCTTTCATTCTCTACCACTGTCAGTGTAGTACCACAGAGTTGATACGTTGCTCTGGAGTTGCTGTTTCCCATGTGTAGTACTTTACATTTGTCAATGTTAAACTTCATTTGCCACCTCTCAGCCCATCTGCTCAACCTTTCCAGATCCTGTTGCAGCAGCATAGTGTCAGTAGTGTCCTTGACAACCCTGCCAACCTTTGTATCGTCTGCAAACTTGGACATTAAGCTTGATATACCATCATCAATATCATTTATAAATACAGAAAACAATAATGGACCCAACACTGAGCCCTAAGGGACTTCACTAATAACATTAGTCCACGATGAGCAGTGTCCATTGATTACCACTCTCTGTCTTCTCCCCCTCAACCACCCCTTTATCCACAGCAGCAATTTGCCTCCAATGTCACACTGCTCCAATTTGTGTAGCAGTCTTCCATGTGCAACAGTATCAAAAGCCTTTCTAAGATCCAAGTATATAATATCAAAGTTGATTCCCTGCATCCAGTTCCTTTGTGACTGCATCATAGTATCCAATCAAATTGGTCAGGCAAGACTTCCCCTTAACAAAACCATGCTGTGTCCGAGCTATAACTGAAGTCTTGTCTAAATGATCCTGCAGTGCTTCTTTAACCAGTGCCTCCATTAATTTTCCTGGAACAGAAGTTAAGCTCACAGGTCTATAATTACTTGTGTCAGCTTTTGATCCTCCTTTGTGAATTGGGGTCACATTTGCACATTTCCAGTCTATGGGTACCTCCCCTGAGTCCAAGGAAGCTCTCATAATTATGGCTAAGGGTTTGCTTACTTCCTTTGCTGCCTCCTTTAATATAACTGGATAGATCCCATCCACCCTGGGTGCCTTTCTTGTGTTTATCTTCAACAGTTTCTCCTCCACTTTACTCCCAGTTATTTCAAGATTCTGTAGCTTGCTGCTAGAGTTGAATACACCTCTGGCATTCCCCTCGCTGAATAACTCCTCATGTGTGAATGTCGATGCAAAATATTCATTTAGTTTGTTAGCTACCTGATCAGGATCATCAACAGTTGACCCATCAATATCAAGTGGACCAATCTGATTCATCCCCTTCCTTCTAGAGTTTACATAAGTAAAGAACTCTTTGCTGTTTTTCTTTGCATCCCTTTCCAAGGATTTCTCATAATCTGCCTTCGCCTGCCTAACCTCCTTTGTAACTTGGTTGCATATCGACTTGTATCTATCATAGGCGTCTGTGTCGTGTGTTAATTTGTAAGTATCCCATGCATGTTTCTTCTCTGCCATATGCCTCATTAATTCATCTGACATCCATTTTGGCCTAAACCTTGAACAATATTTCTTAGTTGGTATGTAAAGCCTAGTAGCTTCCAAGATAAGTTCTTTGAATGCTTCCCATTTTGAATTTGCTGTTGGTAACATCATCAGTTGATCCCACTGTATAGAATTTAAATACTGTCTCAGTCCATCGTAGTCGCCTTTACGGAAGCAATAACCCTTCCCTTTACCCCTAATGGTAGTTACCTCTTTGAGTAAATCCCACTTCAGCACAATGTGATCACTGCCACCTAGTGGTTCATTTATCTGCAGATTCTTAATGCATGAAGAATCACTGCTGATAATCAAATCAAGAGTATTACTCCCTCTAATTGCCTCCCGAACATGCTGATGTAGAAAACAATCATCCAATAAATCCACAAAAGCCCTGCTAGTGTGTGAGTTACCAGCCCCCAAATTCCAGTCATTATCTGGGAAATTAAAATCTCCCATTATAAGACTCTCTGATTTACTGGCCCACTCTATTTCCCGGTACAGTTTCTTATTATACTCATCAGAGTCATTAGGCCTATAGCACACTCCTACTCTCAATTTTGATCTCCCAATGCTTATGTCACACCAAACTGACTCAACACTGCACTGTCCAGCGATGTCGACTGGCTTCACTTCCTTGGTTTTTATGTGTTTCTTAACTAATAGCATAACCCCTCCCCCCTTCCTATCCTGTCTATCCTTTCTGTAGATGTTGTACTCCCCAATTTCCAGTTCTGCATCCCTTATATCTGTGTGACACCACGTCTCTGATATCCCAACAATATCTGCCTTTGATGTTTTGAGCAATACCTCAAATTCATCAAATTTATTTACTAAACTCCTAGCATTGGTGTTCACGCAAGTATACCTGCACCTGTTTCTATTCTTAGCTACCCTAACACAACCCATGTGTTTACTTGTACTGCAATGGCTCCCAGCAGTCTCTGAAATATCATGCATCTTGTTTTTCAGGCTTCTGCTCATTCTGATAGAAGCAGTGCAATAATCTCTTTCACCTCTGCCAGTGGCTACTGTCAATCTATTGGTCTTTGTCTCCCCCCAAGCTAGCAGTTTTCCGACCCACCTAACACTGCCTTCGATAGCATCAGCAAATATTCTTGCATCCTTTCTATTTAAGTGTATCCCATCCCTGTAGAAGCAATCTCTCCTGTTAACAAGTACAGTCTAGGCTGAAAAAAATTCTACCCCTTGAGCCTTGTACAATCTTTCCAGGGCCGAATTGATCGACAATTCTTTTACTAGAGTTTATAACATTTGCTAAACAAAGTCTCAATTTCACAAAAACTTTAAATTTTCATTTAATTCTGGAAATTTGTAAAAAAATTCCTTCACCATTTCCTCCATGAACAAGGCGCCTTCAGTGTTCTGAGCTTATGTCCAGGTCAAGTCATTTTAGTTAAAAAAATATTATTAAAACATTATACCTCTATATTATAACGACAATAACACTACATTACTCCACACTGCTGGAGTAAGTGGGAATAATGCACGCACACTGTTCAGTAAAAACATTGTGACCATCTACTTAGTGAGTCTCCTCATCTTGCCACCAGTACTGTTGCCATGTGGCGAGGCACTCGATAAAGTCTGAATGTTGCGGAGTATGTTGTATCGTGTCAGCAGGATTGCATCCTGTAGATCTTCAATAGTCCGTGGTGAGGGACACACACACACAATGCAGTTCCTGATCCGTGTAATCTCAGAAATAGTCTGGGATTCACATCTTACGAATTTGGTTGCCAAGCAAGCACCCAGAAGGTCACCTTGTTGAGAACCACCCTTGAACAATATTAGCAGTGTGGCTGGAACACACCTGTGCGTGCCTGATCAGCCACAATAGTAGGTAATTTTTAGTGTTCAGAGTGTGTTTAGGGGTATGAGGGCTCCAAGGGATTCCCAGGAAATTATCCCTTATACCAAAACATTGCCACCACTTGCCTGTTTCTGTTGGACCAGGACATCTGAGTGATTTCTGCAGTTTCACTATACCTTTCATCTGCTATGCACATTGTGTAGTATGAAGCATGGTCCAACAATGCTGTTCAAATGGCAGTTTTGTATATTGTTGGTGATGGATGGCTCTAAGCAAGGGTAACTCGGCTGGGCACCTACTTTGGTTGCTCACATGGATAAGGGTTCTTTGGATTGTGGCCTTGGAAACACCATTGGTCAACCTCTGGTTAAAGTCCATGGTCAGCTATTCCATTTTTTGTCTATCATCTTGCACAATGCAGCGCAGCCTACGTTCAACATTACCATTGACGAGGCATGGTACCTCCCGTTGTCCCCGTGACTGCTGTCCTGCCAATTATCCTTTCACTTGTGGACACCATAACTATGGCACTCTTCGAACGGCTCACAAAATATGTATTTTCTCACACCTACACCAATTATTAAAAAGAAATAGCATTGTGTTATATTAAAATAATAATGAATTAAATAGAATGATATAATTCCAGATAAAATTGATAAAAAGGTAACTGACTGTAAAATAAAATATGAAATTTTAAACTGCAATGAATAAATTACAATAAAACAATTTAGATAAAACACAGGATAATAAAAGCGCTAAAACTCCATAGCTTTCGGAGGCATCCACCTCCTTTTTCAACAGTGAAGTTTATCGTGCGGCACATCCTTAAATATCAGCAGGCTCACGGTTCTCAGCACGTGTTTCTATAGGAGCATGGGCAGAATATCTCAAATATTGTTATCCTTCAATTGGTACTTGACAGTTGTCGTTTTTTTTTTTTTTTTTTTTTTTGAAGTCTGTGAGGTCACATACCTTACTCACATTGATAAAATACTTTGTATAGACTGCATGCTACAAACATGCATCACATTTATCAGTTCTTACCGCGCCACTTGTGTAATTAGGCAGGGAGGAAAAAGCCGATTCCTAAAGCATGGGAGTGGTCATAATGTTTTGATTGGACAATGTATGAATTACATTAAATTTATGAAATAGTTTCCATACTTACCTATTACTGAATGTGTCCATTACTAGAATTTCGTACTTGTTCAGATGAGGGAAGCTTTTGAACTACTCAGTCATTTAAAAATCTACAAGCACCTGCTTAGTCAGAATGATGTACACAATAAACATTTTATAGCAAGCAAGGATTATAGGTATTTATAGATACTACAGGATGTAAAAAAAAAAAAAATAAGAAGATTATGTAAAAGATGTTAAAGTATATAAAAGATTGTCATATTTAACACGTTGGTACCAGAATGTTGTCATTATTGGTAACATTTTTACCTACACTTAAACAGTATCAAAAGATGTTCTATACAAAAGTACTAATACTACGTAGTTAGATGATGTTGCCAAGAATCCATAAGTTAGGGCTTACTGTGAAAGTATTGAATATTTTAACCTGGGCATGGTAGGAGGAGTAAATGATATGAACCATGCCATTCAACACTAGTCAGAAAAAGCGCAAAAAAATTGTATAAGGATCATAGAGTAGAATTGTTTTTCCCAGCATTTCCGGTTGAAGGGATTGTTGTTATACAGTTGTTCTTGAGGTCTCAAAAGAGTGAACAAGAATATGTGAGTGCTGTTGAGTCACTTTTTACTGTTTTGAGGAAACTGCTGCTGGTTTTTTTTTTTTTTTTTGCGATGGATGAAATACACAGATCAAACATTTTTAATAAAATGTTTGATCTCAGCATGGGTAGATTTATTTTTTTTGCTGCTTCAAACCACCATCTTATTAAGATATTCACTATTTTACAATAGAACAGAATATTCATTGTAAAATTCCCAGTAAAGTGTGCCATAAGGAATGAAAGCATCTACACAAGACCTGTATTAGAGTTGAATGAACAACTTCTGTTCTTGTGCTGATTATGTTCCTTCAGCTTGGCCAATGCTTATTTCTTCTTCATTTACACTAAAAAGCAGGAGTTGTAATAACATCTTCCTGTGGAACTGCTAAAATGTTTGATATTATCCGGTTCATGGGTTGAATTAAAGAGGTGACATTTAGTGACAAAAACATGAATTTAGCATTTTGTTCATATTGTAATGTTAGTTTTCAGTTTTGTATCTTTCATTTAAATATTAAACTTGTCAATTTCTTTGAGTGAAATTATGGAAAATAATGACATACAAGGTTCAGGGAATGCTATAAAAAATTAATTTTATTCAGTGATAAATGTTTATAATCTTGCAGCCATGCTTTTTCCATTGTGCTTGTTATTGATCAAAACATTTTTTGGAATTCTTTTGTATATGCTTTTAGGCGATATATGCCTGTCTTTGATTGAATTTCTTGAATCAACTGAAACAATTTTCTTTTTTATGTCCTGTTTTAATTTTGAGAATAGCCACCTGTTGCTTGTTGCCAAATCATGTGAATAAGGTTGGTGCAGTGTAAGGGGAGTGTTTTTTTTTTTTTGGCATGAAATTGCCTGATGGGCTTGTTAAATTTAATCCTTTTCAGTACACATGACAAATGAGAAAATAAGTATTTAGCATAAGCAGGCATATGATGCAAGAAAGCAAGCTTATACAGCATCAGCCAAAAAAAAAAAAAAAAAAAAAACACCACCTTCCCATTTCACCCACCCATTCACACCAAAAGTTTGCCTAGTTCTGCCTTGAATTTATTTAAGCTGTCAATTTCCACGACAGATGGAAGTTTGTTCCATCAATCAACCACCTGTTGGCTAAAGGCAAATTTCCGCACATGTATTCTGCAACTGTCTTTCCTCAATTTGAATTTATGCCCTCTCAGGTGTGCTATCTGAGGAAGAATCTCATCAACATTGAGTTTTCTCAAACCATTCAAGGCCTAATACACCTCAATCAGATCACCTTGCAGGTGCCTAGTCTCCAGACGCTGCAATTTAAGAACTTGAGCCATTCTTGGTAATGGCAACCCTTTGTTCCATTCACCAATCTTGTTGCCCTTCTCTGTACTTGCTCCAGCAGCTCTACATCCTTCCTAAAATGAGACCTCTAAACCTATATGCAGTATTCAAGGTGTGGCCTGACCATTGCCTTGTACAAGGGGATAATAACCTCTTTATCCCTGCTTGAAAAGTTCCTGTATATCATTGACAAGACCCCATGAGCTACTCTTGCAACTTATCTGCACTGCTCTCGGAAAACTTATCTGACTGCACAATTACTCCCAGTTATTTTTCATTCTCCGCTACTCTGAGCGTAGTACTGCATGGTTGGTACATTCTCTGGGGTTACTGCTACCAATATGCAGTACTTTACATTTGTCAATGATAAACTTCAGTTGCCACCTCCCAGCTCATCTCCTCAACTTTTCTGGATCTGTTGCAGTAGTGTACGGTCATTACTTTCATTAACCACACAGCCAACCTTCGTATCATCTGCAAACTTGGACATTAGGCCCGATATATCTTCATCAATATCATTGATAAATACAGAAAATAACAGTGGACCCGACACCGAACCCTGGGAGATTCTACTAATAATGTTAGTCCACAAAGTGCAGTGTCCATTGATTACCACTCTGTCTTCTCCCACTCAACCATTCCTTTATCCATAGCAGCATCTTGCCCTTAATGCCATACTGCTCCAAATTGTACAGTATTTATTCATTCAATGCAGTTTTCTCTAATCTGGTACATAAGTAAAAACTTGGTGTGTGAATGGTCAAAAGATGTCACTGTAAGTGACTAATGCTCTTTTAGCTAGTAGTATTCATTCAAAAATCATATGGCGCCTCCGTAGCCAGGTGGGAAGGAGCAGCAGTGCGTAGCACACGCTTCTTGATTAGACCAGGGTTCGAGCCCATCACCACCAAATACGGAGGATGCGGAAAGGTCAGGGAATGACCACCGCATATCCCGGAGCAATATGGCCATAGTTGCTAATGCTCCTAAAAGCCATGTAACTAACTAACTAACTCAAAAACCATAAGATCATTCTTATAATTTTTGATACTTTTTGATCAAACTTTATACATGTTCACTTCAGAATGATATGCATTAATTAATTAATTATTAATTTGGAAGAAAAGTTGAATGTTGGTGTGCAGTTCTGAGCATTCATTTAAAGCTGGATATTCATTCAATGTCTACCATTTTTCAATTTCTAAAAGTTGGCAGGTATGGTAATGTGTAGTGGCTATATCCAGAGAATAGGGTAAGTTTTGTTACCTGAGCCATGTGACTAGGAGTGTTGTAAAAAATCCCATTGAATATTATCCTTTCTTTATCCATCCTGGAAAACTGATTCCATTATCTTAGTAGCTGTTGTCATCCTTAACGATTCATTGTGCCAAGGAAATCCATTGATGCCATTCTAAAGATACAAACCATTCCAAAGGCCATTTTCTCTCTGAATCATAGTAACAGATCTAAATTCCATTTATGGTGAAACTTTAGTTCACCAGTCAAGTGGTGACCGACAACCTTGTTTGAATCGGGGAAAATTTGTCAAGAATTGTCTTTTCACTGTTTACTCTCCCTTTTGTGGTCTGTACTCTTGGTACCCATTTTTCTGAAATTTTTGCCCACAAAAAAGTGGGCAGTAAATGATACTGCCCACTTTTTTGTGGGCAGTATCATTTAATTGTCCAGAGTATACTGTGGACAAATGTTGTTTTGCTAAAATTGTAACATATTCTGAACGTCTTTCAAGATCAGGTCATAAATACCATGTTTTTTATGTTGTCAACAAAATCATGGGTTATCCAGATCTGGATTTACCTCTGGTGACTTTGTGACCCATTTGAGTTTAAGTTATTACTCAAAAATTGGGTTAATTATGTATAAATGCCAGTAATTATTTTTTAAATAAAATATGTTGACCAGAAAGTTCAAATACCTCTTCAGAATGGAAGCATCTTTTTGAAAAGATGTGTATATAATGGAAAAGAGAAGCATTTAGTATGCATTTAAAAGTAAAGTACTTGTGTGGGGTATTTTTCATATCCTGTGTTGTTGTGACAAGGCAAAAATATAATTTTTTTTTTATTGAATAGGAACTTTTTATTAATTATCATTTAAATATTCAACACCAAAAAGCATTGTACACAAGTAACTGTTGGTATTTGCAAAAAAATTATGATGGGAAAATGTATCTGAAGCATTTTTTACAATTTTATGAATTGGGCCTTCTTTCTTTGTTTCCTGATGTCAGTCACATCCTAAATTGCATTATGTTAATCTGCACAGTTTTTCCTCTTTTTCTCTTCTATTTTAGTTATTTACGCATCTGTGTAACTTTTGCAATTCCTTTCTACAGTATATTTACAAGTGATACGCATTTTATATAATAGAAATAAAAGTTACAAAGAAACAAATCATTGACAGATGGTACTGCTTGTCAAGTGCATTGGATAATGAAAACAGAATCTTGTCATAACTTCTGTCATACATGATTGATCCATCAGTCATGGAACAAGATGCTAGAAAGCAATCTTAAATGGTTATGTGAACATAAACTTTGAAACAATACTGCAGCACTTGGTGGCTGGGATTTACCATTGTGACACTTTAAAGTCCTAATTTTTGTCAATGACATACATATATTGCTCTTTAAAGAGCATCATGTAGTTCTGACAAATTTGTAGGAAATGACAGCATGCCGAACTGTCTGTTTGAAAATGGATCTCATTTCAATCAGAATATGCATCCTGATAAATTTTTTGGAAACACTAATAGTTAATTGAATAAAATCATTGACAATCTTTTCCCTTGATTCATCAGTAAAATATTAACAAAAACAATCTTAAATCAGACATTTATTTAACAACACAATGCAAACTGAAAGCTAACAGAATACGCTATAAGAACAGTTCAGTGTTTACTGAACTGTTCTTATAGCGTATTCAGCTATGCTTGGACTGCAGACCACTAGGGGCTCACATCTGGTGAGTATGGGCTTGAGGCACCCAGGGTCTTGAGCTGGATATCATCATTCTCTTTCTTGGTGATTGGATCTCACATGCATATTGCATGTGAGATCATATATATATATATTTATATATATCTTCAGGCTTATATAACTTGCTGTTATATAAAATTTTATTTCACTATTGTTATTATTTATCATTATTTTTTTTTATTAATTTGTCATTTTTTTTTGATAGATAAAAATGAACTTGAAACAGCACAGCACTATTTAGAACAGGCAGCACAGAATAATTTGGTAAGTTTTTATACTTTTTAAATTATTTTTCTCTATTGAAAAGATAGTGCTTAAATGTATAAAGTACAGGAAGTTCCCGCTTTACGAGTTTTTTTTTTTTTTTTTTTTTTCAAGTATCAAGAAAATCGAAAATATGAACGTTAATTGCAAAAAATGAATGTTAAACATTCATAAATACCGCATTTCAAACCAATCTGTTCCAGAGACACCATCATATTGTGAAAATATCGTAATGTGAACCCAATAACACATTGTTTTTTAGTTATTCATTCCAAGACCTCGGAAGTTGAAATCTTCGCTATGTAACTAAGCTATTTATCTCTCTAAAAGGTAATTTTTATAATGTAAATTGTGCTGGTTACCAATTTAAATCATTAAAATGCACTACACTTTCATCGTTATTTTATTATTATTTTTTTTTTTTCTGTTATAAGAATCAAATTTGAATGCCTTTGTGTTTCTAAGGCATATTTCTGTAGGTCATGACCATAAAACAATAAAAACAATTTGCACTCTCCAGTTTATTGGACTTTTCTGTTATCGCAGTCTATTATAAATGGGTAGTAAACCCGATGTTGTACTACCATTTGTGAAAATACTGATAACTGGAATTGTGAGTTTTTACGTTATGTGAAATGTGTTTCCCCTTCGCTGAAATCTTCAATCATATAAAAAACAAATAAATTTTCAGAATGTTCTCTTCATTCTTTTTTTTTTTTTTTTTTTTTTTTTTTACACTTTGTAAACTTGTTACTCCTCGAATCGCGTTAGTTGCAATCCTACTTGCACTTATTGTGTTAGTTTGTGTGTGTGTTGTTAAAAATGCTTATGCATGCTATTGTGAAATTTATAAAGAAAAGAGAAGATTATCTTGGAAACATGCCTCTTGAAGCATTTCTGAATAAGACGACTTGTGCAACAAACCAACAAGTGCAGAGCCAACAATGAGTGATCAAAGAGTGTGCATTTTAGATGATGATGAAGAATAAACATTCTTTAACATTTGTAAGTCATAAATAATTTCTTTATTATTATAAACTGCTTGATTTTACAAGCTGTTTTCATTTCTTGGGATAAATCAATCATTGTTTAAAAATAAACTAATTAGTTAACTAATTTCATTGTTGAGAACGTTCCCCTGTTTTTAACATTGTTTATGGGAAATAAATTCCCACTTTACGAGTGTGCATTAGGAACGAATTAATTTGTAAAGTCAGGAACTACCTGTATTCTTTAACAGCTTCTTTTGACATGTAGTGCCAGAAAAGCTGGTTTTTTTTTTTGTTTTTGTTTCATATATTAACATCCCTTAATGCTTAATTAATATAATGAAATGCCAAATTTTATCACAGAATTTCAGGTTTTCTGTGATCAAATTATTTTATTTAAGTTTTATTTCATTTTTGAATATAAGTACACATGAATAATTTATAACAGTGAACATAGTATGCTAACACCATGCAATCAAGTTTAAAAAATTAATTTGGATGATGCAGTTATATTATGTTGTGTTTTTTTTGTTTTGTTTTGTTTTTTTTTTTTTTTTTTTTTTGCTTTAAAGATATCAAGATTTTGTTGGATATGTCTCACTCACTTGCACGCCTTCACATACACACATCCATAAGTAATGGCATTGCCCATAAAAGTATATACAAAGTTAAAATTTATATGATTTATTAAACATACAGGAAATCATATGTACATTTATTCTGTGTATCCACTTTGTTTATCATTACATTTTTGCCATTATTCTTTCTAACTCACACATTCACTGTGATAAAAGAATGGGCACTACAGCTGAAGCCAGCCTGTGACTGTCTTTTTCAGCTCCCATCTCAAAAAGTGTTTTCCACAAAGATATCTCTTCATATATCCAAATGGTGGGGAGGGAATCAGTTGGAGCCAGGTTTGTTATATATGCAGGGTGTGGCAAAATTGTCTACCCTAGGTCTGCAATTTTTATCCCATGAAATGGCCAGTGTGTGGCCTGGCATTATCATGATGTATTTGTGATTTGGTTTCTGTTAGAGCTTTCCTTTTTTTATTATTTTATAGCCCAAGCTTAAGTGGTGTTTGGCATTTCCTTTCCTTATTTATAGTCTGGGATTGTGTGATTATCTGGTTGTTTTTCTTCACTGGAGATGGCAGATGTGCCCATTCCATGGACTGGCATTTAGAATAAGGGTCATAATGGAAGATCCAAGTGTTAAAAAAAATCTAGAAAGTCGTATTGTAACAGGTCTTGGTGGATCACTTGCCTGGAGAACTTCATTTCTGTTGTTAACAGCTTTGGTATCCATCTACAGCATATTTTCCTATAGTCTAGGGCCTAAAATGCTTAATACACTTCCCCCTTTGAACACCCATAGTGCTTGCATCATTGCATGTGTTTCTTGTCCTTTTTTTTTTTTTTTTTTAAATTTTTGGGCAAAATGTTAGTTTTCTTCCATGCACACAAATTTGGTTTTTTGCCCATTGTCACAGTAGACTTAGTTTGTGGAGTCATTCCTGCCAAGTTCATGGCCAAACAAAAGTCACTGATGGTATAATGGAGCTGATTCAAGGAAGTTTTATGCAAAGCATGGGAAAATCATTATGGCATGTGAGTTACAAGCTTAACTTTTGTCAAGACCAACAGTGTATTATATCACTGTCTCAGGGTGAAACCATACAAGTTACAGCTTGTGTAGAAGTTATCGATTGATGACAAAACAAAGAGGATGGAATTTTGTTTGGAAACGTTTCAGCTTATGGAAGATTGGCAGCTGCCTGAAATCATCTTTAGTGACAAGTGCACTTTTCACACCAGTTAGACAGTAAACAAATAAAATGTAGGATACAGAAAAGCTATTCTGAATTTTGGAATAAGTGTTGATAGTCTGAAGATATCTGCCTTTTTGCACACCGAGTTGGCACAAAGTGTGTGAACCTGTCTTCTTTCACAATTATCGTGTGTATGGACATGTCACATTACCACAAGGAAGTTCATACATTCTGGAACAGGACTGATTTTGTGGTCCTCATAATCCCCTGATCTGACTCCTTTAAATTTTAATCTGCAGATTTTTGAGGGGACCAGGTGTATTTTCTGCCAGTACTAGGAACTGTTATTGAACTAATAACAATAATGCATTTTGAAAGAAATTGGTAATTTCTTTATTGGTATTCTCTTGGTAATTTCTGTATAATGCAGTATTGCAAAAATAATGCATTTTTGATGAAATTGGTTGTGTTTACATGGTTATGTTGTGCATGAATATGGAGGAATTGAATAATAGGTAGGACATCTGCTGAGTAACCAAAGGACCACATTGAACACACCTCTAAACTTGAAGATATTCTCTATCACCTGGACATGGTTTCAGATTTGTATCATGTACCCACTGCACACAATAAAAATTTTGTTTTATAAAGAAGTTTGTGGACACTATATAAAGTACAAAGTTGTAACTGACTTTCATTTGAAGTAGTGATTGAGTGACAATTTAGAAAGTTATTAAGTAATTGGCTAAGCTATTGATCTCTCGGGCCTGTCTAGCCATTCTTCAGGGTATGATGGGCTAAAACTTGCTACCTGTGAACCTAAAAATGCTGATGGAAACTGATATTCAGGTCCCCTTGGTGAGTTAAGTGGACCAAATTTCAGTGTGGTCCAGTCATTTTGTGACATCTAGATCCTCAGTGTTCACCTTTACATTGGTAGGACTGTAAGTAACCCTGGGTATACCCCCTCCCCCACACGTGTAAGCATGAAATGCTGCATCTAGTATACTGGAGGATGACCCCAAGTGGGAATTAATGTGAGCACTGGTTGAGGTGTGGCAACCACATCACACAGAAGAATGCCGACCCTAAGTGCCACCAGGCAGTGTACTGGGTGGTAGGTGATTCTCTCTCATTGTGAAACCTGTGTTAGTCTAGAGAGTAAAGCTCTGGCAACTACAGCCGACCGGGCTAGCCGAGTGGGTAAAGTACCTGCCCGGCAACCCAAAGGTCGCGGGTTCGATTCCCGCCTCGGGCTTGGATCAAAGTACTGCAAAAACCTTGGGAGGTGCAATATGGCCACAGAAGCCGATGCGCCAACAACTACCAAATCAAAAAAAAAAAAAAAAAAATCTGGCAACTACTTCTCTTCAATCATGTCATATGAGTGATGGCTTACTGTAAGCTGGCAACTATATAGTCCATTGGGCCCAACCTGTTTAACTCTCCAGGAGGCATCCAAATTCATTAGCATATAATCTAATTGCTTGTAGTAAGTCAGCTAGTGATGGAAGCAGTCAGAGTGGAGTATGGAGAGGCCATGTTATTTCAAGGAGGTGGGTATATTCTTGATGTGTGCACACCTATCCAAAAATTTCATTAATTCGTACATCATGTTCCTCCCCCTCCACTTTTACTTTAACTACTAAATGCATCATGAATAGCCTAAGTAATAGGAAAAATTTTATCTGTGAAAAGATGTAAACCTCCAAAAAACTTCCTCATTAATTTCACAAAAATGTGGTCTCAATGTTCATTTCCACCAACAATCTATTAAGTTCCACTTATTCTTTCTTAGAATCTCAATTATTGGTTGCCTCATCTATTGATCTTGGTTACCATAACTGTTTACACTGCGATTCCTTTTGCTTCCAAGGTGGTACTTGTCATTTTGTCCACTTTGATAATATCTTGCGAGAAACTTCCTAATTTGGAATTTCCTCTGACTTAAAATCTTTGTGCCATTCTGTCAAATTCATCTTTTGCCTATGTCATTCTCCAGGCTCCACTAATCGTGTGTAACTGTGACTTCCTGTCTTTGAAAGTGGATTTTGTGCTTTCTAATTTTCCTTCAGTGAAGTAAATTTCTTCGGCGATTTTAATGATCACAATGTCAGTTGACATCAGTTTTCTAGATGATGAGGCTTTTCTAATTACTAATGACCTTAGACAGCACCTTCATTTACCTACAAGAATACCAGACAATCACATTCCCAGTGCTCTTGATATTTTCCTTGCCAGCAACCCTTCTAAGTACACTCAATTTTAGTGGTCCTCTAGGACAATTTGGTGATGGTCTTTTTCATCGGAGCCTCTCTTATTGTTCTCAAATGATGCAAATGCGCTAACTTGTACATTAGCTCATAGCTTTGTGTTGTTCGACATTAGAAGAATGCAAAATGGGGAAGGTTCAGGAAAAATAAAATTTACATAATATTAAGTCCATTTTTCAGTATTCAAAGTTGAAGAATAACCAACTTGAAGCACAGTTGAAGAATATATGTTTTCCTTTATGAGTATTAACACATACAAAATTGACAGTTCCATCAGGTTTGGTTCTAAAAACTAAGTCAGCATGTGATGTTGAAGAGGAAGCAGTATAGACTCCATATATTTGTTGCTTTGTCTGAAATAGCGAAGACAAATTAGCATATGCCACCATCTGTCTAGAATAACTTGAAATCATAGGCAAATGAGATATTGTTGAAATAGCAATAATACAAAGCCAACAAGGCATCCGTTAAAAAAAATTATCTACAAAAAAAAAAAAAAAATTGTTATCTACAACAAGAGTTGTAGATAACAATTCCTATGGATATACCCAGAGTAATTCCAGATGTTAACGAGATGGTTGTTATTTGTATATCAACATGTCAGGGAAAGTACTAGGGAAAAGAATTGCATAATAGGGCTGACAGTACAGGAACCAGTAGCAGGAAGTGAACACAGAGTTCTATGGTGGACGATGAAGAGAGAGGTAGCAGTAGTTAAAGGCAGAGGAATGGGTTATAATTTCAGGTAAATTATTGGGTAAGGAAATTATGATGGCTTAAGGTGCTACTTGGCCTCTATTAACTGGGTAGAATGAAGAGTGAATACAATTGAATTATGGTATACCTTTAAAACATTAATTACAGAAGCCTTGAATGCTTAAACCATTAAAAAAAATACTCAATGAGGAAGATCCAAGTTGGATTAATAATGAAGTTGCCAGATTACTTGTGCAGAAAAAGATGACATGGAAAAGTTAGAGCAATAGAAAGTACTGAAGCCTATAACAGCTAAAAATTGATCCATGATAGTGCTACAGAAAAGGTTAGGCTGGCAAAGGAATAAGGAATCTCTGGAGATAGGGAATTCTTCACATAGATAAATACAAAGAAAAGGACAAATGTTGGACCTTTATGTAATGGATGTGGGATAGTATTAGATATTCCAGGTGATGTTGCAGATGAACTCAATTATTTTGCATTGATATTTACAGAAGGAAAACCCTTTATGTTAATGAGAAATTATGGGAGTGGAGTTGAAAAAAATGTAATTAATTAATGATGTAATAAATTGAAAAAACTTTGGAGCCTACAGGGCAATAAGGCTCCTGGGGTTGATGGCATATACCCTATAATCTTAAGGGAAACAGCAAGTGAATGCATTGAACCATTGAGACTAATTATGAGAGCATCTGGGCTTGGAAGTAATTCCATTGGATTGGAAAAGTGCCAATGTATCTCCAATACATAAGGGTGTTTCTAAGAGTGAAGTGAGAAATTACTGGCTGGTTAGTCTAACTTCAGTAGTAGGGAAAATCATGGAGACGATAATCAAGGAATAATCGGGATCATTTAGATATAAATGGAATTCTGAAGGATACTCAGCATGGTTTTGTAAGAGAGAATCAGGTTTAATTAATCTGGTTAGCTATTTTAACAGAGTCACTCAAGTGCTCGACTTAGAAAATAATTTTGACAGTTCATTTGGATTTCAGCAAAGCATTTGACTCAGTCCCACATGAGCAATTACTCTTTCAGCTGGAACAGGTTGGAATCACAGGAAAAATCCTTACATGGATAGCTGAATGGCTTCAGGGCAGGAGGCAGAAGATTGTGATAAATAGCTATTCGTCAGATTGGGTTGATGTAAGAAGTGGGAGTGTCTCCAAGAATCAGTATTAGGACCACTGTTTTTGTTTTTCATAAATGACTTCGATGAAGGGATAGAAGATGTGATGTCTAAATTTTCATATGATGTAAAGATTGGTAGAGTTAATGATCACCGCCAAGCAGAGCTTCTTCAGAGTGACCTAGGGAGACTTCAGGGATGGTCAGAAAAATGGCAGCTATGCTTCCAGCACCTGGGGAACAGTAACCCCAAAATAACTTATACACTTGATGGAGTTAAAACTAAAGCTGGTAGTGGAGGAAAGGGACTTGGGTGTCACGATACGGTCAGACATGAAGTTCTCTGAGCATTGTAGACAGGCTGCAAGGAAGGCCCATGGTGTCCTATCGATGATTTGTTGAACAATTGCTTGTAGAGATAAAGATGTCATAATCCCATTTATAAAGGCTATTGTTAGACCACACTTGGAATACTGTGTTCAGGTATGGAGACCACATCTAAAGAAAGACACTGTGCTTCTTGAAAAGGTTCAAAGAAGGGTAACTCCCTTGTGAGATCGACAAAAGGGTGTCCATATGGGGAAAAACTTCGGATATGTGGGTTGCAGAGCTTGGAAACTAGGCACCTTAGAGGAGACTTGATGGAGGTGTTGAATGCTCTGAGAGGCATAAGTAAAATGAATGAGGACGACATTTTATGGTTATAAATGATTCTAGAACTAGGGACTGTAATTTCAAGTTGGGGGGGGGGGCAGGAGATGTTTAGGCTGGATTGCAGGAAGTTTTATTTTAGCCAGAGAGTTATAAATTACCAGAATAAGTTACCTATATGGGTGGTAGAGGCTGACAGTTTGGAGAAATTCAAAGGTCAGCTGGATAATTATTTACGGGAGGAGGGAAATGCATCGGTTGTCTTTCCTTTTCTCATATTAATTATTTATTATTTTGTTTTTTTTTTTAATTTTCTTATTTTATTTTTACTGTTTTTTTTATTTTTTATTATTATTTTTTTATTGTTTTTTTTTTATTATTATTTTTATTTTTGGCTGGTGCAGTATAAGCATAGCATCTTTGGACCATGTGGCCATTACTAATACATAACTTCATATTTGAATATTGAGTAGAAAATTTGCAACATTGAAACTGGCCCACTGGTGTACATGATTAGCTGAGGTAGAGACAGCAAATTTGACTGAAAGGAAGGAGATTGGGTATTATAATTAGAAATAAATGCTAGATGACTAGAGTTACATTCTATAAAACTAATTGTAACAAAGAGAAAATTCTACCTGGAAAGGTAACCAAGTGAATTTTACTGCCTGAATTGAAGTTGCCAGCAATGGTAATCTGCTATTTATCATTTATTAAAGAAATGTACCTTTTTTAACAAAGAAATAAAGAAACATTGGCATGAAGGTATTGCTGGAAATTACGACAGATTATTTTCAGGTCTACCTTAATCGTAAAGTCAAGGGATTTTTTTTTATTTTTTTTATTTAAAACTCATATGTGAACACAGAAGTATAGCAGTTGTCAGATCGTGTCCTATGATAATGTGGCTGAGTTTTCTTTGTGTTATAATGCTTCCACATTTCCAATTGTCTCATTTGGAAATATGGGATTGTTATATGGAATTGGCAGTTATAAATTTTATTTTTTAAGTATACAGTGCTGCTGTTTAATATTTTTATTCTGAAATACCACATTATAAAAAAAATAAATATAAATAAAAAAATACAATAATAGTGCATTTGCCATTTAAAATGTTTAACTCATTAGTTTGTCTTATTTTTATTTTTAGCTGTAGTGCTCTTTGCTTATAACATGTGTGTGTTAATGTTATCACCTGACACCTATATTTATCAGCACTGTAGAAATTTTAAAAAAATTGTTCTACCAACATGAAAGGTATAAACTTTAGCAAATATAAGTGGACTTTGTTCTAAATTGCATTAATTCAATGAATTTTGCTAGCTCAAATTAAATAAAATTAGTTTTAATTTTGTAAAACTAAATCATATTCTTTTTAATGTATCAGCTTTTCTTCCCCTTTTTTTTTTTTTTTTTTTTATAAACTACAGCCAGATTTCCTTCAGTCGTTAGCTAATGTCCTTCAGCATGGTGCAAACAGCCCTGTGGCCCGAATGGCTGCAGGTTTACAGATTAAAAATGCTCTTACATCAAAAGATCCTGAGATTAGGGTTCAGTATCAGCAACGGTGGTTATCATTTCTTGATGAAATACGCAATTATGTCAAACAAAGAGTGAGTAGTTTATTGTGTTTATAAAAGTCATATTCTGTGTAGCAAATGATGTTATAGCTTAATATGAAAAGATTAGATTACTTATAACTTCGTTGAATTTTTAAAATTTATTTTTAATTTGGAATGCTTTTATTTTTAACCCTAAGACTTAAATATTATTTGCTGGTGGAACTAAATGAACCTGATTTGAACTTTTATATTAGCAAAGAAATAAAAATTAAGTTCCTGCCCATACAGTCAGCACAGTGAGCCTCTAACAGATACATACAAATTGATTCTTTGCATTTCATATTAAGTAGTTTACTGTTATTTTTTATTTACTGCTTTAATGCACGTCATTTACTTTCTTTACCATCACCACTATCTCTTTCACACATGTATGTGCACATGCACAAAAAAAATTCAGAGTATACATTTATATGACAAAAGCACAGTTCAGTTGAACTTCCTAAATCTGGGGACCTGTTCCTTGCTAAATCTTGGAATTATCTGGTTTCATTGTAAGGAAAAATATATATGAAAAAAAAAAAAATAATAATAAATTATTAATAATAATAATAATAATAAATGCTGTATTTTTCTACTGAAACTTACTGTATGCTTTATTGTACAAGTTATCCTATGTTGGAGAAAGGTAATGTACATTAAAGTATAATATTGTGCAGTATAGTAAAAATATTATTTCATGGTATATAACAGATGCTTTATTTTCTAGTAAATGTATACATATAAAAAAATATAAATAATTTAAAAAAAAAAAACACTATATAAAAACTATTGTGCCCACTTATGGATGGCATATTTTAAATTTCAGCGAATATTGCAATAATGTAGTACTCACAGTAATGTGAATTCTATACCACAAAATGCCTAGGTATTTTGGTAATCCTTTGAAACATAAGATATTAGCAAAAGACCAGTTTGACATTCATTTAAATGACTGGTAATCCTTGAAACAGCCTGTCATAGCAGTGTCTCATTCAAACAAGGGTTGGGGGTAACCTTTTGTAATTTTGTTTTAAAGTAGTGCAATACCTAGGAAACTCATGGTATAACACAGTGGTTTTCAACCGGGGTACTGCGGCACACTAGGGTGCTATAACAACATTCCAGAGGTGCCATATCTTTTGGGTTTAAGTTAGTTAAAACTTTTTTAAAAATTTAGTTCATTATAAAAATGGTGTACGGTATCCATTGTACCGTATCATTTTAATTTTGTAGTGATCTATAATTAATATTTATTTAGTACCTATATATAAAGAATAAAATTATATAAGTATATATAATTTGTATTATTAATTGAAATTTTGTTTCTAATTATTATTGTAGTAACTATCATATAACATATATTTTTTAAATATATATATATACACAACAGAGAATCAGATTATTAAAAGGTCTAAAACCACTGTGTTAGGTATTGCTTTTGGCCAGGGGCACCGTGAAAAAATTACTGGGACACTAAGGGCACTGTGAACTGAGAAAGGTTGGGAACTTCTGGTATAGTAGTTCACTCCATTGTGAATAATAAGCCCATTGCATTATTACACTAAAGTTTAAATATGCTTGCCAAAAAAAAAAACAGTGGAAAAAAAATGGGCCGGGTGACTTCATGTATAAAATCATTTTCCCCTTCCAAAGTATATAATTTATGAAACAGCAACAGAAATTTTACGCAGTTGCTTCACTAAAGTCCTAGTGTTAGGGTTTCTTTAACAATGTAGTATTTTACAGTAGATAATACAGTTGATGAAACAACACCTGTGTTTGTGTTTTTAAACACCTAAATCCTCTGGGCTCCTTGATTTTTTATTAAATAGCATATAGGCAAATTCAAATAGTTGAAAGTTACTGTGTTAATTACTATTTACAATTTGAGAGCTGGTTAGTGAATGCTTAAGTTAGCATAAATGTCCAGAAAAATGAGGAATCCATTGCCATTTACCAACATCAAACATTGTTCACAAATAGCAGTATATACTTTTTCAGGGCTGTCTAATAAATTTCTTGATATAAATTGCTGATTTTTGTGTGGTTTGCTTGGTTTGCCCATTTTCCTAGAGGCAGCTGGTAAATGGGCAGTGCCAGATAACAGATTTATGAGTTTGGGAGGTTCATTTTTATAGCAAAATACTATTTTGCTATAAAAATGAACTAGCTTGGGAATAATTAAAAACACACCGAAAGTACTTACATATGCTTTCAGTTGGTATTGACAGCTGTTGCAGGTGTATATATTGGCAGCTGTAATACCACATATCCATAAAAGAGAAGCTAAGGTAAAAATCTTTAAAGTGATCAAGTTTTTTGCTGTATGAATCCACTAATGAGGAACTTCGGCAGTTCATTTGAAGATGTATGCACGGCTTCACCAAAGTGAGATAGTTGTGCTGCGTTCCTGCAAAATATCATTCTTGTTTTGTATAATGTCAAATACCACATACAGATCATAATTGCAGATGATGCAAAGAAGCAGAGCTTCTTCAGAGTGACCTAGATAGACTTCAGAGATGGTCAGGAAAAGTGGCAGCTATGCTTTAATTCAGCAAAATGCAAGGTCTTACACCTGGGAAACATCCCCAAAATACACTTGGAGTTGAACGGAAGTCAGTAGTGAAAGAAAGGGAGTTATGTTATGGTCATATGAATTTCTCTGAGCATTGTAGACAGGTTGCAATGGCGTCCTATTGATAATTTACCGAACATTTGCTAGACCACAATATTCCAATTGTGTTAGACCACACTTGGAATACTGTATTCAAGTGTGGAGACTGCACCTAAAAAAAAAAAAAAAAAAAAACATCTAGTTTCTTGAAAGAGTCAAGATGAGTAATTCACTTGGTGAGATTGGCAAAAGGGCATCCATATGAAGAAAGACTTTGAATATGTGGGTTGCACAGCTTGGAAACTAGGCACCTTAGAGGAGACTTGATTGAATTGTTTAAGGCTCTGAAAGGCAAAAGTAAAATGAATGAGGACAAAATTTTCACAGTTATATTCTAGAACTAGGGGTCATAAATTGAAGTTCTGGTGTGAGATGTTTAGACTGGATTGCAGGAAGTTTTATTTTAGCCAGAGAGTTATAAATTACTGGAATAAGTTACCTACATGGGTGGCTGAGGCTGACAGTTTGGGGAAATTCAAAGTTCAGCTGGATAGTTACCTATGGGAGGAGGAAAATGCATAGCTTGTCTGTCATCCCTGCCACCCCAAAGTTTCCGGCATCCCTGCCCCCTCCCCATACTTTTCCTTCATCCCATGCACGGTACCAAGTACCTTTTCGTGTTTGGGGTTTCATAAAAAAAATTTAAAAAAAGATACGGAGGGAGCCAGCAAATCACGGCATAGACCATTACTTCTGTATGGTGACTCCTTTCAGAGAGGGGATGATGATGAAGAAAAAGCAGACAATGATGTACCCAAATATAGCATCTGCAATTCGTTCCGTGCCTAATGGTGAAGTACTACATATTCCTAAACCACCCAACCATTTTTCTGTACACTCTGATGAAGACACTGATGAACACCAATTTTTATATACACGAAGAAGTACAGCAGCCATCTACTTTAAGGGATTCACCATTTTGTCCAAACCTTTATCCTTCTGAACCATATGGGATCACAAAATGAGTTTAACTTCATCACTGATCTTGAACTGCTGAAGAATAAGGCAGAGCTTTTGGCCTCGAGACCACAATAGTGGAATCGTCTAGATCGGCGTTTCACAAACTCGGGTCCGAAGACTAGTTCCAGGGGAGTCCGCTAAATGCACCCTCTGGAACTGGGGTCAAATTATTCGTTCTATGTATAGCAAATTGATGATAAATAACATTATTGTTTATTTATGTAAAAATAAGAATAAAGTTGTTTTTTTAAACGTAACTTTGAATTTTCTTTTCAGAAAAACCCAGTGCGTGCGTGTGCACTCATGCACACACATATTGGGGTCCATAAACCTTTTTTTATTTTTGAGGGGGTCCGTAAACATTTATTTTTAAATTTTTTTATTTATTTATTTATTATTATTTTTTTATTATTATTTTATTATTTATTATTATTTTTTTTTTTTTTTCATTTCTGAAGGGTCTGTAGATCTCAGTAATTTGGGAACTACTGGTCTAGCTCATGCTGCGAAAGTGACAACATTTTTTACTTGAAATAAAAACTGATAAATTCTATCAAACAGAAGGTGAACTTACTGTTTGTAAGGATGGTCATGATTGAATGGCAGCAATGAACGTCGGGCATGTTCCCGAAGAATGGCAACTATTTATAGACTCTTCTGAGGTTAGCCTTAAGGCTAACACAATGGAAATATGCTGCCTTCAATACCTCTTGTGTGTGCTGTTCAGAAAAAAGAAACATGCAGATATGGAGGACATCCTATTAGGTGTACACAATCAGATGGATGAATGACAGATGTGGTTATTTGAAGGTAATTGCCATTTTATTATGACTACAAAACGGTATTGTTGCTTTCTCTGTGAGTGGGATAGTCCTGCCAAGGATAGGCACTACGAGAAGAGGAGTTGACCTTGACGAAAATCATTAACATCTGGAATGAAGAATGTAGCATTTGAACCTCTGGTAGAGCCAAATAAAGTTTTGCTTCCACCACTCCACATCAAACTGGGGCTCATTAAAAATTTCATGAAGGCTTTGGAAGTGTAGGGTCCTGTATTCACATACTTGCAAGAGAAATTTCCAAAACTTAGTACAGAGAAGATTAAGGTAGTTGTTTTCATTGGTCCACAAATAAGGCACCTTTTCAAAAACTAACAGTTCGGATATTTCCTTAGTGATAGCAAGAAATCGGCGTGGAAACGTTTCAACTGGTTTTCTAGGAAATCTTAAAAGCCAGCAACTAAAGGCAGCTTGTGGGAGATCTCATTACTTTTTACAATAATCTGGGGGTGCAACGTGTCATTGAAGATGCATTTCTTGCACTCACATCTGAATTTCTTCCTGCCAAACCGTGGTGCTGTCGGCAGCGAACATGGTGAGCTTCCATCAAGACATCGCAGCGATGGAACAAAAATACAAAAGCAAATGGGTTGCCACCATTTTAGGTGATTATAGGCAAAAGGCATAAAGGTCCCGTGTTTGATACGGGTATGTTCATAGCTACATCTTACTGCCATATAAATTTAAAAAAAAACCCTTTTATAAATATAAAAAAACTACTTTTTTCGAAAACAAGATCTATCTGCCATTTTAAGCACTATTTTCATGTTTAGCACTCCAAAATCTGTAAAGTAAACTTACTTTTATGTCTCTAACAAGATATGACCCAAAATTTGTTGTTCAGTGTTATTAATGTGATTTTAGTTGTTGTGATGAGGTTGAGACCGGGCTTGATCAGGATAAGAATCTTTAAGAAACTATGGTAACAGACAACTGGTGATGACGACAAAGGCTTTGCTGCGGTGGCGGAGTAATAGAAGAGGACTGCTGACCGGCCGCAGTTTTAATCTGTTTTCTCTGATGGTCATCCCGCAGTTAGTTTTTTTGCGCTATCTTTGGTTATCATCTTGGTTCCAGTAGCAATAAAAATAATATTTACGCCCTTTTAAAAATGAATAAAAAACAAAAAATTCAACAAGAGCATCGTGTCTTCAATGAAGAATGGAACACAAAATATTTTTTTGCTAACATAAATAACAAGCCTATTTGTCTCATCTGCCGGGAGAGTGTCTCAGAGTTGAAAGAGTACAATATTAAAAGACATTTCACTACTAAACATTCCGAATATGGTGCCAATTTAACTCTGGAAGCGAGGAAGAAAACTGCTGATGGATTGATTCAAAATTTATCTAGACAACAAAATGTGTTTATGCGGGTAACTAAGGAACAAGAAGTTACTGTAGAGGCAAGTTTTGCTATTTCTCATATAATTGCAACAAGCATTTTTCTGATGGAGACTATATTAAAGAATGTATGACTGAAGCTTGTGGAATTATGTCCTGACATTAAACACAAATTTGAGAATATAAGTTTATCTCGGCGAACCGTAGTAAGAAGAATTGAATGTGTCGATACAAATTTGAATGAGCAATTATTATCAGTATTAGAATCCATAAAATGGTACTCGATAGCTCTCAATGAAAGTAACGACCAAAAGAATACTGCGTAGTTATTAATTTTCATACATGGATGTACCTCTATTTTGAAATTATTGAAGAGCTTCTTTCAATGGAATCTCTTGAAGACCAAACAACGGGAGCTGATATATTTGAAAAAGTTGAAAAATGCTTAACAAGATATAATTTACAATGGAACAAAATGGTAAACGTAACAACTGACGGAGCACCAAGTTTGACAAGTAAAAATGTTGGAGCGTTAAAGAAAATTCAGGATAAAATTTGTGAAAATTATCCTGATTATAATTTAATTACAATTCATTGTATTATACTTCAAGTATTATGTAAAAATGTGTTAAAAGTTGAACATGTCACATCTTGTATTATTAAACTAGTAAATTTAATACGATCGAGAAAATTGAAAAATATTATGGACTTTCTCGAATTAACTGATAACTGGATTTGTGATTTTGTGTTTACCCTGGACATCATGACACACTTAAATACTTTCAACACCGTGTTATAAGGAAAAATTTATACGCCCATGATATGGTAAAAAGTTTGAATGGATTTCAATTAAAACTTTAAGTTGCTGAATTCCAGAAAATAAAATTCAAAAATATTGTGAAATTATCAACACTTTGAATGACGACTTTTCACGAAGATTTGGCGACTTCTGAAAAATTGAGACAAGTTTGGCAATAGTGCGAGACTCATTTTCAATAGAAATTGATACTGCAGTGTGATACTGATTTAAGAGAATTGCACCGTCATGAGGAAATCTGTAAATTTACAATACTCTTAATTCGGACAAATTCGACAAACTTAAAAAGATTTTGCCCGAAAAATTTTGGTCATTTTTGGATCAACAAACTGATATGTGAACAAACATTTTCAATCATGAATCTAAATAAAAATTCTTTACGATCAAACATCACCGATGAACATTTACAAGCAGTTTTAAGAATCTCAACTACAAAATTTACACCCGAAATTAAAAAAATATTAAAAGATGTAAAACAGTTCCATTCATCTCATTAAATTCTTGGTTGTTAGAGAATAATTTTTTTTTATGTTATATTTCTTCTTCGTGATAACAAATAATATATATCTGAAAATAGTATTTTATGTGCGACCCGCCTTAATGTGGCCCTTCAGCCAAAAAGTTTGCCCAGGCCTGCTCTAGTGTCTAGTCACAACAACCTCTTGCTAAGGGGAGCAGATAGAAAGCACAGCATGTCTCCCTTGATATGATAGTAAAAGCCACAAAAGAGAAGGGACATTCATAGCATCAGACACAGCCTCAATATCTAAGTAATTTTCAGCAAGCAAGTTTATGATTGCTCTTGAATGCTGCTAGTATGCCGTTTGTGGTCGTCGACCGCTGTGAGAGAGCATAGTGAATCTGGGGAGGCTTATCTGCTAGTATTTGTTTGGTGAGGACTGGTAGCAGCATTTTTTCGACTAACTTCAGAAGTGTTGAGGCTTTAGAGATTGGGTGGTAATGTTTAATTAGTGATGGGTTATGGATGGATATAGACCTGATGCTATAGTCGTTCCACTCAATTGGAAAGGAATGGATCTTCAGGACATCATTGTAGATAGACACCAGTGGTTAATAATAAAAGGGCTCAGGCACTTAACAATGAATTGGGGAATGTTATCTCCTGAAGGCATAATTCAAATAGCAGAAGACTACTATAGAGAATTATACAAGGAGCGAGGGAATGATGCCAGCAGTGGGGAAGATGGATCACAAATTAGCAACACATTGCTACCTGTGAACCCGATACCCGATATTCTTTCTGATGAGGTAGAACATGCATTGAAGAATCAGAAATCCCCGTGGGAAGATGAAGTTACTGTCGAGTTGTTAAAATTGGGAGGAAGAGACATAACACAAAAACTGGCAAGGCTCTTCACAAAGTGCATTAGAAAAGGTGTGACGTCTAAGCAGTGGAATAATGCAATCATAGTTTTGCTGCATAAGAAAGGAGATAAATCAGAAATTGGAAATTATAGACCGATTAGCTTGTTATCCCACATCTACAAGTTGTTCACAAGGGTCATTACTAACAGATTAGAAAGAATACTTGATGAGAATCAACCGAAAGAGCAAGCTGGCTTTAGGACAGGATTCTCAACTATGGATCACCTTCACGTAATATCACAGCTAATGGAGAAAGCAAATGAATATAAAACCATTATGCCTGGCATTTGTGGATTATGAAAAGGCATTTGACTCCATACAGCATAAGGCAATGTTTCGGGCACTGGAAAGACAAGGCATAGATACTCCACATTATGATTTTGAAGAAAATATATGAGAATGCTACCTCCTTTATTAGACTAGACCGGTGTTTCCCAACCTATTTTTTTACCATGCCCCACCTAAGTCTTTCTAAAATTCTGATGGCCCCTATGTAACATATACATATTTTTTATATTCAAAAATTGAATTATTCCCTAAATGAAGCCTAATTACAACAATTTGTTCAGGACACAAGACTTAGGTTTTAGGAAGAAATCATTAGGAAATTATTAAAAAAAAAACAGTAAGTAAATTTTCTATACATATAATAGACAACCAAAATTAAAGTACAAAATAATTTAGGCGCCTCCGTAGCCAGGTGGGAAGGAGCAGCAGTGCGTAGCACACGCCTCTTGATTAGACCGGGATTCGAGCCCGTCACCACCAAATACGGAGAATGCGGAAAGGTCAGGGAATGACCACCGCATATCCCGGAGCAATATGGCCTTAGTTGCTAATGCTCCTAAAAACCAAACAAAATAATTTATATGAAAGATTTTTCTATAATATTTTAATTTTTAGTAATTATTATTTAATTGTTTAATAATTTCAACATTCCATGCGAAGTCACTTCTAGATGAGTGTACTAAATTTAGTGAAACGCTTGTGCTTGATGCTTGCCGCAGAAAGATTTTATATTGGGCTCCAATTTAGTCAGCTTCAGTCTCAAGTCTCCCCATTTTGTGATATCCAGTCGATTTCTTTTCTTTAGTAACAAATCATTTATGGCACTAAATCCACATTCAGCTAAATATGAAGATGGAAGCGGTAACACTAGCTCTCTTGCAAAGTTGGTTCAATTTGGGTATTTAATTTCTGCTTCATCACAAAGCCATGCCATCGCTCCTTTTATATTGAATAAAGTTTTAACTGACTCATCATTTTGCATTTCTGAGAGTTCTTGGTACTGCATTGATACATCAGACAAATCCACTAACATTGGTTGCATCATCCAGGTTGGAAAATCAATTTCTTTTAAATCAGCGGACAGAATTTTCAGATGATCGACAATAACAAGTACAGCGGTATCAGTCACTTCACATTTTTGCAGCCAACGAAACTGTTCAAAATTTTTGTTACAAATATATTTTTGACATAATTCAATAAATGTAATGAAACCAAATATCTTCGCTTTTGCATCGACGAGAGTTTTATTTGTTCCTTGAAGTTGTTTATTTAATATATTTAGTTTTTCAAAGATATCGGCTAAATAACTTACAAATGCTTTACCATCGACCGTTAACAGATGCTTCATTTTAGGTTTGTCACTTAAAGTCACTAATAGTATCAAATAGTTCCATAAATCTTTTCAAGCAGTTCCCTTTCAAGAGCCACCTTACTTCACAGTGTGAAGTAAAAGTCTCACATGGTCTGCATTTTGTTCTTCACAAAAAAGCTTGAAGAGACGCTCACATTTGGCATTAGCTTTAATAGTATTGACACACTTTATAACCGATTTTACTACTTCATTAAGAACAGGTGAAATATTTTTAGCTACCAAGTTTTCCCTATGAATAACACAATGCACAAGAAGCATTTCTGGATTCTCATCTTTCATCAATTTTAAGCAGCCATTTTTCTTACCCATCATATTAGGAGCACCATCTGCAGCACAAGATGTTATATTTTTCATTGGTATATTATTGTCATCTAAGTAATTTTTTAGCTTATTATATATATCTTTGGAGGTAGTGGTGCTCTCTAATGATTTACCGAATAACATTTCTTCAGCAAAATTACCTTTATCTTACATAAGTTATCAGCACGGCTTCACTGTCTCTCAAAGTTGATTCATCCATTTGCACTGAGAATTTTCTTGTTTTCAGCTTTCCAACAAGTTCTATTTCAATATCTTCACTCATTTCATCTATTCTTCTGCTAACAGTATTGTTATTGAGTGGCACAGCTTTCACGTCTTTGTCATCTTTTTCCAGAACTGTTTTAAGAAATGCTGATATTGATGGTTTGATTAAATTCTCTCCTATAGTATGATTTTTCCCAGATTTAGCGGCGCCTCCGTAGCCAGGTGGGAAGGAGCAGCAGTGCATAGCACACGCTTCTTGATTAGACCGGGGTTCGAGCCCGTCACCACCAAATACGGAGGATGCGGAAAGGTCAGGGAATGACCACCGCATATCCCGGAGCAATATGGCCTTAGTTGCTAATGCTCCTAAAAACCAAATAACAAACAAACAAACAACCCAGATTTAGCAATGAGTAAAGAAATTTCATAACCAGCCTAAAGAGTACGATTGACAGTTGCAGTATGAGCAATAAACAGAGACTTTAATGTTGCTCTTTTTTCAAAATTCTTCTTTAAAGTTTGAAAGTAATTTAAATCTGAATTTACACGAGCATTATGTTTCGCCTTCAAATGCGCCTCAAGACGACCTCGCTTCATTGATTCGTTGGTCAAGCATTGTTGGTATAAAAGACCTTTGATTATGGACAGCGGGTATGAAACCAAATTTTAAGTATTCCTCTGAATACTGACGAACTTTTTTTTTACTTGCACTACTCATTTTACTGTGCAACTGAAAGAAATAAATATAAGATAAATCAAAAACTAAAAATAAACTACGCATTAAAGTTAATTTAATTTTATTTTAATATATCTAAATTAATTATTAGTACGCTTCTGAATGAATAAATCACACAAATTACTGAATTCGGGCTATTAAATCTGTGGTCTCTGTGAACAAGCAGATAAGTCTAATTTGTCAAAAATGAGATAAGTGCACTATAATCAAGTATTTATTATTTACTATTACGTGACACACAGATATCTTCGTTATTGTAGTTTTAGCGTGAGTAATAAATATTTGTATATTCGAATATATGCGTGTTTATATGAGAGTGTGAAGTTTATTTTTCCTCTCCCGCAAATTCGAGTTTTTGGACTTATTTGCTTATTTACTGAGACCACAGAAATATACAAATACGACAAATACATACCATTGTGTATCACGGTTCTTCATTAATAATAATTCTGTGCGCGGACAAAGTAATTTTTTATTTTAATCTGAGATCGCCAAACCTATCCAAATGTACAGTCACGACGCCCAAACGAGCGTTTGTATGAAAGGAATTACCTATTTCGTATAACATGCGGAGTTTGCGGTAGGCTACAGTAGACAACCACTTTGCTTGAGCAATGCGCATACCATAAGCACTCGTCCAATACAGTACAGTACGTACTATTTCTTCACTAGGCATAGTAAGCAATACTCTCCGAGAAAACTGTAGTTGATATTACTCCAAACTTTTAAGTACGGCTCTATAGAAAGTACAACATTTAACGAATGCTATTTCAAATTGAGATACCAACAATTCTTCTTTTGTACACGTTAAATCATAGTAGGCGGTTGTTTTAAACTCTAGACGAGCAATTTTTGAATTGCCCCCCTGAACAATCAAATTTCCCCCATGTGGGGCGTGGGACCCACGTTGGGAAACACCGGACTAGACAAAGACAGTAGGAAATTTAAAATTGAGAAAGGAGTTCGACAAGGAGACACAATATCTCTGAAGCTGTTTACTGCTGCCCTTGAGGAAGCTTTCAGTAGATTAGACTGGTCGCAGAAAGGAGTCAATGTGAACGGAGAGTACCTAAACCATTTACGATTTGCAGATGACATTGTGGTCATAAGTCACGATCCCAAAGAATTAGAGGAAAATCTTAATCAGTTATGCAGAGTTAGTAAGGATTTTGGACTAAAGATGAATATGGCTAAAACAAAAGTAATGATGAACAAGTATGCCACAGAAAGGGAAATAGTGATTGAAGGAGCAGTAATTGAAAAGGTGGAATCATATACTTATCTGGGACAAGTTATTAGCTGTAATAATGATAAATGGCTGGAAGTCAAGAGAAGAATAAATTTTGAATGGATAGCATTCAGGAAATATAGCCACATACTGAAGAGCAATATCTCAGTTTGTCGGAAACGTAAAATAATGAGCCAATGTATACTCCCCACCATGACCTATGGAAGTGAAACTTGGGCATTCACCAAAAGAATGGAAAAGAAACTGAGAACTATGCAGCGAAGAATGGAATGAATTATATTGGGAATCAGACTGTTAGATAAGAAGAGAAACATGTGGATTAGGCAGCAAACTCAAGTAAAGGACATTCTTATCAAAACTAAAGAACTAAAATGGTCCTGGGCAGGACATATAGCTCGAAGACATGATGACAGATGGACTAAGAAAATAACAGAATGGTCCCCAAGAGGAGCTAGAAGAAAACCTGGAAGACAAAGGTGGAGATGGATAGATGAAATTAATGAGTTTTGTGAATAGTAAATGGATGGCCAGTGCTCAAAACAGAAGTAACTGGAAAGTTGCTGGAGAGACCTTCATTCTTCAGTGGATTGAAAATGGCTGATGATGATCTCCTGAAACAGCAGTGGATGCCAATGAATTGGTGGCTTTTATAAGTTGAGGTAAAGTGAAATTATAACTGTAGGATATCCAGCTGAGACATGATCTGGCACATCAAGTTTTAGGGGGGCAGCACAATTGACAGTTGATATCTCAATGTAGTCCATCCATTGGTCAGGATCAGCAAGGATTTGATTTCTAAGGCACATATAACTATAAGGAATTTTTTCATATGAAGCTGAGCATTGAAGAAATTAACAATTGCTGATGATTTTTGTCTGTTATGGGCCCATGCTTTTGAGTACAAAATTCGATCACCAATATCATTTGTCTCCTTCCAAATTTTGTGCAGTTGTTTAATTTGAAAAGCAGCACTGAGGTCCTTGTTCCACCATGCTTTTGAGTGGGGGAATTTTCGAGTTTAACCTTCTTGGAGGCAGAAAAGTTTGCAATGGTATTAATCCAGTTTGTAAGAATGGTTGTTGCAAGTGTAACTTTACACCCTTCACACCCTGCCAAGGAATGTGTGTAGCAGCCATAGGGCATTTTTCAGTAGTTAGAAAATTTGGGCTGGTGATTGTGGACGTTTTACTCGGCTTATAAACAGACACATGACTTATGGATAACCTCTTTGCATGGGGGCAGTAAAATTTGCGAAAAAGAGGGTCATGATTAGAGTTAAAAGATGATTCAGGGAATCATACAGTGTGCATTGTGTGGATTAGAACATAAGGTCGAGCTGGTTAGTTCCTCTATTGAGCATAGCACTATAGTTATAAATAGTGTACAGTTAGTCCTCGTATAGCACGATAGTTTTGTTCCTAGGAAGCCCTTGTGCAATATAAACAACAGGCCCTATGGGAAAAATAGGGTTATAAATAGGGTTAAAAATAGGGTAACAGTAGTAATAAAATACTTACGTATTTTATTACTACTGTTACCTAATAAAATTTTGCTAATGCTTTTGCTTCTGTCGTAAGCAAACATGTTCTTTGTTTGATTTTCTATCCAAATAGATGACAGCCGTTCCATCTCTTCCAATTCTTTGTGTCTTGATCTAATGGATTTTTAGCATTAGCAAAAGCATGGTAGCAAGCCTATATAACATCAGCCAAAAAAAAAAAAAAACACACTTTGAGTTGTTCCTGCCATGAAAGTTGTTTTCATTTTCTCTGCATTATTTCTGTTTCTCAGCATTGCCTCATTTAGGCCTGTAGCACGCAATATCACATGTTCATTGCAACATGCAATGAACACATGCAATATGAATGAACTTGCAATATCACATGTTCATTCATTTCATTCAAAGTGTTTCACAATTTCATATTTTTTTCTCTATCGACAGAGGCGGACTGGCCAGAAGACTATGGAGGCCGGTGTGATTTTGGCCATAAACGCTAGTATGAGGCCGCTACAATTTTTTTCTTGGTAAGAATTTTTGACTCAGTCCACCTCTGTCTATCGATATTGCTTTTCTTTTTTCTCTCTGAATCTGTAGTGTCTTCACTAGGATGCTTCCTCTTCACACCTTTTAAGAATTTTACTCATTTTTAGGGAATAAAGCACAATTACAAAATGAGGAGGCACACTTGATACACATAAACAAATCTGTGCAAGTGTAGCAACTGAATAAACAACACTGCAAAGGCAAGACACTATTAACACCTCACTAGCTCACATTTTACTAAAGCACATTTCTGGGGATTACTGCCATAAAACAATAAAAACAATTTCCAGTTGCGTTTCTGCTAGCGGAATCTGTTATCTGGTAGTAAATTCGATTTAATTGCATTTGCGATAATACGATAGCTGGAATTGTGTAGTTTTTTACGTTCTTGTGGTGAAATGTGTTTCCCCTTCACTGATATGAAAAACAAATACATTTTCAGAATCTTCTCTTCATTCCTATCGTGTTGTGTTCATTTGGGGTGATTCTGCGTTCGACTGCCATTTCTTGTAAACACAAAGGCAAATTGTGCATAAGCGAATTTGGTTCATGTTATATATGATATCGTTCCCCTATTTATAATTTGTGTAGTGTAAACACGTGTTGTACGAGGACTGACTGTACTATATTAAATTGGTATATATTATGTTTAGTACATAAGGCCTCTGTAGCCGTGTGGTCAGGAACAGGAGTGTTGTAGCACATGCTCTTTGAGTAGACTGGGGTTCAAGCCCCTGACTGCTAAATATGGTTGATCTGCCAACCCATACTGGACCAGCATGGCAGATTATGGTCCATTTCCCTCAGCTTGAACTGTTGAGGAGGCTCCATCTTGCAGTGGGTTGATAATGGCTGCACTTTACTTTTTTTTTTTTTTTTTTTTTTACATAAAAGCTGAAAATATGTGATTCTTGCCTATTTTACTTGTGGAAGTAATTCATAGGGAAGCCAAAGAAGTTCATAAGATTGCAATTGTAAATCAGCTGTCTGGTGTATAAAATGTTTGTTTGTTGTAAGATTAAAAGTTCTATATTGGATCTTTAATAAAGAAATCATAATTATAATTAATTTAAGCTAATTATAATAATTCTTCTATTGCATTAATTAAAACATATAACACAAAGCAATATAACCATAAATATTGTAGCAGCAATAACAGATAAGGGATACAGAAATAGCAGATCTGCTTGCTATGACATAAAATGTTACGTTTATGATTAGGTTCATGGCTATTTCCTAACGATTACACATTTGAAAATTGAGAACTTTCCAGAATAGCATATTTCATTCCATATCAATGTTCTGTGGTACTGTATTATACATAATTGTACATGCTAAAACAAGATGATTAGATGGGACAGGAACTCCATTGAGTAATTGCAACTGATTATTTTGCATATTAAAACCAATTGGTTAAACACTACGATATTGCCAGAGGGGTGTAGTAGAACTGCAAATAATAGTTCAAAGGGCCAATATGAAACTCTAAATGTTCTGATATAAACATTTTAATTTAAATACAAAGATTTTTAGGAATCTGCAGGTGTTGGTTTGCTCAAGGACAAGAGTTTTTTTTTCTTCCTCTTTTTATAATTCTGTATTCTCCTTAAGATTCCCAAAAACCGTATAAGAAATGGACCAGTGGGATAGGAGTTGAATTTTGGAATACTTTTTTTTATACACGTGTATAAAACAGTAATAATGCCAACACCATAATAATCCTATCAGGAAACTGACACTTCCCACAAAATGCATGTACATACATATACTAAGCGAAGCCAACTTGAGCGGTGATCATATGGATAAGCATCAGGCCTTTCACCTATGTCACCTAGACTGGTCTGTTCTCTCTCACCCACACACAATTTGTGTATGTGCATGTGCACTCTGCCCAAAACAGTGGTTCCAAACCTTTATTTTCTTTCACAGCAGATAAGTCTCATCCAGTCTTAATGTGGCAATTGCAAGGTTGCATGGTCCTGGAGCAGCTGTGACATAGCCCAGACTATCTAATCCCAGCATTGAACCATGGGCATAACAAGATGAACAGTTCAGAAGATTTCTTTCTATATTTTGCATAACTTTTTTGGCTTGTTCTTTCATGGTTGAAAACAATCTCACATTGGTAGGAAGTTGAGATGGGTAACAAAATATCCAAAACCCCATTAGTTACTATGTGGTATTCTTCCAGGGATTGCCTAAATTCAGTAAAGATCATGATATTTCATTTTAAAATTTGTGTTGCAGGTTAACTTAAGTTACATTTTCACAGGACTAAGACTGGATGCATTGTCAAAGGTATGTGGAGAAATTGTAGAGATCTAACCACCTGATCATCATATTCCTTCATAGAAATAGAAAGTAACTGATCAAAACAGATTGCAGAGCAGCCAAATTTGTAATAAATTCTTTCAGATGTTTGATTGCCATAAACATAGTTTATTTAACTTCCTTTTTCTTTAACAGAAACTTGTCTGCTGCAAAAGCAATTAGAACACAAAATCAAGAATAGTAACATTTTTGCTTTGGTGGTGATCCTAAATTTAAACTTTGCATCACCAGTATTGCAAAGAGAAAAAAATTTCCAAAAATAAATCCGTACTCACTATAATTTATATCCAGGAAAAACAGAAGGGCCACATATAATCTCCAGAATTAACTTCTGTAAATTATAATCAGCAGTGTGGTGTAATTCAGTTATGCCAGTTTTAGGCTACAAAAGTGGAGCCATACTTTCAATACTTGGTTATGGTGCTGAATGTGTTAAATTTTTGTGACGCACACAGCAGTTGGGAACATCTGCTTTAAACAAAAACAAAAAAAATAGCATTATTTTCCAAAAAGGCTTATAAAACAATATGTATACATATATTCTTAATCTGACAAATAATGCAGTAGTTTTTTCTAGGCAAGTCTTACCAAAGTAATTAGTTCCTATTCTTACTTTTATGAGCATGTCTTCCCCCCCCCCCCCTATTAAACAGCTGTTGTTGCTTTTGTGTGAATTTTTAATGAAGAATTTATTTAAATACATTTTATGGCTTTGAACAGGAGTGAATTTTCTCTAAAATAACATTTTGCTTACACATGTCCACCCCTTATTAGCAGCATAAGTATCAAAAAGAAAATACAGCAAACTGCTTGATATATGAAAAATTCTATTTTTCATATATCATAATGGTCAAAGAGCTGTTTTTGTTGTATTAATATCAAGCTCTTTAATATCGTGTGTGATATCAGAGAATAACAAATAAGCCTGATGGTCACATTACATGAATATTGACTGAAGAGACAATGATGAGGTATCTAATGAAACAAATAAAATAAATATGCAAACTACTAACAACAGTGAGTGGGTAACTTTATATATATATGTAATACACAGTAGAACCTCACTAATTAGTCACCTTCGGGACCAATTAGTGAAATAGACCATTTAGTGAGAGTAAATAAAGAGTTAATTTGTAACCGTAAAAAAACTAGGAATTATTTATTTAGATTAAATTTTAATACATATACAGTAATTTAAAAAAATTACATACATGTATATTTAATAACACTTAATTTAATAAAAAAAAAAAACTTATTTGCATTACAGTAATTTGAAGTTGTACATACATAATTTATTTGCTTTAAAAAAAATCTATTTTTGTTTTTGGTATTGTCAGTGTTTTTCAGTAGCCAAGTTATAAATTTGTCGTCGTAAAATTATTTTTGGTATTTCTGCTTCTTCTTGGCATTCATACCAATTGATTATATCTATCAGGGATTGACTGGCTTCCTTATGGGAAATGGTAGATTTTGTGGGCCTGTCGTCTACTACTTCAGTAGATCCCACAGAAACATAGGAGACAATTTCATCATCCGCAAAAATTTCGTAACCTACATCGGTTGCATCTATATCGCACCAATTTTTGACATTGTCTTCATTTAAGTTTTTGAATATTGGCAAGGATCTGCAAATTTCTATTAAAACTTGTGGTGTGAGACCAGAATCTTCTTGTTCTGCAGAGTTAGGTTGTACTGTTTGAGATGGCCAGAGCTTGTTCCAGGCAGATTTTAGTGTCTTTTCAGGAATACTTCGTCACGCATCAGCTGCATTATAGATAGCATCCTTTATAGTATATTCCTTCAAGAACTGTTCTACCTCTAAATCGTTTTCACATAGTGTCAAGTTCTGTAAAACTAATTTTATATCTACCACCTCTTAAAATTCTATAATGCCCTGCTCCAATTGCTGTAATAGGCTAGTTGTTAGCCTGAAGAAATATGCAGCGAATGTTGTTATGAGATGAAAATTCTTCTAAATCGTCAAGGGGATGGGCAGGAGCATTGTCCATTATCAAAAGGGCTTTTTCTTGGAGTTTTTTTGTTTTAAGGTAAGAAAGAACTTGGGGACAAAATTCTTCTGTAAATATTGCTTAAAAATTTCCTTGTTCATCCAGGCATTATTTTGGGCATAATGTTTTACAGGCAGTAAATTTTAATTCATGTTCTTAAAAGCATGTGGTTTTTTTTTTTTTTTTTTTGCCTTGTTGGTTTGTTTGTTATTTAGGAGCATTAGCAATTAGCAACTAAGGCCATATTGCTCTGAGAATATGCGGTGGTCATTCCCTGACCTTTCCGCATCCTCCGTATTTGGTGGGCACGGGCTTGAACCCCAGTCTAATCAAGAAGTGTGTGCTACGCACTGCTGCTCCTGCTCACCAGGCTACGGAGGTGCCCTTTTGCCTTGTCCATTACTTCTAATGCCATTTTGTGGCCCCCACTAGCATTGGAACAAACAAGAATTGCTAAACGTTCTTTCCTTACCTTAAATCCTGGGGTTTAAGATTCTGACCCAGATGCCAGCGTTTTTTAAGGAAGTGCTTTCCAGTATAATCCTGACTCGTCACAATTACACACCTGTTCCATGCACAATCCAAGATCACTAATATGGGCACTTAGTTTTTCACGATAACACACTAGGATTTCACTGTTAGCACTCATCTTCTCTCTCCCCCCCCCCCTTCAATGTGTAGTTGCCGAATACTGTGCCGCTCCTTTAAACCTATGGAGCCAACCTTGACTTTTTAAAATTTGGGTCACAGTTCAATTTTTGATTCATTTGGAGTGCCTTTTTGATAATAATTGGTCTACTTGATGGAATCCCTTGGGAGCGCTGCTATGCGAACCATGTAAACATGGCTTTGTCCAATTTTGTCGAGTGTCGCTGTAGTCAGCCTTTTTTTTTTTCCCGAAATGTTTCCCTCAGTAGCCTCTGTTTTTCCCAAATTCTTCAATTTTTTTCCCCCATTCTTTTTTATTTTATTAATCGTGGTATGTGGGACATCATACATTTCCGAGAGTTTTGATGCACTTTCACCTTTATGAAGACGTAAAATTTCATATTTTTTTGGCAAATCCAGACTTTTATGAGTACGTTTAGCAGACATGACTTAAGTCACTCAAACACACTTAGAAACTTGAAATTAAGAAGGACTATGTGACTGTGAACAGCTCTAATGGAATACATACTGGCTAAAAACTAAGTCACAGTGGAAGGGAAGGAAGAACTTCTACGGATTAGCTCTAAACAGCCAGCTAGGAAACGATCACCCTTGTTTTCTGTTTACTATTCGGGGAAGGACAGTTTTACTGAGATGTGTTTGAATCAGTATCTTTCAGTTGAGTTCTGAGGAACACTGTAATGACTTTGTTCCCTATTATTTTCTTTCTCGCCCACTTCCTACTCTATCACAAATGTGCATTAGATTTGGGAATCAACAAGATATCAAGACAATTTCAGGGAAAAAAAAAAACTGGTCTTCTAAAGGTGACCAATTACAGAGGGGGACCATTTAGTGAGGTTCTACTGTATATATATATTTTGAAATCTTTTAATATAAAATAAATAAGCCTTTAAAATTAAACATCAATTATTAGTGCTGAGAGGACATTGTTGTAGTAGTAGTAGTAATGGAGGCAAGTGATGCCAGAAAGCAAGTTGTGAACTAGTGGCATTAGCCAAAAAAAAAAAAACCCAATTGCACAAATCCATTCCCTCTAAAAGTTTGTCCAGTTCCTCCTTGAATTTATTTGAGCTATCAACTTCCACAATGACAGATGGAAGTTTGTTCCAGCAAATTTCCGCACATCTAATCTATAACTGTCATTCCTGTTTGAATTTATGCCCCCTCAGGTTCGTAATCTGAGCAAGTGGAAGAATCCGATCAGAATTCAGCATGCTCAACCCATTCAAGGCCTTATACACCTCAATCAGATCACCTTGCAGGTGCCTGGTCTCCAGCCACTGTAATTTACAGAACTTTAGCATTTCTTGGTAAGAGGAGCCCTTTGTTCCCCTCACCAATCTTGTTGCCCTTCTCTCTCTTCACTCTCAAGCAAATCTACATCCTTCCTAAAATGAGGCCTCCAGACCTGTATGTGGTACTCAAGTCGTGGCCTGACCATTGCCTTTTACAAGGGGATAATCACCTCCTTTTCCTTATTAGCAGAATTCCTGTATATCATTGACAGTACCCCATGCCCTGCTCTGGCAGCCCGACTGCACAATTACTCCCAGATCTTTTTAATTTCCTACCACCCTAAGTGTTGTACCACACAGTTGGTACATTTCTCTGGGTTTACTTCTACCCATATGCAGTTCTTTGCATTTGTCAATGTTAAACTTCATTTGCCATTTCTCAGCCTATCTGCACAAATTTTCTAGATCCCGTTACAGTAGTACACTGCCATTACTCTCATTAACAACCCTGCCAACCTTTGTATCATCTGCATACTTCGACATTAAGCCTGATGATATACCTTCATCAATATCATTGATAAATATGCAAAACAACAGTGTGCCCAACACTGAATCCTGGGGGACGCCACTAATAACATTAATCTTATGTGATTCATAATGAATTATTTTGAAATGTGGATAACAATAATTAAACTGACTTGTTATCAAGTGAGTTTTATTGTGTATAAAACTATTATGTTAACTTTTTAAAACGATAATAGAACTATTTAATAATTAGCTATATTTCTGGGTCCTTGCTGACTCCTGTCATTATGTAATCAGGAAAGATATGAAAGCTGTACAGTGTAGAAGACTGGTTTTTTTCTACTCTGTGCATGCTATTCTTCCTAAATACACTATACATAAGTGACTTTAAGTTTCTGTTTTTCCCTATTACATAACATTGGCTGTTATAACCAGGAGTTCAAATTCATTTATTGACATCACTCCTGACATTGCTATTAGTTGAGATTAATGTTCTTGTTCACACAAGTATCCTGATCATCCCTTAAAGTTATTTAAGCTTGTTTCTCATGCATTATTTCCTGCTCGTTTAAAACATTTCTGCCCTCAGTACATCTTTTCCCGTATCAAAAGGCTGTCTTCTGCAGCTTTATATAACTCTTGAGATTTGCTGTTTTATAATTTTAGTCTTAATTCTAACCCAAAAATGCTATGCCCTTTATTACTTAACCGACCGGGCTAGCCGGGTGGGTAAAGTGCCTGCCTCGGGCTTGGATCAGAGTAGAAAAATACGAAAAAACCTTCGGAGGTGCATTATGGCCACAGAAGCCAATGGGCCAACAACTAACAAAAAAAAAAAAAAAAAAAACTTTTTTTTTTTTTTTTTTTTGTTAGTTGTTGGAGCTTCTGTGGCAACAACTAACCAAAAAAAAAACAACAACATTGAATGTTGTTCCACATTTCTTTCTAGTGCTTTAAAACCTTGACTTCTGCATTTAGTGGCTATTCATTTTGTCAATAAGGAAATATTTGTATGGTATGTATTTTTGAAGCATCCTTGCTGATTTGCAGGATATAAAACTTATGAGGGGCATATCTCTCTCTCTCTCGTGTGCATACACAGACATACATGTGCCGAGCTAATTATGGTGTTTAGCGAAAAGGCCCTTAAGAAATTATTCAAATTGTCAGCATGGTTTATGCCACTCCAGACATGCGACGATTGGAGAAATTGCCATTCCATCCTGGGGTTGTAGCCAAGAGGTCAGGCACGAGACACATGCTTTTGAGTTGCTAGGGTTCCATCTCTTGACTTCTATATACAGGCTGTTTCTTGTATTCTATCCTGGCCTGTCCTGGAGTACAAGCAGAAATTATTTTTATTTTAAGAATTACCATTGGTGTTTCACTCCTGTTGTCACACTAGTATTCAGTTTCTTTTGCATGATTTTTCTACAGATGTTTTTATGGATATTCAGTAGAATTGCAGCCTTTTGGGTTTGGCTCTTTAAATGGTATACATTAGAGCACAGTTGCCAACCAACTGCCAGTGTTCACAGTTTTACACTGGAACTTAACTAGGCTAAATTGTTGCCTCTATTTCTATTCTGTGGAATAGCCAGCCATCATAATCACTTCTTGAAAATAGTAAGTTAGAGAAATGTAGATTATTTGTATTGGTATAGATTTGTATAGAGTATTAACTAAGTAATTTTTGTCACTTCAATCATTGGCTTATTAAGTTAGAGCAGAATGATAGCTTAAGTTGTTTGGTATTTGTATGTTTGGATATATTTGTAAATGTCTATAAACATGATTTGTAAATGTTTGCAGATATGATTACATACTAATAGTTGGACACATAATGAGTCTCTTTTTTGGTTATCCGATAGCTTAAAATTTTCGATAGTTTTGATAAACATAAATATTTTCAGATGAAGCTTTAATACCATTCAAGTTGCTGGATTTACATTAATGAATAAGTATATTTTTATGTGATACCTGAAGTCAGTATTGTTTTTATTTAACATTTAAAAATCCTTCCTGGCAATTACTGTGAAAAAATGAGATAGTTTTTGCGTCTTGCAGGATATCAAGATTCCTAAAATTGGTTGCAGAGTGTGCTTAAGTAATGCAACTGATTACATAGGTGATTATGCTGAATACCTCTATCCTTATAATAATTTATTTAGTTAGTATCAGTTTAGCATCATGTTTTTTAAGTCTAAAGTTAAAGGAAGTTTGAAGTTTAGTTATCTTTCCAGATTGCTTGTTCTATGAAATGTAGCGCTTTTATTTTTTCACCTCTTAAATATTGATTACTGTGCACAAAATTGGTATTAAAGCTTATACTGAATTCTTTCGGATTATATTGTTTGTTCCTGTCAATTGGTAACCAGGTTGCAGCTTCCCAAAGGACATGAGTGGGAAATCATAAACATTAATTGTTACAAGCCAGCATTACTGATGTTTTATGTGTTTCTCTTCTTGTTATTTTAAGTTTTGTTCCTTCCCTCTTACATAAATTTCTTATATTTGTGATTTTAAATAAAGAATAAAAGTTTTCTTCAACCCTGCTTTAAAAGGTAACTCTCACTTTAATCACTTACTAAATAATAGTTTTTAAATATATTAATATTTTTATGATAAGTGATATTTCTAATGATGGTACTTCTAGTGATATAAGTGATGATACCTTAATTTTAAACTTGTTCTTTTTTGTAGGTATTGGAAACGTTAGGAACTGAAAGTTTTCGCCCAAGTTCAGCTGCACAGTGTGTAGCATACATTGCAGTAGCAGAATTACCTCATGGTCAGTGGCCAGATTTAATACAGATTCTTACTCACAATATTACTAATGCTACGAGTACGGAGATGATGAAAGAAGCTACCTTAGAAGCTATTGGCTACATTTGTCAAGACATAGTATGTTGTATCATTGTTTGCAAGTTATATTTCATTATTTAATATTTTGGCCAAATTTATTTTGTTTCTTACAAGAAACAAACCTTGATTACTCTTGAATCCTTAAGTGTGTTACTTGGAAAAACTTTTTTTGAAATGATGTTATTGGACAAAGTACTGAGATAATTAGAGGGGCAGTCAATAAATTATTTACCCTCACTTAACCCAAAGATTTCCAGATGAGAGTAAATTATTTACTCTCACATAGAAATACTTGAGTTAGGGATTTGAAATTTGGTTGGCAATTTTATTCTTCTCCATGTGGCTACCTTCTAGAGTTGCACATTTTTCAGTCCTACTGAATAGAACTACTCGCTTTGAGCAGTAAACCAGGCTTAATTGCTCCTCATCAGTGTGAAATCTGCAGCTCCCATAATGGCTTCTTTATTTTAGGGAAAAGAGGAGGCTTGAAGGTGAAGGGTTGGGAGAATAAGGTAGGTGTTGCAGATTTTCAGAGCCACACCTGATTGCAAAGTTCACTGTTTAGAGCAGCCTTGTGAGCAGGAGCATGGTTAGCTAGGATGTGGACACTTTTTTTGGAGATCATCTGTAAAGTTGATACCTTAAAAGTCCAAGAAGACTAACAACATGACCTTGTTGTTATTTGGCTTTTTATGAGAGGTTAGTGAAGAAGAATGCTTGCTCATCTGTTTGGTTTCTTGGTCATAGTGATGTACCCAGCATTTATCCATCGTCACAGTTTGGTCTAAAAATTAATTTACATTCTCTCTAGAAAGCTCCAAGAATTGCATGGACAATGTGAATAATCTCAGAATACATCTGGCTATCACCTTAGATGTGTGCAGGAACTCGTGCATTATGTGCAAACAGATCTATGGTTAATATGCATTTCATTTGTTACTGAGGGATTGAGAACATTAACTTCTGACAGTAGTGTGTGTGTGTGTGTGTGTGTGTGATAAAATAAATATATTCACAATATTAAATAAATCCCTAACTCATGTATTTCTGTGTGAGGATAACTAATTATTGTGCATCTTTTGTAGTGAGTATTTACATGGCTTTGCTATATTATTATTATTTTAACATAATTTTTTATATGAATCTCATATTTCCACTATAATGACATTATGAAAAGTAAAAGATATGCCAGAATTATTTTTATGTGCAGAGAGATGGAGCATGTTGTTTTGCTGTACCACTATGTATATGCTGACTCAATCTAGCAACCAAGAGGGACACTGGGTTATAAATGAAGTGTCCAGCTCATAAAAAATATGTAATCAGGATCCCTGTAAAAAAAAAAAAAGCAGCAAGCTATGGATTTTTACTGTTTCTACTTTAATTGTGTTTCAGTCCACATGTTTATTTGGACTGAAACATGTTTCTTGTTAAAACTTAAGATAGGCTCATAGAATCCACTGATGTTTTTTGTTTTTAACTTTTCCTTGGAGACAAATGTGTAGGTCATTAATGTAAGAAAAATATCAACTGAAAATGCTAGATTGGAAAGATGTAGGGTGTCCCTCAAAATGTAAGCAAAATATTTAGTTGCAGCTGAAAAAACTCAATTTCTCTTCTTAAATCTCATTCTTTTTGGCATTCTTTCCTTGCTTAACCACCTCATGTTGTAAGCAACCAGTTCAGCATCAAAAACTTTTTAGCTGCCTGTGTGACAGTGCTGATTTTGATTGTAGAAAATTAACCAATTTGGTCATTTCAATCAGGAGAAAGTGAAAGTCCCCACTCAGTTTTGAACATAGTGTTGCAGTATGTATAATACATACTGCAACAGGGATAGGAAATAAGATTGTGTTTTGCTTATCAATGTGGTGCCTGTCAATAAATCTGCTGCTTTCACCTACCATAGCTGGAGCCATGTCTGTTGTAATGGAAAGCACATCTTTGGTTTTAAATTCTTTGGAAGTTAATAATTTTAAAACTTCAACAGATACATTACCATTGAAGGATCTCACAGGAACTGCAAGCTGGGCTATATCTGTACAATCCGAAGTTACATCTACAACTAAAGAAAAGTATTTGTATGCAGATAGTTCAGCGTGTAATTGATTAGCTACGCTGTTTCCAACAGTGCTGTGTAGCCATATCATTTGATAAAGGAATCTTTTAAAACTTTTTTTTTAACTGTTTCTTCTCCCTTGAATACTTCTACTGTTTCTAATATACATTGCTTCACCATTGGAATATGGCTGAAGGGTAGCATTTTCTTAGATAGAATCCATAATGCTCTCAAAGAATCTACATTTTTCGTGTGAAGCAGAAGGTCCACACAGTATTATGTTGGCCTGCCTATATGACACTCTTAGGTTGGCTAGCTTGCTTTCCTCTGGACTTTTGAGTCTGGGAAATTTTAGATGAAAATCATTGTTTGGTCTCAATGTCTTTTAAAATGTATTTTAACAACTGACAGGACTTCATTATAGATTAAACACATACTTAAATTATTAAGTTGTATGAAACAAACATCGTTTATCCATTCTGTTGTAAATTAATGGGTTTCGCTGTTAACTTTATTCATTTGGGGTAAGACATTTTTGGCTAAAACTGAATTTAAAAAAAAAGTAAAAAAAAATGAAAGAGAAATATAATTAAATAGGACAATTGCGTAAAATACACAAATAAAACAATTATAATACAGTTCACACAAACTCAGCCATAGCTTGCTAGAACAAAATGTCACCATCCGATAAAGATAAAAAAGGGGGGTGTAATTTGTGTTGTTTCATTTATATAAACAATTAATTTTAAAAGCAACTGCCATATAAATGACAATTCCGGAATTCTAAAACAAATAACATTGCTACAACACAAGATGTGGAGCAATTCCAACCTGACACTGCAATGGTACTGGTGGGATTGGTCAATAACCTTGACGACGCAGCGTGGATTGGTGTCATGCTGGGTAGACCAAAAGTGCTCAGCAATCGGCGAGTGCTCCACCTAGTTTATTCATTCAACTGCTGTTTTCTGGAACAACCTTTCTTCATGCGTATTTCCTGAAAATTACAGTCTACAGAAGTTCAAGTCTAATGTCAAGAAATATCTTATTTCATCCTCTCAACCTCCGAACCCATGCACAGTAGTAAGTACTGTAAGTTCTAATACATCTTACTTTTGGGTTTTCATAAAAAAAAAACAAAAACAAAAAAAGGGTATCCAAGAAGGGAAAGGCATTGCCCGACTCCAGTTCAATAGGCACCTCCGTAGCCAGGTGGGAAGGAGCAGCAGTGCGTAGCACACGCTTCTTGATTAGACCGGGGTTCGAGCCCGTCACCACCAAATACGGAGGATGCGGAAAGGTCAGGGAATGACGACCGCATATCCCGGAGCAATATGGCCTTAGTTGCTAATGCTCCTAAAAACCAAATAACAACAACAACAACTCCAGTTCAATGGTGAATTGACTGATGGGCGACAGAGAATTGAGGTGATACAAAAGTTGGACTCCTGAGGAATGACAACAAACACATCATCCATGTAGCGACACCAAAAGGCCATGGGATGTGGTGAACCCACAAACGTGCGACTCTCCAGTTCCTCCACTGCAATGTTTGCCATGCCTGAACTGAGTGAACCCTTGGCTGTACTGTGTATTTGCCAGTAAGTGGATTCACTGTACATAACGGCACCACCAGTCAAGTACAATTAAGGGTGGTGCAAAGGTCGTTGGCAGTTAGAGAATTTCTGCTGCTCAGGATCTGGTCATTGTCTAGAAGCTCCTTGGCACATGCGATGGCCAGTTGGGCTTGGATTGAAGTGAAGAGAGAGACCACGTCAAATGAGCCATGACCTGATCATCTGAGATGGATAGACTGCTAACTTGGTTCAGGTTTTCCCCACTGTTGGAAATGGTGTGGACAGTCTTGCCTACCAAGGGTGTGAGCAGACTGGGAAAGAACTTGGATAACTCATACGTTGGGGAACCACAGCAGGAGAAGATAGGTCGTAAGGGTACACTTTTCTTGTGGACCTTTGGCAGGCTGTAGAACTGGGGAATCTGCCATCCAGAGGCATGTAGGTGCCAGTGCACTGATTCAGAGATCTTCCCCGACTTAAATTTATTTGTAAGACTGTTTACTTTGGTCTCCCATTTCTCTAGAACCCTCACGGGAGATATGCTTACAGGTTCGTAGATGGAGGTGTCTTGTAGAAGTGATGGGGCTTTTGCATCATAGTCGGAACGATTCAAAACGACAGTTCACATCCCTTGTCTGCTGACAAATTGACAATGGAATTATCCCATTTCAATGTATTGAAGGCAGAGATTTGACGTCGACTGGACAGGCACATTACAGGATTGCTGTGGTTTTCAGGCAGATCATAATTTCAGCCTTCTCGGGGATACGTGCTAATGACACTTCAACACCCATGGCACGTTCAGTAATGGGGGTTTGTGGAGGAGAACAGAACTTCATCCCTAGGGTGAGTAAATTAGTATTAGTAATGGCATGTGGTGCAAGGAAGCCTATGGCTTATGCTGCACAAGCCAAAAGAAAAAATAAGTAAATAAAATAATAATACAGCAGGCCCTCGGTATAACGCGGTTCGCTTTACGCTGATTCACTATAACGCTGTTACAAATCACTATAACGCTAATTTACAGATTGCATTTTTGACATATTTAACGAAATCATTTCATTTGATGGAGTCAATAGCTTGAAAATGGATAGCAAAACAGCATTAAAACGTTTTCCACGTCTAGTTGAGAAATTTTCCCATGCTCAGTGAAATTTTCTCGCACCCTAATTTAATTGCAGCACAGTGACTTGTTATGTAGTTCTGAGACAACATTTTAAAAAATTATCAAGTATATTGCTTGTAATATTTGCTTTATATGCATTTATCCGAAGTCTAGTCATCACTCAGTACAGCGTTAGACATCGTGTGTAACAGACAGTTCACTCGAACATTGTATCATAATTAATGAAACCAACGCAGTTACATTTTCGAAGGGATAAGAATGAAAAAGCAACATCTGGATGCAGTACAAAGACTACAAATGTAAGAAAAACATTGAATTTGAAAATTAAATTAGCCGTTTTGAAGCGAATCGATTCCAGTCAACGACAAGCAGATGTGTGCCATAATTTAAGACTGGCAAGTTTAACTGTAAGAACAATTACAAAAAATAAAGAATTAATTTTAGCAGTGGGAAAGGCAGCTGTTCCACTGCAAGCAACTAGGGTTGAGCCGGCTATTAGGATTGAAATGGAGAGACTTTAACTAATTTTATTGAAGGTAATATCCAATGCAGAATTCAGTTAAGTTAAATATTATAAAAAAAATGCAATTAGCCTATATGATGATCTGAAGAAAGCTCACCTAAAAAAAAAAAAAAATGTGGAACCATTTAAAACTGGTAAGGGCTGGTTGAATGGATTTAAAATCCAGGGAGAAGCCGCAAGTGCAGATCAAGGAGCCGAAACTTTCAAAAAGAACTTGTTAAAATTATTGAAAAGGGGTATTATGTGTTTACTTCTCAACAAGTTTTTAACATATATGAAGCAGGACTTTTTTGGGAAACGAATGCCTAAAAGAAGTTTCATATTGAAAGAAAAAAACATGCCAGGTTTCAAAGCGGCGAAGGATCGATTGACATTTTTTTGTTGGGTGGTAATGCCGTGGGGGGATTTTAAATTAAAACCCCTTTTAATTTACCAGGAAGAGGGCCAAAGTACAACCCAAAATTGACACATTTTTCATGATTAAATTCATCAATTAATAAATTCATGATTTTAATTGGAATTTTAAGTTTAATTTTGATACGTAAGTAGTTACCATATAATTATATATGTATGCAATGCAGAATATTTTATATGTACAAATATTTGAATATTAAATATATTGACTGACATTTGTGCATCTTTTCACTACCGTTTATTATTGATTAGGAAATATCCTGTGGCACCAACCCCAACTCACAAATACATGTTACCTTATGGGAATGTGGTGCTCGCTTAGTGCAGATTCACTTAGCGCTCCGTTTTTCCGGAATGAATTATCAGTGTTAAGCAGAGGTTACCTGTAATAAATACCGTATTTCTTCGATTCTAAGACTATAATTGTAAGATGCACCTTAATTTCAGAAAAAAAAGCTTTGATTCTAAGAAAAATAAATAAATAAAATAAATCTAATAAATATTTTAATTACAATAGAATTCAATTTACTAACAACAATAATACCACTATTTATCAGTAGGTATGTTATTCATCACTTTCTTCCAAGTCGTTGATATCTGCATCTGAATCAATATCAGAGTCTACTTCACATTCAAGGTCAGATTCTTCTGAGCCATTGAGAGCGTTGGTAATGCAACATTTTTTAAATGAGTGCTTTACTATTCTTTCTGGGATCAGCTTCCAAGCTGTTGATACCCATTCTGCCAATTTTGATGCCGGTGCTTTCTTAATTTTTCCGGAAGGTGTCACGGAAGGTTGTCGGTCAACGGCCAGGATTCATATTCCTTTCTCAAGTAATCCTTAAATGGTTTGTTGAATGAAACGTCGAGTGGCTGCAGTTGGCTAGTCAAGCCACCAGAAATCATAACCAAGTCACCACTTTTTTGCACTATTTTATTTTTGACACGTTCAGACAAATGACCATGAAATGCATCAAGTACTAGCATGCTAGGTGGGTTACGAAGACCTCCAGTATGTCTATTCCACACAACATTTAACCAGTCTTCCATAAGCTCTGTTGACATCCATCTCTTTTTTTGTAGGTGCACAATAACATCTTTGGGGAAATTTTCATTCTTCGGTATGGTTTTTCTATTTAAAATTAAATACGGTGGCAACTTTTGACCATCAGCGGTGATACATAGCATCACAGTGATACACTACTTTTTGTAGCCTGTGCTTATAATCTTGATTTCTTTAGTGTTGACTGTGTAATTTTGAGGCATATTGAAGAAGACTTCATCAGCATTTCCAATTCGACTCAACTCAGTTTCTTTTTTTCTTAATTTCATCACCTGTCGACGAAAGCTAATCAGCTTCTGTTGATAGTCTGTAGGAATTTTTTGACAGATAGATGTTCGGCGTCTTAACAATAATCCACTACGAAGCACGAGTCTGTCGCACCAGCCGCGATTGCCTTTAAAAATTTTCTCTATTCCAAGGGACTTGGAAATTTCTCTAGCTTTCAATTGCATGGCTTGTTGAGTGATGGGTAATCCTTTTGCGCACGTCTCCGTTACAAAACGTATCATAGCTTCATCGACTTGTGGAAATCTTCCTTTCTTAGGCCCTATAAAGCACTTGGTTGTTGCTTTGCACAAAAATATGGAATTGCGATCATTTCTCCAACGACGAACATTTACTTCACTAATGTCAAAATGTCGACCCGCAGCTCTATTTCCATGTTCTTTTGCATAAACAATAACTTTTCGTTTCAATGCGGCTTCGTAGTGCAATCTTTTTGACATTTTAATGTGCAATAGGGGATCAAAATTAGCAAAATATGGTAACTCCACTTCTTACGTACTTTCGAAGATACAAACAAAACTTCCTAGTTTTCATTATACATTATAGTGGAGCTGAGTGAGCTCCACTATAATGAAATAACGGTGGCTTCACATTTTGAAAGCACGTGAAATCACCCACGCCACTTTATTCTACAATGGAATTGGAGAATGTGATAACAGTCAAACTTGCAGGCAGGTTTTCAATAAAAACAAAAAGTGTGGTGCTGTGCAAAGTGCGGGAAAATTTGAAAAAAAACTGCAATTGTAAGATGCCATCGATTCTAAGATGCAGAGCACCCAAAAAAAAAAAAAAAAAACAGGGTGTTATTGGGTCAGTCATCAGTCATTGCATTGATATGTAGTAAGATTTAATCTCAAATTCTCCCCCCCCTCACATAAATGTGTGCGTGTTGTTGAAATCAGAGGAGGAACTGTCTGATATGAACAGTTCAACAAAAAATGGAATGAAGAAAGACAAGGAAGATATAGACTACATTACTTGATAATGTAGTAATTATTAGCTTGCTTGCTCTACTTGATCAGTTTTCCTGCAGGCCCCATACTTTGAGGGGGACCTGTAAATGGCAACACCTTAAATTTTAATAAGTGACTAGGTGAGTTAATCACTTATCCTAGAAGGTAAGCATTTATCCCAGTTGCATGTTCTAACCAACCTGTTTCATCATTATTTACTGCTGAAGTGGGTATGAAGATGTTGTCACCTGTGTGAGATTAGTATATAAGATAATATTTGCTGATGATAACTATCACAAGGTTTTTTCAACAAATGCAAAAAATTTAGTGTTCCTAAAAGCTTCTTTTTTGTTTCCGAAATAGTTATACTCTAGGATGGATGTTAGGAGAGTTGTCTTAGTTATAAAATGTATATGAGTAATTATTTTTAGTGATGTTTGGCTGTTTTTGAATAAAATTGTAATTGAGGGTTAATAGATTAATACATTTACACTCTTCCTTTAGTCCTCTCCTTAGTGTTATTTGCACTGCTTTTGGTTTAATGGTTTTCCCCACATGTTTTCTTTAAATATAATCAGACCCCTCTCCCATTTTTTTCCCCTACCTAGGATCCTGAAGTGCTGGTCACACAATCAAATGACATTCTGACAGCTATAGTTCATGGTATGCGTAAAGACGAACCAAGTGATCATGTTAAACTTGCTGCTACCAATGCTTTGCTCAATTCCTTAGAATTTACAAAAGCAAATTTTGAAAAAGTCTCAGAAAGGCACTTCATCATGCAAGTAGTTTGTGAAGCCACACAGTCATCTAATATACAAGTAAGTTAAATACCTTTTACATACTGAATTTAAGATTGTACTGAATTACAGTGAACGTTTTTTTTTTTTTTTTTTTGATGGATTTAGTGTATTTTTTTCAATGCTGATTCCACGAGCAGCATTTCCCTAGCACTCAGTTCACAACATATTTTATTTTTTATGTACTTAGATTTTGCTGTGTATGTTTATATTAGTTGGCTGCTGATTGAGAAATTCTGGACTCTGGAATTTTCTTGACCTTTCTGCAGCCATCAGTTTCTGATTTCTAGACTATTCTACCCCCACTTGTTCCCTGTATGTCAGATGGATATATAATGCAAGCCTCTTGGATAGGTCACTCAATCAGTTAAGTGTGAGACACTGTTGCATGTTAATAAACTTGTGCTCTTTTTATAATTGCACTTGGACATGCTTTTAAAACTTGTAGTTGAATGTGCTTTTAATATGTCACGTCATTGCATTGATATGTAGTAAGATTTAATCTCAAATTCCCCCCCCCTCACATAAATGTGCGCGTGTTGTTGAAATCAGAGGAGCAACTGTCTGATATGAACAGTTCAACAAAAAATGGAATTAAGAAAGACAAGGAAGATATAGACTACATTACTTGTTAATGTAATATCATAGTAATTATTAGCTTGCTTGCTCTACTTGATCAGTTTTCCTGCAGGCCTCATACTTTGAGGGGGACCTGTAAATGGCAATCGACACAGCCAAAATTGCCAATATCCAGTAGCATAACGGTGAGCATGAGTACTAGTGTTCCTTATAAAATTTGAAATTAAAATATACTTTTAAATTGTAATTAGCTTCTAGTCAAAATGTGCGTGCCGCCAGTATGTTCAGATTTGTGTTTATTTCCTTAGAAATATATGCAAATTTGTTTGCTTTATAATTTTTATATTGATTGTGTAATCCTAATTTTCCATGGGGCCTCTGTCCTATTTTTTTTACTATTAAAGTAGGGCGTGGAGTTCCCAGTAAATATATTTTGGCTAAGGACCTAATACTCCAAAGATAGGCTCTGTTCATAATAATAATTTTTACAGCCCCCCCCCCCAAAGAAATTTTGCCTAGGACCCAACCTAACACTTATTATTGCATGTAGTAGGAGTAACAATTAAAAAGAAATGAGTAGAAATTTGACATACCTCAGAATGAGCAGAATTATTGTTAAATTCTGGCATTGTAAAATTAGTGCTGCTTAGTTCCATGAAGTTAAGGTATTTACATGAAGAAACATGTTTGTTTATTAACAAAGGCAGGGTATCAGAATTAAATTGAATGCTAATAATTGCTAGATTTATTGTCATAGAAAACTTGATGTGCATTGGCAGAACAATATTGGAGGCAACTCTAAGCAAATAATTTTTTGCAATGTTGGTACAAAGCCTCTAAGAAAGATTCAATCAACTCAGCACTTAAAGACATTGAGTTTTTTGTGTTTTTTTATAAGCAATTGCTATATCAAGTTAGTTGGCTCATGCACAATATATAAATGCATTGGCTAGAATCCTATTTGTTTAACTGTAATGGTTAACTGTAATTGGAATAATTGAAAAGAGCTTGCACATAAGTGTTAGGTACAGAAAAGTTGAAAAAAGTAATTTAACTTGATGCTTGCTATGTCTTTAATTAAAGGAAAACATGATGGTTCACTCACAACTTGATGATTATATGTAAAAGATTTAGAAACTGGAATTAGTAATAAGATATTTATTAGGGGAATCACATAATAAAGATTTCTGTTAATTTTTCAAATGTAAACAGTCAGTAATTAATTATTTTAATTTTGGTGTTAGACATTACACGTAGATCACACACAATGACAAATTCATCAAATGACCCTAATGAATAAAGCATATAAACTTTATTTTGACTGCAAATTAGGTGATGAGGACAGAAAGTGGGCTTCTCATGTATGTTAACATTGATTGTGCTTTGCACCTTTGAGGTTGGTTAAAAAAATAAAATATCACTCCAATTTGTTGTTCCTGTGTTGCAAAGATGAACCAACCGATCATGGTAAGAGTCTGTTATGGCTGGCAGAGTGTAACTGGGTGTTGATGAGATGAGCTCCTGATCATTACAAAAAAAAAAAAAACCCACCATTTATTATAATACTACTTAAAATTTCATCAAAAGTTTCAGTAAGCATATTGCTCTAAATCCACAGCTGCAAACTCCAATGGAGAATGTATCTTTGTGACTCAACTTGACCCCTTTTCTGTCTTAACACCATAAGATAGTTTCTCCATCTTTTTTGCAAAAAATAAAATAATAATAATAATAAATTGGAATTTAAAAAAAATTCTTCAAATTTATTATTTTTTTTTATTAACAAATATGGCTATAATAAACAACTGAGAATAGTTTTCTATAATTGTTCAGTATTAGACCAAAAAAAAAAAAAAAAAATTATTCTACAGGTTTTTCATTTCTAACACAAGGTGTATAGTTCAGTCCATGGATGATACTCTCTTAGAATTGTTTAATACAGTAGTGTCAGTGCAGTTTTACGATGTTGTGCCGTAGATGGTTTGCCTTTAGAATATTTTAAGTGTTACAACTTCAGATATTTTATACACTCACAGCAGAAGCTGTATCACTATGAATAAATTTGTTAAATTGTGGACTTAGTTTGGTAGCTGGCTAACTTTCTTTCATGAATTACTAAGGCTAAAGCATGTTTCCTTATGGCAGCATAAAGTGTCTGGCTCCAAACAGAATTCAAAGATAGCAAGTTTCTGGCTGTTTTTGGACGGTTTTAAGTTAAATATTATAACACTAAGCGTTTTCAGTATATCTCAATGTCATTGAAAGAAATGGTCATTTTGCAATATACGTTCTGTCGTCTTCAGTGTGATAATCTACCAGATGCTATTATGAAAGAAAGACAAAATTGATGTGTAGTGGTCCATGGCTTGGGAACTGAAAGGAAGCTTGAAATATAAAAAATTATTTCAAATCATGCTTGGCACTGATAATTCTCAGGATTATTAAAATGCCAGAGTGCATGAGAATAATCAGTTTCCTCTTCTTCAAATTGTCATCCTTAACTACCTGTGAAGGCAGCTTGTTTCAGTAACCAACAAAAAAGCATGAGAAAATATTCAATTTCCTCTGAGAGTGAGAGAAAATTCAAGCAGGTGGAGAGTACTACTGAGTTCAATTCTTCTCTTTCTGCTAAAGCTTTTGAAATTATTTTGATAGTTAAGTAATAGTATTCGCTATATAGTGCAAGGAAGCCACAGACTTTTGCTGTGCTGGCAAAAAAAAAAAAAAAAAAAACCCTACAACCAAATACATAACAAAACACAGATTATATGCTTTCCTTCTCACACAGGTAAGTATCCAGTTGACCTTTGAATTTATTTAAGCTATCAGCCTCAACTACCTCTGAGGGCAACTTGTTCCAGCAATCAGTGACTCGTTGGCCAAAATAAAACTTCCTACAAGCTAATCTAAACCTAAAGTCCTGTAATTTGAATTTATGACCCCTAGTTCTGGAATTCTTTAACATTGAGAATTCCATCTTCATTCATTTTACTAATCCCTCTCAGAGCCTTGTAAACCTCAATCAGGTCACCTCTGAGGTGCCTAGTGGCCCAGCTCTGTAGCCCTCATATGGTCAACCTTCTGCTGATTTCGCTATTCGAGTTGTCCACCTTTGGACCTTTTTAAGAAGTTCAACATCTTCCTTCAGATGAGGTCTTACAACTGCCTTATACAGTGGGATTATGACCTCCCTATCTCTACAGCATTACATTCGATGAATCATCAATAAGACACAATGGGCTTTCTTGGCTGCCTGTTTACAACTTTTCAGAAAACTTCATACCTGCCTGTATTGTAACTCCCAGATCTTTTCCCTCCATTGTTTTTAATTCAACCCCACCAAGTGTACAATTTATTTGTGGGTTGCTATTCCCCAAGTGTAAGACCTTGCATTTAGCAGAATTAAAACATAGCTGCCACTTCTCTGACCATTTTCGAGGTCTGTTCAAGACAACTTAGAGGAGCGCTTATTGCCAAGTCATTTATGAAAATGAGAAACAACTGGTCCAAGAACTGATCCTTGGGGGGACCCCACTCCCCAAATTATGTCAATCTTGAAGAATCTCCTCTTAGTCCCAAGATGCCCTCATAATTAACGTGAATGCTTCGGTAAACTCCCTTGCACTCTCTCTCTCTCTCAAAACTACAGGGTATATGCCACTACTCCTGGAGCCTTACTTGTCTTTATTCTCAAGTTTTTCTAATAAACAATCATCTGTAATTATGACATCCTAATTTCATATGGCTCAGTCTCACTCTCACAGCTTCTTCTCAGCATGAAGGGTCTTTTGTCAGTAAAGACTGATGAAAGTATCTATTCAATTCATCAGCAACAGCTGGTTTATCTTAAGACTTTCTCACACCCGGTGCACATGGGTCCAATCTGATTAGCTTTCATCTTTGTTATATTCACACACATGAAAAATTCCTTGTCCCCATTCTAAACAGGCAGCCAAAACAACATTGCCATTCCTACCAACAAAACTTTCACAAAGAGGGCAAAGTTTTCAACAGTATGTATCTTGAAGCAAACATAATCAGTTGATAGAAATCCAAACGGAAATCCACGGAACAAAAATCCTCTGGCTGTATTATTAACATAAAATGTTTGTTTTGTGTGATATTTAATTTCTGATGCAGTGTGTGCGCTTCAAAAAACATCTTTTTTTTTTTTTTTTCAGAAAATTCCCCTTTTTTTCTCCTGCTTTCAGTTACCCAATTCTGTAGCTATTTGAAAGTTGTCAGCTTTTAAATCTGTGGGTGCTGGACAATATCCGACTTCATTTGGGTTTCATCTCATCAAAATCTGTGAAATGTACCATATTTTGGGTCATAAAAAGCTTAAATTTTTGTCTACTGTTATTTATGAAAAGTTGATTTTTACTTTATAAATTATGTTTAAATAAATTTCTGTCGTTGATACTGGCTGTTTCTTTAAAGGTACGAGTAGCTGCACTGCAGTGTCTGGTAAAAATTATGTCACTTTATTATCAATATATGGAGCATTATATGGGACCAGCACTATTTGCAGTAAGTATTTGCATGTTATAGGAATATGTATGCATAGATATTAAATCTGAATAATACATTTTGATATCTTGACGAATTATTTAATAGAAAACATTGTTTTTAATGCTGTATGTGTTGTAGGCCTAGCCTATTTTTTTAATTTGCAATTTTTTAACATTTTTTTTTTATATACTTTAATGGTTATGAAAGACAAACCATTCTTGACATAGAAAACAGAAGTTGCTCAATGCCAGATCATGTAAATGTGATCGTAATCTTCACCAGAACCTTATGTATAATAATTGTAATTTGAGGTAGTGCATTGTAAATCTTTGAGCATTCCACTTACTTGGGAATATGTTTCGGTTGGTTTTGTAGAATGTTCATTAACACCATACATAAAATCTTTATACAAGTTCTCAGTCTGATTTTGTTCATTTTAGTTATTTTTCCTCGACATTGCTTATAACACTGGGCTATATTGGACAAAGTTTTTTTGTCCAATATAGATTGCAGAGGTTTTTGTGTAAGACAATATTGCCAGTCCGTGCTGCGACTCTTCTCGTGTGTTCATAAAAGATTTCAGGTTTGTAACTATTTTTCTCCTTTACAGAGGAAGTTGAATTGTGGGAGGCGAACGAAGACTGGCTGCTGAGAAGAATCAAACACTGTGCAGTCACTGAGTACCTTCAGAGGGAATATGAAGAAATTCATTAAGACTTGCAGTAAACATGAGGGGAATATTGTCCTTCATATGCCATGGTCAAAAACTGGGTTGCAGAAATTTAGCATGGACAAGACATTGTTGAAGGATGCACCCTACAGTGGGAAACCTGTTATCACATCGACACCTGCAAATGTGGTTGTCATTCGTGACCTGACCATGCAAGACATCAGAATAATATTGAATCACTTTGAGACAGTGTTCAACATGAGCAAGCTTGCAATATTGTGATGAATGTTTTAGGATGAAGGTTTCCTCGAGGTGGGTCCCTGAAGCACTGAATGCAGATCAGAAACTGGAATGGGTGAGGTTGTCATGAGATTGTGCAGCATTTTGAAGACAATGAAGCTTGGTTTTGGGGCCATATGTCACACTAGACAAAATATTTGTGCACCCATTTGACTTAGAAACAAAAGCATACCTCTTCTCTTCTCTCCCCCCCCACCCTGCTAACCAGTTTTGAGTGCAGAAGACAGCTGGGAAAGCCATATTATATATATATTTATATAATATGTATATTTATATATCTATCCATCTTCTGGGATGTAGAAGGTCATGGTTAATTTGTTGGAACGAGGTGCCACTCTCAGTGCTGAGTATTCTGAGATGTTTCCATGAAGAATTAAAGCTCAAGAGGTGTGGGGCAATCGGGCAAAGGAGCCATCTTGCATCAAGACAAAGCACCAGTGGGAAACCCCACAGGCGGCGTCTGACCCTAATACTGTGTACACAGCATTTGTGACTCGGTCAGCACTGCGTGACTGTGGGTTCGAGCTATTATAGCACAGAGTTGGGGGGGGGGGTGGCAAGGCCGCTTAACAGTAGACCGCAACTTTTGCCCATCTCTGCTCCCACCTCTCTCCAAACCAGATGGTTCTGTTGTCACTTCAGCCAAGGATAAAGCTGACCTGCTAGCATCCCATTTTTCTTCCAGCTCATGTATTAATGATCTTGGTAAAACACCTCCCACCATTCCCAACACGCTCCATTCAATACCTCCTGTGGTCTTCCGTCAAAAGGATATCAGAAGGATTTTGATGAATCTTGATGCTAAGAAAGCTCCAGGTCCTCATGGTATTTCTCCACTTGTTCTCAAAACCTGTGCTCCTGAACTTACTCCTATTCTTTGCCGCCTTTTTTCACTTTCTGATTCCAAAGGTGTTTTTCCTTCTGCTTGGAAATTTGCTCATATCCAGCCAGTTCCTAAAAAGGGTGACAAATCCTTCCCATCCAATTATCGTCCCATTGCAATTACTCCTACTCTTTCTAAAGTAATGGAGAAATCAATTAACCACCAACTCTTAAACTACCTAGAAACCTTCAGTCTGATCAACGATCACCAGTATGGATTCCTTCAGTGTCGATCCACTGGTGATATTCTGGCTTACGTTACCCATTTATGGACTAATTCAATGGAAAGGTTCGGTTGAAACACAAGTAGTTGCTCTTGACATCTCAAAGGCTTTTGATTGTGTTTGGTATAAAGGTCTTCTAAACAAGCTTCCATCTTATGGTTTGCCAACTGTTTTTAGTAATTGGTTATCCAGTTTTCTCTCTGATCGCTCACTGAGGGTGATGGTAGATGGCTTTCTGTCTTCTAACTTCTTCACTAATGCCGGTGTCCCCCAAGGTTCAGTTCTTTCCCCCACTCTTTTCCTCTTGTATATCAATGACCTTCTTCCATTGACTGGAAATCCTATCCATAGTTTTGCCGATGATAGCACATTGCATTCAACTTTCCATTTTGAGAAACCTTGTCCTGCTCAATTAGCTTCAACTTCTCGAAAATCTTCTACCAATTCCTTAAATGCCGATCTTCAGGTAATTCTCCAGTGGGGCAAAGACAACTTAGTTGATTTCAACCCTTCTAAAACTCAGTCTTGTCTTATATCTCGCAAAAAGGATTCTTCTGCTCCTATGCTTATCTTTAGTGACACTCCGATTTCTAGGCAAAATGATATATCTCTTTTGGGGATTACCCCGACTTCTAATCTCTCTTGGCACAAGCACATTACAAATATTGCTTCCTCTGCATCTAAAAAACTTGGTTTTCTCTTTCGCTCTCGGCGTTACTTTTCTTCCAAACAGCTGCTCACTCTGTATAAATCGCAAATCCGCCCTGCCATGGAATATTGTTCCCACATCTGGGGTGGGGCCCCCAAAACCTCTCTCAGGCTTCTTGATTCTGTTTAGAAGAGGGAGTTAGTTAATTAATGATTCACCTCTAACAGAGTCTCTCCACTCGCTCTCTCATAGACGTACTGTTTCTTCTGTATGCCTCTTCTACAGACATTTCCATGGGCACTGTTCTTCTGAATTGACTTCTATAATTCCCGCCCTCTCTTTCAAAACAGTCCGAACACGTGCCGCCACCAGCCAACATCCATTTACTGTCCAACTTCAAATTCACAGAACCAACTTTTCATCTTCCTTGTTTATTCAGTTAACTGCCATTTTTTGAACAAAACTTCCTCCATACGCATTTCCTGAAAATTCAATCTACAGAAGTTCAAGTCCAATGTCAACAAATATCTTCTTTCGTCTTCTCAACCTCCAACCCAAGCACGGTACTAAGTACTATAGGTTCTAATACCTCTCGTGTTTGGGGTTCACATAAAGAAAAAGACACTATTACAGCATCTGCTCTACTTGCTGAATTTGGCTCTATTGGACTATTTTCTGTTTCCAAATCTCAGAAAGGACAGAAATTTGACAGTGCTGTGATGAATGCAGTCAACAACTGGTTTGAGTCGAAATCAGCTGAATTTTATTTGAGTGAGTTGTGAAAGCTTGTGGATTGTTTCAGGAAAGTCTGTTAACTTAAGGGGACTATGTTAAAAAATAAATGGGTTTTCACCACTTTCCAGCATTTCTTCTATAAGAGGCTAGAAACTTTTTAACCGCCTATCCTGTGTTTCAGTAACTGTCCCCCCCCCATCTCTTGCTTAGCGTTTGGGATACCTGCGCTGGCTACCTTAGTGGAGTTGCCGCTTTTCTTGCCACCATTTACAGTGATCTGGATTTGAAGCAAGTTCATAATGAGAAGCTCATTTTATGACTTTTAAGGCTAAATTCATCAGCTGAAAGCCTGTAATTTGTCATTTTTAATTCCAAAATTAAAAATGACAAATTGCTAATCCAAACATCCCAATGCAGGTTTTGTTTTGTATGCTTAAATTATAAACAAGCTTTATATAAATAAAATCAGCCATGCTTTAATCATGTTTTTAAACAAACTGTCTTTTTAATGGAATATCTTCAAAGAAACCTTGACACTGAACCTAGCAGTAAAGGTAATACATGTTTACATGGGCCGAACATAATCAACTGTATAAACAACTAATTGAAGGCATATAGTTTCTTTGAGATAGGAAGCGACCATGATCTTGTATTCAATACGTGATCATGGTCATTCCTTACCTGAAACCAAATTAAATGTGGTAATTAGTGCCAGTAATAGGAAGTATAAAAAAAAAGTGTTGAAAATGAACAAAAATTGGGAGGATCTCAGATTTACCAGCAATTCATTAAACATAGTTACTTTTGTGTTCAAAAGTTGTAGCATTTCTGATGTTGGCATGACTTCAGACGAAGAATGGCAAATATTTTAGAGAACTTTAGTGAAAGTTTGCAAAAGAGGTAGAGAAGGTCCGTGAAGACAGCATGCTAAAAGGCCCTGGATGCAGACAGCAGAGGGGGGGCCATTCGTATCGAGCAAGCATAAGGTAAAAGGGTGGGGTGGGGGGGACTTACTCTGGATAGGACTAAAGATACAACAGGAAATTGGATAGCATGATGGAAAGTAGTGAAAGGAAGCTGATAGTCCAGAATGATTTCTATCATCATAGAGACTTAGCCCTCTCTGGCAGCTCAGTTAGCATAATACATGATTTATCTGATGCTTGTTTGGAGATGTCTGAGTGTGATGATCCCTTTGAAGACCAAGGGAACTTCTAAAGTCCTTTTCACTTGAGGCTTAGTTAGCTGGTCTCAGGTGGAAGGAGTGGGATTGTGCACAACGTGCAAATTTTATGCTTTTTCAACAGAAGTGAATAAACATAAATATAATAATTTGTAGATTAATAATTATTGATGTGAAAACATCTATGGTGGCACACCTACCATTTTCGCACTGAAGTAAAACCAATTAGTAACGAAATTTCCTTACAGAAATGACTCAAATGATATTACTTCCTGTTAGGTGGCTGTTAGGTTTTAAATGAAACATGGTGTCACTTCCTAAATGATGCTAACAATGCTGAGTCAGTCACTAACATTGATTTGATGAGTAAGTAGCAGGCATGAGAATAAAACGTTGCATTGTTCATACTAAGAGACGAAATGGCATCACTTCCTAAGTGATGCTAACTCAGTCACTAACGTAAGAAGCAGATAGTAATATTATGCAAGAATAAAAGCTTCAAAGCCACTGAAGAAGCCTTGTGTTGACAAAATAAGTTCGAACACGTAGAGAACGAAAAAAATGGAGTTTAATAAAATGTGCCTGAAGATTTTGATCAACATCAACCTAAGTAGCGTGGGTATAAAACATTACATCATTGATAACTGATCTTGTTTGGTTAAACCGTTTAAAAATTTAAACTGTTTTGATTCAGTAACACAACAATAAAACAATCACTTCTTGCAGTAGTTTTTGGTTATGACATCATACTAGTTTACAAATGGATTTCGCTAACTATTGAATTGCAAAAACACCAAATTTAATTTCATTTAACAACCTATAAGATTATTTCGAATATGGCTAAAACTCCAGCTGAGCGAAATCGAGAGAAGTATACAAGAATAAAAGCTTCAAAGCCACCGAAGAAGCCTCCCATGTTGACAAACGAATGAGTTCAAAAACAGAGCAAAAAAAAAAAAAAAAAATGCAGAGTTTAATAAAATCTGCTTCTGAAGATTTTGATCAACATCAACCTTCTAGATTGACTTCTCATCAAGAAGCTGGACCGTCAACATCATAAAATTATATTCAAGGACTTCCTGAAGGTTTTTATCCAGAAGATTTGAGTCCAAATGAATCACCTCAGGATTTTCAATTGATTCCTGAACCACCTAGACAGAGTATACTGCAACAACCAGCGTCGGTTGCATCATCCAAAAAAAAACAATCATATTTCAGCTCAGTTGTCTGTTGTAGACCCTCCACATGTTTCAACAGTAATTGAACATGAAATCATTTACAAGAACATCGAACATGACCTTAACTCCTATATAAAGAATTTGAATGACAATTTCTGAAAAATACATTTGGAGCTGTTTGTGATATTTATGATCCATTATGGTATAAAAATGATGTGAAATTGTGCACCCAGGAAGTTAACCCCACTCTTGTATTTCAGCTTGAAGTGCAAGAGTGGATGTAAAGTTTCTCAGTCCATGATAATTTCTTTTGTCCATTTGCAGCAATAATGTTAAAGATCATTGATATCTGTAACTCGAGATAATGCAACATAAACTAGTTGTTGTGCGTGACATTTCTCGTATTCATAAATTACAGAATCAAAAGTAGTACCTCTCTGAGATTTATGGATACTAATAGCACAAGTAGTAGTAGAAAATGATTTCGTTTAGCTGAGATCATTCCATTGTTATTCAACAAAACACGCGTACTTCTTGTGATCTGTACAGCTTCTAAATTGATTTTTTAAGCCATAGCAAACCTACAAGTTCTAGCAAGTTGACCCATTGCGGATGATCCTGAAAATTTCAACCAAAGACGTTTAATAGAATTAGTCTTTGTCATAATTCAATACATGCCAATTTTCTTAATGCTCCATTAGCCAGACCATCAGACATGCCAATATTAGTTGTTATCAAGTATGGTTTGCCAATAAATAAAGGAAGTTCATATGGTAATCCACTGGTGTCTAATACTGCCATTTTATGAAGTTTTTGTCATACATGAGCCTCGCAGTCTGCAACTCTGTACCCGACGAATATGTCTTGGGCAATGGACATAGCGGTTTCTGAAGACAAATGTAACACAGAATTGTTATAATTGTTCAGATTTATTTTTTAAATATGGGAAACGGTGTAAGCAGTGAAACCTCATTGATGACACTGCTGTGGGGAAAAAAAATGCTTTAAAATGTTAATCATTTGGATTCCTTTCGTGCCTAAAACCCTTTAATCTCCGCCAAGCCAAGGATGTTTTCACATAAAATAAAAATATTTCATGCATACAAGGGTACACTTTTTTTTTTTTAAGTTGCAAATACTATCATAGACCTGTTTGCCCATTGGTTATAACAGATTTTGATAATGATGATTCTTCTTGAATTAGCTCAAAAGACATTAGTGGAAATTGATTGCTACTCTGTACAAAAATAAATATTAATTCCCAAGCCTTTACTTTCATTAGTAATTATTAAATTTGTTTAATCTTTGTTAAAACATTAACTGTAATCCACATACTTATTATAACCTTGCAAGAGTGCATAGACTAACAAGTCTGGAATATGGCAGAGAAGAGGATGGATACACAAGGATTTCCATTGCTGCAGCAGTGCTGATATGTCGCAACAACCATGTGACACCCTGCATTGTTGTACAAGGTTATTAGCACTGTCTTCAGAAAACGGTGATCCTTTTTCTGTATTTCTCAACTACCACACATTCGGGCTTCTCCATGAATGAATGGTAGTTCAGAGCACTTTAAAGTATTGACATGTAGAACAGAGTGACCCATAATTGATGCCATCCCAGTCGTGCGCAATAAGTAATCAGCTTCCATGTTCCCTGGTTCTTGTCCTATATATATTTGTGTGTATGCACACAGGAAGAACTTAGGCCTGTGCCATTTCTTAAACTGACATGCTCCAAGGCTTCCTTTGAAGCAATGTAACATTCCTTTATATTGTGTTGTGTCCCTATGCAACTTTAGTCTTTATCCAAGAGCACTGATCTTGTTTCATAATTATAGCTCAGAGTACCTGCACCATACACTTTTCAATCAAAGAAATAACTTTCCCATTCACAGCACTTAAAGAACTGTTACTGCTATACAGTTGTCCTCTCTCTCCTTTTATTTATAGCCCACATCAGATGTTGCCAACTAATGTGCCAGGAAAAACACAGGTATGCCACAAAAATTTAACGCATTCAGACTTTCCATTAAGTTTTGCTGATGGCTGGCTTCCACTCTTATAGACCATGATAGGCATAACTCATTAGTGCACTGCTGTATATATTAAAGAAGTTAATTCTGGAAAACACAGACCACTCTTGGTGTATTTCCTAGAGCAGCGTTTCCCAAACTTTTTTTAGTAATAAAACACTTCATCTCACGATATATTTACGGAACACTTACTAAACACAAGTTTAGGGGAGCCAAAGAACTGTTTGTTAAAATTTTATTACATACGATGCGCTGTGCATCAGGAGCATCTATATTTCCAACACATGTAAAGCAGATATTCAAATAACTGTAATCATACTTTTGTTTTGGTCTTTTATTAGTTGGTTCCTGTTTTTTCACTTCTGATTTTTGGAGAACAAAAGGCTGTGATTGTTCATCCTCACTTTGAAGTGTGACAATATTGTGTTCGTTTTCATTGACCACAGTTGCAATACTTAGTACTTGCTTCTCGTTTTAAAGTTCCTTTTTTCAACCACAAATCCATGGTCATTTATTATAATAATAATATTTTGAAATACCGATAATTATCAAAAAAAAAAAATTATACAAGGAACTGAGTTTAGTTATGATATCGGTTTGCTTCTCCCTCTCCTTCAACCCGTGTACTCCCGGCCAAATCACATACAAGTGGCATATTAGAACACTACACTGCTACTTTTTCGATGTCATTACCTGTACACATGCTTCTCTATGCAAAAGCCCGCCAAAATAAAGTGTTCCGCAGTCTATTCGATTATTAGTCTATACGAGTATAAATTCAGGCTCATCAGTCTCTGCAGTTATAGTAAAGTTTTCAACTACCATGAGTAAATAAATGCTGTGATCTTTAATACCCAAGATAAAACAAGTTCCATTAACAAAAAGTTACCTTGAGTTAATATTTCTGAATACTTTGTTTAAATTACAAGACTTCATTATGGCAGTCTATAAAGACTTACTGGTCTCTCATCAGGTAGCAGGTGGCCTTGATTAGGAATCACTAATAACTTTTGAATATTTAAGTAGTTCTGTTTGAGTTGTCATACAGTATAAAGAAATTGACACTTTTTTTTAAGTATAGCAACAATGTGTGAAACCCTGAAGCAGTAGGGTTCAGGTTATTTCAGATTTTTCGGCTAATGCCACATGAGAATTATCTTGTATATACGCACCTGTGCAGACACTAGGATAAACCATATAAACTGACACATTTTGACCAAAATAATCTATTTGCAAAAAAAAAAAAAAAAAAAAAATTCCCGAAACCAACATTCATAACACTTGCCAGTGTTGCGCTGAACAATTTGACAAAAATTAATGTTCATGGTGCGGGTATGCACATTGTAGAACCTTGTGATTTGTTGCCCATATCACTGCCTCCAAATTATTTGAGAACTTTGTTGAAGTAAAATCATGTTTCAAATCAAACAACCAAAAATTGCATGGATTGAGATTTGAGCATGGTGGCCAAGAACTTGGTAACAAACAGAAAATTATATATGCTCCTTGGGGAAATTGTGCTACTTGGCAAACAGCGTGTGGTGTGCTTCTCAGTCTCTTGTTTGGAAACCACTGTGTCTAAGCAGGTCCTAGCTTGAAGTTTGGAATTACATACTGGGTGAGAAGTTCATTGTACCATGCACCAATTGTGGGATCCATTACAAGATTATGTAGTTGAAACCCATAGAGGAGTCCTAATGAATGTACCAGTACAGCAATTCCCATAACATGAGACATGCAGTGGGATTTAACCAATTTTTTGGAGAAACCTGGCTTCTGTTGGTGACTGGAGGAATTCTTAAAAACTGCTGAACTTGGGGTTGTAGTTAGCTGTTGAAAGATGGGGGAATGGCTCCCTTGTGAGTTAAGGTTTTCAGCCTATAGCATTCAAATTGATAGGCAAACATGCACACTTCTATAACCATAATATTTAAAAACCCTATAACCTGGGATGACTATATCAAAAGCTGGTATTAAAACATGATCTGTTTCACCATCCAACACTAACAGCCACAAGAAAAATGAAAAGTGCTAATGTTTACAGCTGAACTAGAATAGAGCTTTAAGGCCTCATTCTTGTCTAATTACTGTTGTCTGTACACTTTATCATACTGTTGATATGTCTAAAGGGCCATAAGCATAATTGTCACATGATTATATTTTCAGTTAGTGTACTGTTCAAAATGTTTTTTCTTTTCTGCTTGTTCTTTTATATTTCTTCCTTTAAAAAAGTTAAATATTTTCCGTTTTTAAGAATAAGAGAAATTTGACAGGATCACCTGATATTTCACTGTGAATAGCATGTGGTTAAAGGGGGAAAAATTTATTGTGATTTATAATTAGAGATATTATAGTTTAATTACTTAAAGCTGTATTTTGTTAATGCAGATTTCTCTGCTGCTAACTTATTTCTTGTTTTGCTATTTATTTGATGTCCAGCTTTACTATTTTTTGACATGTTAGATTACAATGGAAGCAATGAAAAGTGACATTGATGAAGTGTCATTACAAGGGATTGAATTTTGGTCTAATGTCTGTGATGAAGAAGTGGATTTGGATATTGAAGCTTCTGAGGTATTTATTTACTTATTTTTTTTATATATAATTTATACAGCTAGCTTTATATATTTTAATCTTTATATAATTGTATTGTAAAGCATAGTTGCTGCCAGAGAACCCCTCTCTCTCTGTCTTTTTCTGCATGCATGAGTGTGTAAATGTGCACACCCCCTCCCCCACAATTTTGATGGGGCAGGGCTTTTACTATGTACACTAGAATTAAAGATTGCATATGGAATCCTCAGTATTTTCAGAGGTTCCTATCCATCCTATCTTTGAATCACTCATGCTGTCATGTGATGTGCCTCAATGGAAGAGAGGGATGAGTGAGAGGGGAGATAAGTCTGTGATTGGGTCCATTGTTAGTTTATGCTAATGATGATTGTGAGAATGTTAGCTATATCCATGTCTCTTTTCTGTACTAGGGATGCACAATTAAAATTTTGAAGTTTAAAAATGGAAAAACTGTGTATATTAAAACTGCAAAAAATTAATTTTACTTAGTGTCAATATTTATTTTGTAATATATACAGGGATGGCCAGTTCACAACTTGTGCACCAGTTATGGAAAATTCGGCTCTCATTAATGGCATGCCTACTAAAAATCAAAAATAAAGCTAAGCACATAATTTATATTCCACTTTTATTGCCAGAAATGAACAGAGTTTCTATATGACAGGAAGTTCTTGTTCATATTTACTGACTTTTATTATTGATTTAGTACAAGTAAGTAGGAGTGTTAGTGAGCTCTTGGCAACATCAATTCTATAAGGATCTGCATTTATTTATTATTATTATTTTTATTATTATAAGTGCTAAGCATATAACTCATTTGGTGACACCTTGTTTGGATCTGTGGGAGGATATTAATTTCAGTAGCGTCTGCATTCACATCTAGGGGACATGTGAATCATTTCCAACATATGAGGTGCTGCAGGAGAGGTTGACCACCTCTAATATATTTTATCCATGGTTTTAAATTGAAGCTCTTCTTTTCAATATGGTTTGGTCAATGTTTTATGGATTTCGAAATGTATCATTCCCCTTAACTCAGATGTCCCAGTGTGAATAAAAAAAAAGTATATTGGCTCTTCAATGAAAAAAAATTAAAGTGTTATAGGTAAGGGACTAGTTGAATTTGAGCATGCAATATACATTATTCATACTTCTTTCTAAAAATGACTTAAAATGTAAGCTGTGGAATGTGGTATATCACATTTCATAGCTGGTACATGGTACTTTAGTGACTGACCTTTGTTTGGAAGGTTTTGAGGAAAATTTTGTAGGGGGGGGTAGGAATTATTAGAACAGTACTTTAATTACATCAGTCATTGGTTGATAACTTTGGCCTGCAGAGCCGAACGTCTTGGACCAGTAGGAAACTGTTAAAGAATACTTTAAACAAATACATCCTATCCAAGAAAGAAAAGCTGGAATGCCACAAGATACAAGAAATTGGTGTGCCCTCTAAAAAAAACAGTCAGTGTTGCTCACTTAATTTGTCACATCTAGTGCTTTTCTGTTTACCAAGTTTACTGCAGTTTCAGAAAGAACACGGATTCACATTAAGTATGGCAGCCTGTTTTTAGCATTGATTCTTTTGAAATGGAAAACTTCTTTCCTTTGAAAGAATTTTACTGTAATAGTGAAATACAAGTTGAAATTGTCATTACCTGAAAAAAGAAATTCAGATTATTTATGGGTATGAGCTACAAGCTCTCTACCAGAGCTTGTAGCTCATACTCATATATGTATTTTTGTCTGCAGAAGTGTGTGTGTGTGTGCACGTGCGTGCGCGCGCACCTGCCTACGGAGGTGCCAGGTGTCTGCTCCTGCCAACCTGGCACCTCCATAGCCAGGTGGGCAGGAGCAGCAGTGCGTAGCACACACTACTTGATCTAGACCAGGATTCGAGCCCGTGCCCACCAAATATGGAGGGTGCGGAAAGGTCAGGGAATGATCACCGCATATCCCCGGAGCAATATGGCCTTAGTTGCTAATGCTCCTAAAAACCAAATAACAAACAGAAGCCTGTGTTTATGGACCAATTTCATGTTGTGCAGGCTAAAAAATCCTGCAATGTCATACAAGAAAATTCTACATTTGAGATTGGCTAACTACAGTCCTGATTTATGCGGACTTTAGAAATTCTTCCAGTTATCAACAGGAATCGAATCCAGGTGAATAATCAAATCCATGATAAATCATGTTCTCCCTTTACAAATTTGTGGCAGAATATGATGTACCGTGCCAACTATACTGCTGCTGCTGCAGAAGGCTACCTGAAAAAGAAAATATATTTAGTTACAAAATGTGCCTGAAAAAGTACATTTTGTGCTTTTTGATAGGATATAACAATCAATAAGTGGTATCTCAAAATTATCTGTAAATTTTGATAGTGGATAGTGAGGTTGATTCACTGGTAGATAAGTGCAAGATTTTCTAATGGAGGAAAAGTGAGGTGAAGAGAATTGACCATCATTGGGCTTTTTTTGGACCTAAAAATGCTCAATTAAAGTAAAAAATATCTAAGTGGCAAATGATGATGAAGCTGCAATTAAAGTTTAAAACTGATAGTGCAATTAAAGTACAAGACTGATAGTGATGTTCTCAAGCACTATAGTGACAATCCAGAACCTCTCCCTATTACTTTGAAATTTCTAAGTTTTGTACTGTATACAAAGTATTTCTCCCTTGAAAAGAAAAGCAAGCTAAGAGAAATGGTGAGGAAGCAGAAAATATTAATGGGGGGAAAGAAGAGAGAGAGAACAAAATTGAAGTTTTTTAAATTACACTGAAAGATTGGGGGTGGGGGAGTTCAAGTTTGTGTAGTAGAGCTTTTTTTAACAGATTTAAAAAAGCTGAATTTGAATGGACAAAATTGGCACACACTATGCTAGTTATCAAAGCCATTGAAGAAACAAATTAAATTAAAAATACTGTTGGTGTGCATCAAAATAAACTGGATAACAGAAAGGCCAGTGTAATTACTAATGCACTTTTAATTGATAACAACAACCTTTGTCTTTGAGGGCAGCCTTGCACAGATTGTTGCAGACATTCTCTCAGGTATGCCAGACAAGCAGTGCTTGCTACGTTAGTTGATACCCACCCAGGTATCAACCAACGTAAGCAGGTATCAAGGTGTGCCACCCAGACCACATGGAGGAATGCTGTCCCTCTATGTTATCAGGCAATACTAGATGGTAGATGACTGTGTCAACCAGTGAAATTCCACCTCTTTGGTTATTGGAGGCTTGAAGTGATGGAACCAGTGTTTAGTCATGCAGTATGATCGATGCCCTTTGAGATTAAGATGAATATCACAGAGAGATCCAAACTTCCTTACATTTCGAGGGTACAGCTCTAAAACGGAGTTCGCAGACTGGCTGCTAGTTAGTACACCGAACCGAACCTATTGGTAAATCACTAGGAGGCTTCCGGATCACCTAGTGTATAATTTTGCTGCCTCTACTCTGCCAGATAGTGACTGCAGGGAGTCCGAGTAGTGGGTATTGTCAAGGCCACGTTATGTTAAGGATCTGGGTATATTCTTACCATGTGTTTGCCATATCCAAAAATTTCATTACTTCATACAGCATGTCCCTTTCCTCACTTTTTCTTACTACTGAATATGCCATGAACTATCAAACTAATAGAGCAAACTTATGGGCAAAAAGAGCTAAACCTCCCAAACACTTCCTAGTTCATTTCACATATATATATATGTGGTCTCAGTTCTAATCTCAATGATATCCATTTCTACTTGCTGTCTGCCAAACCCCATGCACTTTTTCTGACAGAATCTCAGTTATCCGTTGATTCAACCGCTGTTCATCTCATCTCAGTTGCCCAAATTATTCGCCTCAAAGGTGGTACTTTTGTATATGTCTGTTTCGATATCCCCTGTCAGAGACATGGTAATTTGGAATCTCCTCTTTTTAATCTTCTTCTGGCTTAAAATCTCTCTACCTCATTCTGTCAACTTCATCTGTTGTCTCTACTGTTCTCCCAATTCCACTAATCACTTAGAGCTCTTTGGCTTCCTCTCTTTGCAACTTGACTTTCCCCAGTCCAACTTTACTAACAGTGAGGTAATTTTCATTTTGTTGATTTTAATGTTCACAACTCCAGTGGGCTCATACCGACCCAGCTGGTCATGATGCTGAGGCTTTTGCAATTACTAATGACCTTGCACAGGTTGTTCATTTTCTTACCAGAATACCGGACAATCCTAACCATATAGCCAATGCTTGATCTTCTTCTCACAAATAACCCTTCTAAGTACACGGGCAAGGTGAGTGGTCCTTTAAGCACCTCAGATCACAACTTGGTGATTCTCTTCTCCAATGGAGCCTTTATCTCGTGGATATTCTCGACCCTGTGATGTTTGCATTACAAGAATGCAAAATGGGATGACCTGCGAGATTTCTTTTCTTTTCCATGGTCAGATTACTGTTTCAAAACTTCTAATGTCAGTGTTTGCTCAGATCGGGTCAGCGAAATTATTCTTGTAGGAATGGAATCCTTCATTCCACATTCCACCTTAAAATCTCGTCCTTTATCTAAACCTTGGTTTTCCAATAAATGTGCTAAGGCTGTTTCAAGAGAAGAATGTATATGAGAGGCTGAAGGACAGGGTGGATGCCCTCGAAAGATGTTGCATATTGTAATTGGCTTGTTTCCGTTCAGTTTCATTTTTTGCCCACCAGAGCTCGCAACAATTGTAAAGCAGTTATTAATCAATCCAAACTAGATTTTGAACAGGCTAACAGTAGAAAACCTTGCTGCTTGCTCTAATGGTAGCTGAGCATTCTGGTCTCTTGCCAAAACTATTGGCCGCAACTTTTGCCCATCTCTGTCAAAACCAGATGGTTCTATTGTCATTTCAGCCAAGGATAAAGCTAATCTGCTAGCATTCCATTTTTCTTCCAACTCCTAAAAATCTTGATAAAACACCTCCCACCATTCCCAGCACACTCCATTCAGTGCCTCCTGTGGTCTTCCGTCAAAAGGATGTTAGAAGAATTTTGACCAATCTTGATGCTAAGAAAGCTCCAGGTCCTGACGGTATTTCTCCACTTGTTCTCAAAACCTGCATTCCTTAACTTACTCATGTTCTTTGCCACCTTTTTTCACATTCTTATTCCAAAGGTGTTTTTACTTCTGCTTGGAAATTTGTTCATATCTAGCCAGTTCCAAAAAAAGGGTGACAAATCCCTCCCATCCAATTATCGCCCATTGCAATTACTTCTACTTTCTAAAGTAATGAAAAAATTCAGTTAACTGCCAACTCTTAAACTGTCTTGAAACCTTCCATCTGATCAACGATTGCCAATATGGATTCCATCAGTATCAATCTACTGGTGATATTCTGGCTTATGTTATCCATTTGTGGACAAGTTCAATGGAAAAGTTCAGTGAAACACGAGCAGTTGCTCTTGACATCTCAAAGGCTTTCAATCATGTTTGGCATAAAGGTCTTATAAACAAGCTTCCATCTTATCGTTTGCCAACTGATTTTTGTAATTGGATATCCAGTTTTCTCTCTGACCACTCACTGAGGGTGATAGTAAATGGCTCTCTATCTTCTAACTTCTCTACTAATGCCGGTGTCCCCCAAGGTTCAGTTCTTTCCTCCACTCTTTTCCTCTTGTATATTAATGACCTTCTTTCATTGACTGGAAATCCTATCCATAGTTTTGCTGCTGATAGCACATTGCATTCCACTTTCCAGTTTGAGAAACCTCTCACTGCTCAATCAGCTTCAACTTCTCGAATGTGTGCTACCAATTCCATAAATGCTGATCTCCGTGTAATTCTCGGGTGGGGCAAATAACTTAGTTAATTTCGATCCGTGTAAAAGTCAGTCCTGTCTTATATCTAGCAAAATGGATTCTTCTGCTCCTCTGCTTATCTTTGGTGACACTCTGATTTCTAGGCAAAATGATATATCACTTTTGGGGATTACCCTGACTTCTAATCTCTCTCTCTCTCTCTCGTGACACAAGCACATTACTAATATTGCTTCCTTTGCATCTAAAAAACTTGGTTTTCTCTTTTGCTATTGGCATTACTTTTCTTTCAAACAGCTGTACAAATCGCAAATCCGCCCTACCATGGAATATTGTTCTCACATCTGGGGCGGTGTCCCCAAAACCTCTCTCAGGCTTCTAGATTCCATTCAGAAGAGGGCAGTTAGGTTAATTAATGACTCATCTGTAGAGAGATGTTCTGTTTCTGCTGCATGCCTTTTCTACAGATACTTCCATGGGCACTGTTCTTCCAAATTGACTTCTATAATTCCAGCTCTGTCTTTCAAAACAATCCAAACACGTCCTGCTACCAGCCAACATTAATTTACTGTCCAACTTCAAACTAACAACCAACTTTTCATGTTCCTCATTTATTCGTTCAACTGCCGTTTTCTGGAACAACCTTCCTTCATATGTATTTCCTGAAAATTACAGTCTACAGAAGTTCAAGTCTAATGTCAACAAATATCTTTTTTTTTGTCTTCTCAACCTCAAACCCATGCACGGTACTAAGTACTATAGGTTCTTAGTATCTCATGTTTGGGATTTCAAAAAAAAAAAAAAAAAAAAACATATCGAAGAAACAAGAATGTAGCTAGTTGTTTATTGATGTAGAGTGGAATTGTATACATAAAGGTGGGAGTGGGCAAAAAGAAAATACTACATCAAGCAATATAAAATACTTTAATTTCACTATCTGCTATTTCTTCAACAAAGTCAAATAAAAATGAGACTGTCATGACGTTCTGGAAGTCCATGCAAACCATTAAAATCAAAAATAAAGAAAATATTAAAATCAAGAATTAGTAAAAGATTAATTCTGTGCTGTAAATCAGTCAGATATGTAGGAGTACACATATAGTAATTTTTTTTTTTTTTTTTTTTTTCACAGATTAATGATACAAACAAACATATGGATTGTTCAAAGCAAATGGAAGTAGCCACACAATGTGTTGGAGTTCAAGAACAATCTGGATGTTACATAATCACTTCCACTGCAATAAGGCAAAAAAACTGATAACATAAAACTGAAGCACTTAGTACAATAAACTCTCCCCCCCCCCATACATCTGATTGTGACTTTATAAAAGTGATGACATCCATGATCACAATAAGCAGCCTGCACCATCACAAAAAAACAAAAACTAAGCTTATAAGGAATTGAATTGACTTGCGGTTTTTTTTTTTTATTATTTTTATTATTATTTTTTTTTTATATGTATGTAACTAAACTCCTCTATGTTAATTAATGAAACATACTGACGGCCATCCCATCCAGGTAAAATTCATCTTTCACATATTTCACCATTCACTTGTCTCTTTAATCATAATTTTTGTTCAAAAACTGATGTATATCCTGCACTCATCAGTTTTTAAATTGTGTACTCTGTTGGTTGGGTGGATGAATGGGCAAATTTGTCTATTGCTGTTAAATTTTAGCATTAGATTCTTTATTACAACCTTTTTAGTCACAGAACACTTTTCATCTCGCAATATATTCACGGAACACGAGTTTAGTGGTAGCCAAAGAACTGTTGCTAATATTTTATTACGTATGACGCACTGTGCATCAGGAGCATCTTTATTTCCAACACATAAAAACCGAAATTCCAATAACTGTAATACTTTTGTTAGTTGGTTCCTGTTTTTTTTTTCACTTTGGATTTTTGGGGAACAAAAGGCTGCGATTGTTCATTGTAAACTTTGGAGTGTGACAATATTGTGTTTGTTTTCATCGACCACAATTGCACTACTAGAAGTACTTTGCTTCTCGTTTTAAAGTTCCTCTTTTTCAACCACAAATCCATGGTTGCATATTTTAATAATAATATTTCGAAATACTAATAATTATCAAAAAAAATTATACAGGGAAGTGAGTTTAGTTATGATATCGATTCGCTTCCTCTCCTTCAACCCATATACTCCAGGTAAATCGCTTACGAATGGCATACTAGATCACTACATTGCTACTTTTTTTTGTAGATGTCATGTCATTGCCTCTGTGTATACTTCTCTATGTAAAGCCCGCCAAAATAAAGTGTTCCGTGGTCTATTTGATTATTAGTTTATGCCAAGTATATTAATAACCGAAAAAAAAATTGTTAAATATTATAATGATACAAAAGTGGTGTACATTACAAATATGCAGAACTTATTTTATTTTTTTTTAATTATTAATTACAATTTTTCGTGGAACACTCGTTCACATCTCATGGAACACAGTTAGAGAAATGCTGCTCTATTAGATGTCCTGGGAAGATGTAAGTGCAAGTTCAGTATAAGACTGCTATACTTATGCATATTCCACAATAATGGATTTTAGATTTCAAATACCTCCCGATTTTCAGACCGAGTAATTTAATTGAACAGAAAATTCATTTTTTGCTTGAATAACTGATTCATTTTCAAGCCTTTTATTATTTAATCTTTAAAATCTGTATATTCTAATGTCTGAAAATAGCACCAGATTTTGGAAATCTGGTACTATTTTCAGACATTAAAAAGGCAACTGGTCAAATTAATTTGTGGCATAAAGAATTTTAGAAGATGTGGGTATCTGTTACACTGTTGTAAAGGAGAAGACATTTTCCATTTTTATATTCATATATTAACAGAAGAAAATCTGTTTAATTATTAAAATTAAGGCAATTTGTAATATTACATCTTATGAATAGGCTGCTGAACAGGGAAGGCCACCAACTAGAACTTCCAGGTTTTATGCAAAGGGGGCATTACAGTATTTGGTTCCTATTTTAATGCAAACACTTACAAAACAGGTGAGTGTCCTAGTTATATAATTGTAAAACTTTAAGAAATTTTGTATTTATTACTCACTTATATGTAAAGCAATCCTTAAATTTATACCTATCAAAAATGTGAAATATAACTAAAAAATCATTTATTTTCATTCCTTTGTTCAACCTCAGTATTTACCAAAAGTTTTAGAAATTTCAGTAAATAGAAATTCTATTCTGTTTTTACCATTTCTCGTAATGCATTTATCAGAAATTTATCATCCACTATACATGTATAGTATTTATAATTCCTTAAGATAATCTTTTCATGCATAAGTTACAGCTTTTGTTAATTCATGAATCTGAATCCACTGAACAAGTAGAACAAAGGGAGACAGTGGATTCACAAAATCTGAAGAATTGACCTTTCCATCAGGTGCTATCGTTCTGTAACTGTGGCTTCAGTTTTCAAATTATATAAATGATGCAGTCCATCTTATTAGGGAGGGCTGCCATATGAGATACATTACGTCAGTGTTTCTCATTCTGTGTGCCTCGGCACTTTAGTATACCGCAAGTATGCTTCAACTGTGCCGCAGAAAGTGTAAATAAAAGAAAATAATTATAATAAAAAAATAATTGTTTTTGTTTGTTCTTATGTAATTATGTTAATTTTTCTTTAAAATTTCATGTATGTTCAAAAAAAAGAGATATTAAAAGTGTTTAAAACAACAATAAGTGTATTATTAAATACATATTAATCTTAACCCAACAGAAATAACTTCCCGTTTGTAAATATGAGTATAGTAGTGAATGTGGTGTGTTAGAAAATTTTTAGTGTGTTTTAAGTGTGCAGCAAAATTTTAACATCTTTAAAAATGCGCCACAGCAATGAAAATGTTGAGAAACACTACATTACATGTTAGATGTAATGTAGTGTTTCTGAACCTCTATTTGAAGTAGAGGATTCAAGTACAGTTCATGGACTGCTACTTATTATATTTTTGGGTATATTCTTTTTATTGTAATCATCCAGTGTTTTCACCTATTCATTCTCTCCAGTAGTTTGTCTAGTTCTTCCTAGAATTCATTGAAGCTGTCAACTTCCACAACAACAGATGGATGTTTCTTCCAGCAATCAAACCACTTGATGGCTAAAGGCATACTTCTGCCTGTCTATCCTGCAACCGTCCTTTCTCAGTTCGAATTTATGTTCCCTTGCATGCATATTCTGAGCAAGAGGAAGAATCTCACCAGCTTTGAGCTTGCTCAATCCATTCAAAGCCTTAAACAGATCACCTTGACGGTGCCAAGTCTCCAGATGCTGAAATTTGCAGAACTGAGCCTTTCTTGGTAAGAGTACCCTTTTGTTCCCCTCAACAATCTTGCACTTCTCTGTAGCTGTTCCAGCAGCTCTATACCCTTCCTAAAATGAGGCCTCCAAACCTGTATATGCAGTACTCAAGATGTGGCCTCACCATTGCCTTATACAATGGGATAATCACCTCGTTATCCCTGCTAGCAAAATTCCTGTATTGTCATTGACAAAACTCCATGAGCTGCACTGGCAACCTGTCTATACTGCTCAGAGAACTTCATATCTGACTGCAATTATCCCCTGGTCTTTTTACTACCTTTAGTATACTATTACACAGTTGGTATGTTACTCTGGGATTACTGCTACCTATGGAGTACTTTGCATTTGTCAAGTTTCAATTGCCATTTCTCTGCCCATCTGCCTAATTTTTCTAGATCTTGTTGCAGTAACTTACGTTCATTACCATCATTAACCACCCTGCCAACTTTTATATCATCTGCAAACTTTGCCATTAAGCTTGATGCCTTCATGAGTATCATTGATAAATGTGGAAAATAACAATGGGTCCAACACCCCTGGGGGGACTTCACTAATAACATTAGTCCATGAAGAGCAGTGCCACACTGCTCCAATTTGTATACTTGTGCCACTGTTCCAATTTGTACAGCAGTCTTTTATATGCAACAGTATCAAAACCTTTTCTGAAATTCAAGTATGAAATATCAAAATTATTTTTTGCATCTAGTTCGTTTGTGACCACATAATATCCAATCAAATTGGTCAGACAAGATTTCCCCATGACCACCCCTGAATCCAAGGATGCTCTCCTAATTATGGTTAATGGTTTGTTTACTTCATCTGCTGCCTTGCTTAATATAATTGGATAGATCCCATCCACCCCTGGTGCCTCTTTTTATGTTTGACTTCAACAATTTCTCTTCCATTTTCCTCACTACTACTTCTTCAGGTTGCATGTTCAATTTGAATGTTAAAGACCAATATTTTCCAACCATCTCTATCTCTTGCTTTGTTAAATAGTTCATGTTGAAAGACCCCCTGTCCATTCTTTGATATTATCAAGCCACTTTTTTCTTTGCCTTCCTTTTGGCCTTATCTCAAATTTTCTGTCTTCACAAAAAAAAGTAAAATTGGAATTTTTAAATATTTTGGTTATTTTTGTTAATAAATTGGCCTTAAGGTATGCTAGCCTACAAAACATGGAATAAGTGTTGTTCTCTGTCATGTATGATCATTTCAGTTCATATAGTACTTGCCTGGTGCAAAGCTAATTAACAGTGCCATTTAGTAAGATGCCAACAAAATATAATAAAATTTTTAGATGTGCAAGATTTTCTGTGTATTGTAAAATCCGAACAGAGTAACATGTTTACTTTGTATACTGTATGTAGATGTGATTTTTTTTTTTTTTTTTTTAATTTTAAGCTGTGGTAATTCAATGTAATTAGACATTTGCAAATAAATAAGTTTAAGGACAGCATGCAATCCACAGAAAGAAATGCAAAAATAGATGTATGGCATTTTATAGTTAATGTGATGTCACACATGCTGAATGTTTATTTGTATCCTTTGTCATAGAACATAATCTTCCTGTGACTTGTGCTGACCATATAACGTTCAGAAATATGTTTCCTGATAGTGAAATAGAGGGGGGAAATCAAGCTTTGGAAGAACTATAACAGCAGGCATCCTTAGTGAAATTGTGCAGATAGGGAAATAAGATGTAGTGATAGCTCTAAAAGGCCATTTTAAGTTGCTAAAGATGGCAGTAATTATGGTAACCTTTCATTTAAAAAAAAAAAAAGGCAAATTGAAAGCTGCTTGCTCTCATTGCTGGCATTGGAGGGTAACTCTACAGGGTACAACATTGGGCATCTTTTTTTGAATAACCCGAAAGCATATTGGATTCCTTTAAAAAAAATCTGTTTGGCACTTAGTGTTGACATTGCACTGTCATGATAGCTTAAACTTATGTAGAAAGGGTGTTGAAGGAGGATATTGAATACTTGTTGGTAATAGGCTGTCCTTGAATCTCAATTTGTGTACTGCAAATGGAGCTGGTGCCTTCCTCTGAAACTGGATGAAAATTTTCTGCATATTTACTACCATCTAGAAAGAATTGTGTGCATGCAACTGAAGTAAAAAGACATTTTGAACCATGTGTACATGCCAATGTTTCATAGGCTGCCCTTCTAGCCTACTAAATACTGGCTGTGTGGTAGATGACTTTCATCAACCGGTGAAATACCACCACTTTGCTTATTGGAGGCTTGAAGTGGTGAAACCCATGTTTAGTCTCTAGAGAAAAGTTTCTGGCATCCCCCTCTCCCCATACTTCTCCTTCAACCCATGCACGGTACTAAGTACTATAGGTTTTGATACCTTTTGTGTTTGGGGTTTTCATAAAAAAAAAAAAAAGACTGGTAGGACAGTTGTTCCCAGGGGCTCACATCTGGTGAGTATGGGCTTGGCAAACCCAGGGTCCTGAGCTGGATATCATCATTCTTCTCTTTCTTGCTTTCTTGGTGATTCCCTTCTACTTCTCTCTCTCTCTCTCAGGTTAACGCTGGAATTTTTTTTTTTTTTTTTGGCTGGTGCAGCATAAGCCTCAGGCTTCCTTGCACCATATGGCTAAAAATAATAATAATAACGTCTGGAAAGTATTTAAAGGAGAGGTCTTTAAAGGTATTTAAAGGTTGTGAGAAAAGCCATATAAACACTTTTCAGAGTTACCAAATTAAAAAGTACAACAAATGATCATTAGGGAGTGATCATTTTTAAATGAGTCATGTTTAAATACAGTTCATGATCCAGAAATTTTGAAAGAAGACAAAATTGACGAATTCAAGGAAACTTCTAAGTTGCAACCTTCTAATGAAAGATATCCTAAATAGGCTTAGCAAGCTGATAATTCTCTTCATGTTTGCTTGTATCTTTTAAATGTTTACTGAAATTGGAAAATCAAGACATCCTTCCATCCAACATGCCTCACATCCGTGTATTGAGGTCATTACTCCTAGAAATGCTGAAGAACTTGTGTCAATTTATTATAACAACAGTTTTTAAATCTTGATTACTATAGTAGACTAACCAGAAGGATGATTCTGGCTTAGTCATGGGTACTTTTTCTGCTAAGGTCATGGAAAGTGAAATGAGTAGATTTTCAGATACAGTAATACCCCGAAGTTACGCGATAGGTGGGTCCGACGAAAATCGCGTAAGTTGGGGTACAACTTTGCATATAAATACATATAAATTTTGCTTAATTGGGACCAAGGACTAACAAAAACACTAGTTTAGAAGAAAAATATTAATGAAATTGCAGTTCTTTATACATATTAATACAAAATATGTATTAAAAAAACAAATGACTTACGTTAAAAAGTTATTTCGATGTCGATGGCTTCATAAAATCTAACAAATTCGTCTGACGACACGGCGCGTTCTTTTTTTCACACAGAATTTCTTCGTAGCAAGCTAATAATTTTTTTATTCCTTGCTTTGTAGTTATAACGCGTTCTTCGTTGGAGTCTATGTTTTCTAAAATTTTTAAGCCCTTTACAATTGAGCCCTTTTCAATTTTTCAACCTGTCAAGTTTGCAATTGTCATGTGCTTTTCGCCGTTGCTTCATTTAGGCCTGTAGCACGTGCAATATCACATGGTCTTTCATTTTGCTCAAAGCGTTTCACAATTTCATATTTTTTCTCTATCGACAGAGGCGGACTGGCCATAAGCCTTACCGGGGAAACCCCGGTGGGCCAGTGTGATTTTGGCCATAACTCATAGTATGAGGCCACTATAAATTTTCCCAGGTAAGAATTTTTGACCCAGTCCGCCTCTGTTTATCGATAATTGCTTTTCTTTTTCTCTCTGAATCTGAATCTGAATTTCTCTCTCTCTGTCTTCACCAGGACGCTTCCTTTTCACACCTTTTAATTAAGTATTTTACTCATTTTTAGGGAATAAAGCACAATTACAAAACGAGGAGGCACGCTTGATACGCATAAACAAAGCTGCGCGCATGTAGCAACTGAATAAACAACACCATAAAGGCAGAGATACGCTATTAACTCCTCACATTTCTAGGGGTTACTACCATAAAACAATAAAAATCCAGTTGCGTTTCTGCTAGTGAAATCTGTTATAAACTGGTAGTAAACTCGATCTAATTGCATTTGCGATTATAGCGATAGCTGGAATTGTGTTGGTTTTTACATTATTATGGTGAAATGTGTTTCCCCTTCACTGATGTAAAAAACATAAAAGCAGCAAAGTTGAATTTTGTTCATCTTTCGCTCTCATTCTCCGCCGTCGCACCGTATATCGATAACATATGAAAAACGACCTTGAAGATAGTGGGCGGCAGCATTACCAAACGAAAAAATCAAGAACCGCGTAACTCCGAGTTCGCGTAAGTCGGGGTATTACTGTACTTCTTTGTTTTCGTTAAAGATGAAACAATACATGTTTTGTAGCATTAGTTCTGTTATTTTCCATGTGAGAACCTACCAGATGCTATTGTAAAAGAGGAAAAAATCAATATACATTGGTCCTTGGTTGGAGAACTTAAATTGCACAAGGAAGCTTGAAATATAACACATTATCCCAGTTCATGCTTAGTATTTTAACTATTCCTCATAGCATTGCTGAGTGTGAGAAGATATTTAAATGGGAAAAATAAATGGTATCCAGAAAGTTATCTGAACATACTAAAAGTGTGTGCAGCTTGCTCTTTGATGAAACTTTGGAAATGCTCTTGACAGGCAAGCGATATTTCTAGTGTGATTTTATAGCGTGTTTCATAGGAAGAGTACTCGTTCTTTAATAAACCCTCCACCGCTCGCAGTGTCACTGCTATTGCTAGCAACTTACTGCTCTCCTCTCCTCTTCTGCTGATCGCTTGGTCACTTGTTGGCACCGCCTCTGCCTCCACGTGGTGGGGCCGGTAACCTGGGAGAAGAAATCTCCTCTTCCAGGGCTAAAAGGAGCAGCGATGGATTGTGATGCATCACAATCCGTTGCTAGAATTCTCACCTTATGGCTATTATGCATTCACTATCCACACAACCTGTCAGCAAGGTATCTCCTTTTCTAACCGATTCTAAACATAAATGTTTAGAATCGGTTGTTGGATCCCCTAAAATGGTGAATCGGCTCCAATCTGGAGACCTTCTGATTGAAACTTCCAAGCCATTCAGAAAAACTTAAAATTAATAACATTTAACAGTATTCCAATGTCAGTTATGCCCCATAACACTCTGAACACCTCTAAAGGTGTTATCAGCTAATGGGACTTACCATCTCTGAACAAGAAATAATACAAGAGCTTAGTGAATAAAAGTGACTCATTCATAAAGAATAATGACCAAAAAAGATGGCAACCTACTACCAACCAGGTCCATCATTTTGACAATCAGTGCTCTGACTCTTCCATCTTCTGTTAAAGCAGGTTACTTAAACTGCAAGGTTTGGCCTTACATCCTGAACCCCATTCGCTGCTTTAAGTGTCAGAAGTACAGCCATTCTCAGATAGCATGCCAAGGTGATGCTTTGTGTCCTCTTTGTGGTTTCAAGGAGCATTTTCAAGAAGACTGTACAGCTTCCACTCCTATTTGTCCAAACTGTAAGGGAAACCACCTGGCATTTCCTAAAGCATGTGACCTTTGGAAAAACAGGCAAAATCTAGAAATATAAAGTAGAGCATAAAGCCACATACCCTGAAGCAAGAAAGCAAGTGCTACTAACCATCCCTAGCCGACCATATGCATTGGTCACCAGAAGCAGCCACTCAGCTGCAATTCAAACAGATGTCTCCATAGAACTGAGCATTTCCTTTACAACCTGGGCTAATACTGTGTTATTCACGCAGTTAGAAACCTACAGTCAACAAAACCAGCAATATGCTGAACAGTATCCCAACCGATGCTATCTCAACCTTGCCCGAAACAACAAAATCAACTACTGTTGAAAATCATAAGAAAATGAAACCATGAAATAGCAACATGGAAACTGATGTTTAATCAGAGGATGACGACACAGTACTAGAGTTACATGCTAATAATAATATCATGGATATGTCACGCCCAATCTTTCCCAGAAATGAAAAACTAAAACTAAGCAGACCTTCTCAGAAAGAACAGTCAGGTAAGTTTTCCTCAATCAAACCCAACCAATGAATAAATTCCTACAATGGAACTGTAGATGATTATGCAATAATATAGATGACCTGAGTGATTTACTAATTCAAACTAATGCAGTAGGTGTGTGTGCTCACAGGAAACGTTTTTATCACACATACTTCTATCAAATTCAAAAATTATACTATGTTTAGGCGAGGCAAGGTTTCTGATTCTCCTGCTTGTGGTGGGGTAGCTATACTTGTGAAAACTACAATACCCTCAAGACATTTCCAAATAAAACCTCCTTAGAAGTTGTAGCAGTTCGGATAGCATTGGGAATATCGTTAACCCTTGCATACACTTATATATCACCGAATTATCCTTGCTCCCAGAACTTGACAGTCTTATCGCACAACTTCCACCATCTGTCTGTTTACTTGGTGATTTCAGTAGTCACCATCCATTGTGGGATCTTCCACCATGGGTAGGAGAGGCCAACTAATCGAAACATTCCTGGATAATCATAACCTGACTGTTAAATTCTGGCTCTCCAACTCATGCTCAACTACCTACAGGTACTACATCAGTCATAGACCTATCCATCTGTTCAGCAACTCTTTTTCCAAGCATGGAATGGTCAGTGCTGAATGATCCATTCCACAGTGACCATTTTCTCATCATCGGTTCAATTCAAACGCAGTAAAGGCCATACTTCTTGGAACTTCCACAAAGACTGGAAAACCTATTCCACTTGTATCGTACTTGAAAAGCAATATGTACAGCAGTAGCAAAATCTGGATGATGTAACTGACCACATTACCAGCCATATATTATCTGCAGCAGAAATAATCCAACCAGTGCAAGCATGTACACCAAAATCAGTAGTGGAATGAAGAATGCTCCAAAGTGATAAAAACTGAGCTTGGAACCACTTTCGTAAATTCCCAACTACTGCCAACCTAATTGTTTACAAAAAACTCAGAGCTAAAGCAAGACAAATTAGAAAAGCAAAACATGCATCCTCATCCATTAACAAAAATAGTGATGCTCGAATTATCCAGAAAAAATACAGGCTCTCAGTGGGAAATTTCTACTGCTGCAATCTCCAATAATACAATGGAATGGGCAGAGCCTACCTTCCCCTACTGATATTGCAAATGTGTTAGCAGAGTCTTTTTATAATATTTCTGCTTCATCCTCTTATGCGACCTCCTTTCAATGCATTAAAACTAATGAAGAACATCAAAAATTGAATTTTCAAACTAGCCTCTTACTTCCTTATAACCAGCTTTTTACTCGGTTCAGCTCAAGAAATGCTTAAGCAAATCATCAATTAGTGCAGTAGGACCAGATGACATTCAATACAGTATGCTGAAACATCTATGTGAAGCCGATCTTGGCATATTATTACTGTTCAATAACCGTATCTTTTCAGAAAATACATATCCTCTCATGGCGGCATTCCTATATCAGTGCTATACCAAAACCAGACAAAGATCCCACTCTAGTCCAGAATTACAGACCGATATCATTAACAAGCTGTTTGGGCAACATATTTGAAAGGATGGTGCATAAGATTTCCGTAAAAACAGATCTACCCTAGATTTACTTGCAAAAATTGAATGCAACATATGAAATGCCTTCGTCATGAAACAGCGTCTAGTGATGGTCAACCTAGATATTCACAAAGCATTCAATACCACTTGGCGTCATGACATTAATAAAGATATGCATCAGTTGGGGCTGAGAGGCTACCTTCTTCAAATAATTCAGAAATTTTTAAAATTATGCACGTTTCAAGTCCGATATCGAAACAAGCTGTCAGCATCTTGCATTCAGGAGGAGGGTGTCCTGCAGGGTTCAATACTGAGTGCTACCCATTTGTGATTCGGGTAAACAACATATTGGAAGATCATCCAAAAACCATTCAAATATACATGTACAGCTAGGCCTCGCATAACGCGATTTCGATTAACGCGATTTTCAGTTAATGCTATTTGAAAAATTATACCACTTTTCACTTTACACAATGCAAATTTCCAGTTAATGCGATTTATTTTATTTTATGCAATAGTTGAAAAAGATTTGAATCGCGCGTTAAGCTTACCGCGAGTCGTACAGTCAATAAACAAACGTTTGCCTGCTGCCCGCCTCGGTGTGTTCCATTAACCATCAGAAGAAGTGTTACTTGTTTGTCTCCTGCTAATAAAGTCAATGCACACTTGCATAAAAATTCGAATTTTTAAATGAGCCAGATGAAAATGTTACCACGAAGGAGATAACGGTACAAGAACTGGATGAAATCTTTCGTATCGCATAGAACCTCAAACAAAAGGGTTGATGTTCTCTGTGATATTTATTTCGCCAGGGCCCAGAGAAGATTGTCGGCTATTGGAGATTAATTGATGAAAAGAGAAAGTCAACACTGTTCAATATTTCCGCAACAGTCATTTCTTCATTGTGTATTTTATGTCAGAGGTTCCCAAACTTTCTCGGTTCACGGCGCCCTTAGTGTCTCGTAATTTTTTCAAGGTGCACCCAGACCAAAAGAAATACCTAACAGTTCCATTTAGTAGTTAGGTCCAAACAACTTAATAAGAAATGCTGAAACTGTGAACTACCTCGAGCTAGTAGTTCGTGCGGTGTCCAACAGATGTCAAGTATCTCTCTGTTTCCCTCGAAAATTTAAAATATTCCACAGCGCACAGTTTGGGAACAGCTGTTTTATGCAATAAACATTTAATTCCATAATTATTTTCATTGTCTTTTACATTATATACAGTTAAAAAGTTATTTTTAAAATTCTTTATGGACATTCCAGAAGGTCAAGGACCAATTGTAGTTTTTCCTATTGATTATTATATTCGATTAACGTGTTTCCATTTTGTGCAATGCGCTTGCGGGACGAATTAATCGCGTTAATCGAGGCCAGCCTGTATACAGATGACCTCACTATGTCCTGCCAGTCACAAAATATGAATACTATCGAAAGACAGTTGCAAAGGATATCATCTTGCTGAGCAGAAATTCACCACTACTCACTTCTGCAAATTACCGTCACTTCATCCTGAGCTAAAGATCAACAACATGCCAATACCAATACCCCTTGCTCACACTGTCCATTTTCTTGGCCTGATGCTAGATAGGAAGTAAATTTTCAAGCACATGTAACTGACCTTCGGACCATCTGCTTGAGAAATTGAATATCCTCCGGTGTGTGTCAATTGTCATGGGGCGCTGATTGACATACCCTGATCCATCTTTATTGAGCTCTCATCAGGTCCCGCTTAGACTATGGTTCTCCAGTGTATGACTCTGCTAGAAAAACTACTTTAGAACGATTTAACATGATCCAGCACAGTGCTCTGAGTTTCTCTAGGGGGATCTCAAAACATCCCTTACATCTTCGGAGGAAAACATTACTTTTGATGTATGCTACAAAAATCTCCCGTCTTCTCTCATTCTAGTTGGAGATCTCTGTATAATACCGAATGGGAGTCATTTTACAATAGTAAGCTAAATGAAAACTGACCTGCTCCATTTAGAAGACTAAAAGAACTGACTCAAACATGGACACCTCCTGATTCACTTTGGACAAATATTCCTGTAATTCATGTCTATTTTCAACAGTGGGGAAAGAACACCTTGCTTCCCTACAATATAGCACAGTTACATGAAACTTCTAATCCAGAGGCCTGTAAAACCTATACAGATTGATCAAAGACTGAGACCCAAGTAGGTGCTGCAGCAACCTTCCCTTTATTCGCAATTTCTGTTTCATTACCAATAGAATGTAGTATCTTTACTGCTGAGCTTTGTGCTATTAATTTCAACCCTTCCCCATCTTTTCCATTATGCAGTATGACTGATGACTTTTGAGGTCATGATGGACATCATGGCGAGATCCAATCTTCATTACATTTCGAGGGTACAGCTCTAAAATGGTGTTCGCAGGCTGGCTGCTAGTTAGTACAATGGACCGAAACTATTGGTAACTCTTTAGGAGGCTTCCAGATCAGCTAGTGTATTATAATGCTACCTCTACTCTGCCAGTTAGTGACTGGAGGGAGTCTGAGCAGTGTGTATGTGGGGGAGCATTGTCGAGGCCACGTTATGTCAAGGATCTGGGTATATTCTTACCAAGTGTACACCATATCCAAAAATTTCATTAATGCATACATCATGTCTCCCCCCCCCACTTTTTCTTACTATTGAATACACCATGAATTGTCAAACTAATAGAGTAAGCTTATCTGCAAAAAGGTCTAAACCTCCCAAACCCTTCCTAGTTCATTTCACAAATATATGTGGTCTCAATTCTAATCTCAACGATGTCCATTTCCACTTGAAGTCTGCCAAACCCCATGTACTTTTTCTGACAGAATCTCAGTTATCGGTTGCTTCAACTACTGCTCATCTCAGTGGCCCAAATTATTCGCTGTATGATTCCTTTTGCCTCAAAGGTGGTACTTGTGCATATGTCCCCTTCCGATATTCCCTGTTAGAGACTTGGTAATTTTAAATATCCTCTTTTTGATCTTCTCTGGCTTAAAATCTCTCTACCTCATTCTGTGAAATTCATGTCTCTGCCATTTCCCCCAACTCCACTAATCACTTGGAGCTCTTTGACTTCCTCTCTTTGCAACTTGACTTTCTCCAGTCCAACTTTCCTAACAGTGAGGTAATTTTCCTTGGTGATTTTAATGTTCACAACTCCAGCTGGCTTCCATTTTCTAGTCACACCGACCCAGCTGGTCGAGATGCTGAGGCTTTTGCAGTTACTAATGACCTTGCACGGATTGTTCATTTACCTACAAGAATACCGGACAATCCTAACCATACAGCCAACACGCTTGATCTTTTTCTCACAAACAACCTTGTAAGTACACGGTCAAAGTGAGTGGTCCTTTAAGCACTTTAGATCACAACTTGGTGATTGTCTCTTCTCCAATGGAGCCTTTATCTCATGGCAATTCCCAACCTCGTATTGTCAATTCCCAACCTCGTATTGTTTGGCATTACAAGAATGCAAAGTGGGATCACTTGCGAGATTTCTTTTCTTCTTTTACTTGGACAGATTACTGTTTCCAGACTTCTGATGTCAATGTTTGTTCAGATCGTGTCAGTGAAATTATTCTTTTAAGAATGGAATCCATTATCCTACACTCCACTTTAAAATCTCGTTCTTTAGCTAAACCTTGGCTTTCCAATAAATGTGCTAAGGCTGTTCAAGAGAAGAATGTTCAGTGAAAAGTTCAGTGAAAGAAAGAAAAGTTCAGCGATAGAAAAGTTAAGTGAAACACAAGCATTTGCTCTTGACAACTCAAAGGTTCTCGATCGTGTTTGGCATAAGTCTTGTAAACAAGATTCCATCTTATGGTTTGCCAACTTTTTTGTAATTGGTTATCCAGTTTTTTTTTCTAATTGCTCACTGAGGGTGGTGGTAGATGGCTCTGTCTTCTAACTTCTCCACTAATGCTGGTGTCCCGCAAGGTTCAGTTCTTTGCCCCTACTCTCTTCCTCTTGTTTATTAATGACCTCCTTCCATTGACCAGAAATCCTATCCATAGTTTTGCCGATGATAGCACATTGCATTCCACTTTCCATTTTGAGAAACCTTGCCCTGCTCAATCGGCTTCAATTTCTTGAATATCTGCTACCAATTCCTTAAATGTTGATCTCTAAGTAATTCTCCAGTGGGGCAAAGACAACTTAATTGATTTCAACCCTTCTGAAACTCAGTCTTGTCTTATATCTCCCGCAATATGGATTCTTCTGCTCCTATGCTTATCTTTGGTGACACTCAGATTTCTAGGCAAAATAATATATCGCCTTTGGGGATTACCATGACTTATAATCTCACTTGGCACAAGCACATTACAAATATTGCTTCCTCTGCATCTGAAAAACTTGGTTTTCTCTTTCGCTCTCGGCGTTACTTTTCTTCCAAACAGCTGTTCATTCTGTACAAATTGCAAATCTGCCCTACCATGGAATATTGTTTCCACATCTGGAGCGGTGCCCCCAAAACCTCTCAGGCTTCTAGATTCCATTCAGAAGAGGGCAGTTAGGTTAATTAATGACTCATCTCGTCTCTCCGCTTGCTGTCTCATAGACGTACTGTTTCTGCTGCATGCCTTTTCTATAGGCATACAGCATGGCCACTGTTTTTCTGAATTGGCTTATATAATTTCCCCTCTCTTTCTCAAAACAGTCTGAAGAAGTGCTGCCAACAATAAACTAACTTTTCATCTTATTCACAATATTACGTTAATACACCAACCGTTGAGTTAAAATAATAATTTAATACTGTATATATAGTAACAATACAGAGGATACTGTAACGTAATCTATTTACAATAACTGATTATGAATAAAGCCTGAAAACAAAATAAAATACCAAAATTTTTAAAATACAATAAAATATATAAGGTAAAAGGCGTTAAAACTATTAAAACTGTACATTTGTAGCTTTTGGGGGCGTCCACCTCCTTTCTCAACAAGGAATAATGCTTGCGCAGCACATCCTTAAGTATCAGGTTCACAGCACACGTGGTTGATCAGGTGCATGAACAAAAGTTCCTACACCTGCCCCAGAACCGGAAGCAGCTCGGGAACGTGGTAAACAGAATCGCTCATCTTTTGAAAGGACTGTTGCCTCAAAAAGGGTAGGTAGGGTTACCAATGCTGTCTAGATTTTTGACAAAGCTGATTGCCCCCATAGTGGGAGCAATTCCACTATGGGGGCAATTATTCGTTGTTAAAGATAGTAAAGAATTCGTGAGCTTTGGTGAAGAGTCAGACTATAGAGGTGAATCGTTGGATGTAGTCATTGTTTACATGTATTCCTATAACACATGGGGTTCAATGTGTTAAAATGGCCCTACAGAAAGCTGACACTTTAAGTGCTAGGTCTCATTTAAACATTGAAGATATTTGTTGTGTAGAATTGTCTCTCGAGTACTGCTATGTTATTTCAAGGAGTGATGTACAAGCAGGTTCATGGCACAGCTATGGGCGAATCTAGCCATGGAGGAATTAGAAAACAGGATTTTTGGAGGATTGGAGTTCCCTATGCGTAAGTGTAAAAGATATGTGGATGACACATTTACTATTGTTCAAAGGGGGAGAGAGAGGAAGATGTGCTTGGTTTTCTCAACAGTTTTTCTCCATTTGTGCAGTTTACCTCAGAGGTAGAGGCAGGTGGTACCCTCCCATTCCTGGATGTAATGGTATACAGAGATGGCTCCAGGCTTAAAACCACAATTTATAAGACCAATGTGCTGGAGCCAGTACACCCACTACAGATCGGTGCAGACTAGACAACATAAGAATAGCGTTGCTAAGGCACTATTTGATAGGATTGGGACTCACTGTAGTACCTCTGAGGAGAGAGAGAGAAAGAAAGAAATTTCACGAATTGCAGTGGACCTTATGAAATGCGGTTACCCCCAGAGGATCGTGGATAAATATAGTAGAGGAATGGAGTCTATCCATAGAGAATTGGCTGCTCCGGTTACCACAGCTTACATTCCCTACTATCCGGGCCTTACAGAATGCATTGCAAGGTATTTCGGGATTATCAAGCACGCTGTGTGCAGCTTCCAGGTCGGAGGTTGCACACAGTAGTGTCGCAAGTTAAGGACCCCATATTAAGGGACTCTAGTAGTGGGGTTATATACGAGATTAAATGCCCGGATTGTGGGGGAAACGTGCGGCGGCTTAAGGATCGTCTGGGGGAACACACGAGTACCATACAGACTGCAGAGTTTGACAAGTCCGCTGTTGCTGAACATTTTTGGGAAAAACAGCACCAGGTCTCCCCAGAAAATGCTGTCCTCCTTGATCAGGCGCATAGGTACTGGGACTGCAAGTGGCTCAAGAGCTTGTGGATTTACTCATCCGATAACAATACTATGAATAGGGAATGTGCGGCTTCACCCCCTTTTTGAGGCTATAGTCCTCTCAAAAGATGAGCGTTTTTGTTTACCACGTTCCTGAGCTGGTTCTGGGGCACGTTTTATATTGTGTAGGAACTTTTGTTCATGCGCCTGATCAACCACGTGTGCCGTGAACCTGATACTTAAGGATGTGCTGCACAAGCATTATTTCTTGTTGAGAAAAGAGGCAGATGCCCCCGAAAGCTACAATTGTACAGTTTTAATGCTTTTAACCTTATATATTTTATTGTATTTTAAAAATTTTGGTATTTTATTATGTTGGTATATATACAGTATTAAATTATTATTTTAACTCAACGGTTGGTGTATTAATATAATATTATGAATATGAACTTTCCCAACCTCAGAGGCCTTTTTGAAGAAAACTTTTCATCTTCATTGTTTATTCATTCAACTGCCGTTTTCTGGAACAACCTTCCTTCATATGTATTTCCTGAAAATTACAGTCTACAGAAGTTAGTCTAATGGCAACAAATATCTTCTCTTGTCTTCTCAATCTCCAATCCAAGCATGGTACTAAGTACTATAGGTTCTAATACCTCTCATGTTTAGGGTTTTCATTAAAAAAAAAAAAAATTTAGTTCTTGATCGGATTACTGAACTTTTAATTACACCTGCTTTAATATACACCGACTCACTCATGAATGTAATTAGTGGTAACCTTATAATGAAACAAATACATTCCAAGTTACTTGCTTGTAATTAGTTGAACCAAACTGTAATATTCTGTTGGATCCAAGGACATTCTGGAATAGCTGGCAATGAAAGAGCAGACCTTGCAGTCAAACAACCAGACCTACTATTTTGCAGACTTTTCAAGTTCCGTATACAGATTACAAACACATTATCTATCTGTAAAGCATGTTATAATAGCTGGTCACTAATCTGGAAAGGTTATCCAGGAAACAAACTCTACCAAATAAAACCAGAACCAAAGCTGTAGCTCTCCAGCTTCCGAAAAAACAGGCGAGATGAAATAATGTTGGGAAGGCTTAGGATTGGGCATACTCACTTCACTCACCTGTATCTATTAATGAATGATAGTGCCTGTCAATGCTCATCATGTCATGTACAGCTGACTGTCATTTATTAGTGGACTGTCCTTAGTTTCTAAATATCCGCTCAAACACTTTAAATCATTTGCTAATGCACATTCATCATTAACATTAATGCAGATTCTCAGAGATTATCCTAATAAAACAGAACTGTTTACCTTTCTAAACTGTATAGGTATATATCATAAAATATAACACCTATTACAAAAAAAAAAAAAAAAAATGTATTTTGTACTAACCATTTGAAAGACACAATATGGCCCTGGAAACCTGTGTGTCGTAAAACTCCATCACAACAACAACCAAATAGCAACAGCCAATTTTAAACTAAAATAATCTCTCGCTCTCATTCTCTATATGATTCTTAACATCTTGCAGGTAAGTCTGAATTCTTCTTACCATTCACTGAGTGGCCTTGTCCAAAGGTAGGCCTGCAGCTAAATCTGATCCAGTCTAGTCTCCAGCATTAGAAACTTTTCATTAGCACAAGTACCCTTGCTAATGAAAAGTCAAGCAGTGGCAGATTTCTAGCTTTTTTTTCCTTTCCATATACGTGCACTATTCATGTGGACCTTGCTCCATACAAAGATATTTCTCAACTTGGAAGTAATCCTGTAAGAACTGACTGTATAAACACATACAAAACACTATAGAAGAGAAATAGTAGTAAAAGTTAGGAGAAAACATTTAAATTATTGAAATATCAAGTTTTGGTGTTTTCATTAAAAATTGTGAAAGGAATGAGGCTGCTATTTTAATATACTTTGGTAAAGTCTTAACTCTTAAAGCATTATAGGTTTTTACAATCCATTCATTTTTGAATAATTGGAAATTACAACTACAAGTAACAGTTTTGTATTAAAAATGTGTAATTCTATAAATGCTTCTTAAATTTGTGGTTGTAGGAAGAGCACGATGATGAAGATGACTGGAATCCATGTAAAGCAGCTGGTGTTTGTTTGATGCTAATGTCTACCTGCTGTGAGGATGCTATTGTACCCCACGTTCTTCCATTTGTTAAGAATCACATAAAGCATCCAGATTGGCGATATCGTGATGCTGCAGTTATGGCATTTGGTAAGTAAAATTTTTTAATTGCTTGAATAAGTTTTATCCTCGAATGGCTAGTTGAATTGAGGGTTTTTTTTTTTAATAACAAAGCTCTTATTTCCTTTCAATCAATAAACTTCAGCATTGACCTTCATAGATATTATTTTTAAATATTGAAATCTGTAAGGAGGTCTAGCACTGAAGGATCCCCTAATACTATTAGTCCATGACGAATAGGAGCTATTGATAACCATTCTGTAACCTGCCCTTAATGCCATGATTCTCTCCAATTTGCGGCGCCTCCGTAGCCAGGTGGGAAGGAGCAGCAGTGCGTAGCACACGCTTCTTGATTAGATTGGGGTTCGAGCCCGTCACCACCAAATACGGAGGATGCGGAAAGGTCAGGGAATGACCACCGCATATCCCGGAGCAATATGGCCTTAGTTGCTAATGCTCCTAAAAACCAAATAACAATCTCTCCAATTTGTACTGCTATATGTGATGACTACTGTATGTGCTGTCAGCTATTTTTTCATCCATTTCTTTGTTAACTACACCATAGTAATTAATCAGATGGGTCAGACAATATCTCCCCTTAACAAATCTGTGTTGTGATTACTCTATAACTGCATTCCTGCAAAGATGATCTTACATTGCTTCTTTTGATTACTGGCTCCTTTTTTTTACCTTTGATCTTCCTCTTTGAATGGAAGAAACATTTGCCCATCTATCTGTGGAGACCTTCCCTGAATCCAATAATGCTTTCATAACCATGGCTAAAAGTTGATTCCCTCTTTTGCTTCATCTTTTAATATAATTGGAGAGATTCTGTTAGCCCTAGCAACATGCCTTATTTACTTTTAGTTTCAGCAGTTGCTCTTCCACTTCCTCTTCAATTATCACAAAATCATTTAGCTCCCAGTTATAACTTGGTATACTTCTGGAATTCCCATACCTAACAATTTCTTCACATGCGAATGTTCATACAAAATATTGTTTGTTGGCAATCTGAACAGAATCATCACTAGTTACGCCAGCTATATCTAGGGAACCAGTGTGGTCAGTACCTTTCCTTCTAGTGTCAACATGTGCAAATTATTATTTGTTACTTTTGTCATTCTTAGCAAAACTTACCTACCTTAGCTTCCCCAACCCCTCAATGACTTGATTGTGCAATAGGTTATACATGCTTATTAGCTTTTGTACCCTAATAGTATATAATTATCGTGTACATTTTATTTTCTGCCGTCAGTCTCATCAGCTCATCTAATCTCCATTTAGGTCTAAACTTTGAACAATATCTTTTAGTTGGTATAAAAACTTAGGTCTAAGGTAAAGAAAGCCAACACGAGAACGGCGAGAAACGTCGGATAACTTATGCAGAAAATTAGTTTCCCGACACCTGACTCTAGCTCCGCTTGCTCGGTAAACAGATGGTAGGTGTTATCGGTCTGTAGCCAAAATCGAGAAGGATATATTGATTGACATGTAGGCGTGGCAAGCGATGAAGTGATTGGTGGTGGGTGCGACAGAGAACAAGCTATTGTGTAGTCATTGGTTGGCATTATAATATGTATTTGAGTAAAGAATGGTGAATAATAGTTTTGTGATGAACGGTAAACAGGCAATAGTAGCGATGAATCTTTTAAAGATGGAAGACATTTGTAAGGAAAATAAAATGTTGGTTGATTTTTTTGACGAAAACTAAATTAATAAAAGTTTCTTTCTGTTCATTTTTATGTTCTTTGTTTGTTTTTTTTTTTTTTTTTCTCGTTATTAAAAGCAGATTTTTGGAGTTCGAGTGTTTTTACTATATTGTTGATTTAGGTTTGGTTACGAAAAAAGGAAAAGGTTTCTTTATTTTTCATTATACAGTATTTCATAACCTGACCTTAAATGGTAGGTTAGGAAATAATAGAAAAGGTTTCCTTGACCTAACCTTAAATGTTAGGTTAGGAAATAATAGGAAAAGAAAAAGATTCTTTATATATGTAGTGAATAGCTATTGAGGTGTTGATTGACGTTATGATACGTGTGTATCCGCATGAGTTTCTTTAAAAATAAAAGTACAGTAATAAAAAATTAATATTTTGTTAATAAACAATTTATGCGCTAGTCCACCCATGATTCTAAAGAAAAAAGGTTAGGTTATCCCTTCCATTTCGGGAGGGATTCAAGCTCACATGGAATCAAGTGGAGGTAACCTGACCTTTTTTCACCATTAGGGCATATTATTGAACAAGAAAAGAAAAATACAGTCATAAAATTTATTTTTTATGAATGTATTTCTAAATATATCTGATTCTAAAGAAAAAAGGTTAGGTTACCCCCCCTCCACCTCGGGAAGGGTTACTCCACTTGAATCCCAAGTGCCCATGGGATTCAAGTGGAGGCAAACTGACCTTTTTTCACCATTATGGAAAGCATTCATTAGGGAAAGTTACCATTAGTGCTTCTAAAATGATACTAACCCTATGTTATCGTGTGTTGTGTTTGCGCAGCAGTCAGTAGATCGTTTGCCACGCCTACCTGTCAGTCAATATATCGTTCTCAACTTTGCTCCAGACCGATAACACCTACTGTCTGTTTACCAAGCGAGCAGCGCTAGAGTGCCGTATCAGGAAACTAATTTTCCGCGTAAGTTATCCAAAGTTTCTCATGTTGGCTTTCTTTACCTTCGCCAAACTTAGAACTTACATTTATTTCCTTGACTGCTTTCCACTCAGAATTTGCTGTTACTATGATCATAATCATTTGATCCCACTGAAAAGAATTTAAAAGCTGCCTAGATCATTGTAGTCTTTTTGCAAAAACATCCCTTCCCTTTTACCCACGATAGTAGTTATATTTTTGAATGATTCTGACATGGATCATCATCTTCCCCTAGCAGTTCCTTTCCTGAAAGTTTTTAACGCTTGAAGGATTTGTTAATGATAATCAGATCCAGTGTCCCCTCGACGTGGGCACCTGTACGTGGTGAGGGGGACCTCCCAGTGACGCTGCTGGACCCCCAGTTAGCACCACTGGGATCCAATGCCCACAGCCTAGGTTCCAGGCTAACATCAATGGAATCCGGCGTGTTTGCTGTGTGCTGCGACCCGTGGAAATTCGGAAAGGGGGATCCTGGTGGTTGAGGGTCCCAGCTTCAATACACCACTTTGGCCCCTGCTTCAACAAGACGGGTGGTCCTGGAAGGCCCGGCTAGGATCAATTGGCTAGTAGGCTCGCCTGCGAGGGTCAGCCGTGTCAATGCCACACCTCTACCCTCATGGTCTGAGGGATAGCATTCAGGCTGGCGGCAGTGCGGGTATGGTGTCTGGGTAGCCCTCGCATTCAACTCCCGAGCGCATTTATTGCATCCTGGGTAGTGGGCATCACTGTGGGCTCCTTGGTGGGTGTGGAGCCCGGGCACTGAACCACTTAAAAAACTTTATGAATCCTGATAAACTAATTTCTTCTGGGCCCCCAACCCGGTCCCTAACTAAAAATTTGACCGTAGATCAAGAAAGTCGCTTCTGCAAAAAGACAGAAAAAGGAGGTTTTATCAGGTCCAACACCTCGGTTCCTGATAATTCACTCAACTAGTGAGAAGCCTATAGGAAAAATGTCACCCTTCTTTATCCAGAAGGGTTGGCAGGCTCTGTTCAGACCCTGTTCAAACGGTTTCGTTCAGATGACATACTTGTAGAAACCAGAAGTGATGTACACTCAGAACAGCTCCTCCGTGCTACATCTATCGGGGGAATGCCTGTCACTATAACCCCCCCCGCCCACACACACACACACACACAAGACACTGAACTCATCGCGGAATGGGATCTGATGGGTGTGACTGAAGATGAGATCTGTTCAGAGTTAAAACCACAGGGGGTGGCAGCTGTTAAATGTATATCCATGCGTAGGGATGGGAAATTAGTTCCCACTAGAAATTTTATTCCTACTAGTTATTTTTATTTTATTTATTATTTATTTTTTTTTTTTTTTGACAAAAATAAAAAGTTCAGCAATGCATGCATGCATATTCCATTGCAGCAGAAGGTGTTTCAGAATTCCAATTATGACAATTGTCAAAATTTATGGCACCTTGTGAAATATGGCTTCATCAGAAAACAAAACCTGATTTTGAGAATTACCATCAAGTTTTTTGAGAAACAGCTGCAATTTTAGCTCAGGAAAATAAGCTGGTTTTACTTTGCATTTCAGATGAAATTCATAAGCATGAAATTTCTGTTATTTTTGTAACACTTCTTGGAGTTTAGTACTCTGAGTGCCAGACTGAAATGTAGAAATGACTCTCCAGGACTGACTGGTGGTTTAATTCTTCAACTACTTCATCTGCCACACTTACCACTGAATAAAATTATTTTTTTTGCATTTACTGAATTCTGATCAATCCTTATATGATAATGAATGCCCAGCTTGATGTACATTGCTTAAACAATTTAAGCAACATAAATAAAGCACTGCATTGTGCTGTTATGGTAGATTACTTTTATACTCCGTACAATGGATCTTTCATTCATACCGCGAAAAATAATTTTAGAAGGTAATGGTTTGTATCACTGAGGTTCATAAATTAAAATTCTCCCTACATTGCCAGAATAATGATAATTATGCTTGCTCTGTTCCACAAACCAAATCTATTCTAATTCCATCAAAATATGCACTGTTGGTTTCCATTATAGTGATTAGTGTTATTTTTTTGTGTGCATTATTTAAAGTTTATTTATTTATTTTTTTATTTAAAAAAAAAAAAAAAAAAAAGAATTATTTTTCTATACATTTAAGGTTGTATCTTGGAGGGCCCTGAACCAAACAATTTGAAAGTGATTGTAGAACAAGCTATGCCAATGTTAATTGAGTTGACTGAAGATGAAAGTGTTGTAGTTCGGGACACTGTAGCATGGACAATTGGTAGGGTGTGTGAACTTATTCCAGAAGCTATAATTAATGAAAACTACCTCAAGCCACTGCTAGAAGCTTTAGTCAAAGGCCTAGGTGCAGAACCAAGAGTGGCTGCAAATGTTTGCTGGGTAAGTTTGTTTCTTCTTTAATCATCACTTTGATGCCTTAACATAATACAAAATAATTAAACACTGATTCTTTGCAGATAAACTTGGACAGGGCTTTTAGGCTAATTTTATTATATATTTTGTGAATTTAAATTCTCAGAACTTCACAAACTAAAGTGAAATTGGGAAGCAGTGGGACACTCAAACTAATGCATTTAATTAATTTTTTCTTCCCTCATTCTTGTGATGTTGCATACAAAATGCAATGAAGGCAGGTGAAAATTTAAATATTCCTACAAATATCCTGCAAGTTTCAATGATATGAATGCTATAAGGCATTCAGTGTTGAAATTTGTAATCTGTGTAACTTGCAGTCCAGTCAAGTTAGTCCATGAAAATGGAGGGTGATGTTGATGTGCCTACGAAACAACAGTGTATTGAGTTTCTAAATGTGGAGGACATTGTGTCCATTGAGGACATGAGGAGTTGGTGTAAGCACAGTTAGGCAGTGGGTTACACATTTCAGTGATGGTGGTGGTTTGTATGCCAGATCATAAGGAGCAGAGAGTGCATTCTTATACTAGTCTTCTAGAGAGTATGAGACCATAGATGATTTCCTTGACAGCACTGTGGCTGAAGATGAGATGTGGATATATCACTGTGAACCATAGTCAAAGCTGCAGTCCAGGGAGGTCCTTCTTTGACACCGATTCAGGTTTAACAATAAAGAGGAAATTTAATTTCCTCTTTAACAATAAAGAGGAAATTAAAAGCTCAGCTAAACAGCTGAGCTTTTAATTTCCTCTTTATTGTTAAACCTGAATCAAATATTCTGTTGATGATTCTGGTGAAAAATCAAATATTCTGTTGATGATTCTGGTGAAAAATCAAATATTCTGTTTTTCAGGCAAGGCAGGGAGATTATCCTTGGATAACTCTTGTTATAGGATCGCATGATCGATTCTGCCTACTGTGTAGAGACAATATAAAATCTGAAAACAAATTGCATGTGTTGGGGAAGAAATGAAAATTTCTCCTTCAGTATGACAAATGCTCCCCCCCCACCGTCTGCATCCTGATAAGGCAGACAGAGTTGCACAATTCAGATAGACTTCTATGCCCTATGGTCCTGATCATGTGCCATCAAATTTCCACCTGTTTAGTTCTTAGAAAGATAGCTTTCATGGGGAATGCTAATGGCAACTTTTGTGGGGTGGGGGATGCAGCTTATGGTTCAGTGGTGAAGAGAATCTGTGTGATAAAATAAATGTAAGTACAGTGGATTCTGGTTATTTGGGCCACCAGTTAATCGGGGCAGCCGTTTATTTGGGGCAAATCTTAAAAAAAAACAGAACCCAATGAAGAAAATAGCCAGGGTTTACTTTGCTTAATTGGGACAACATGCCGTTTAATCGAGGCAGGAGACCGCAGCAGTGGAGATTACCCTACAATCGTCTCCGACCGTACCACATGGTTCAGTTGGATTTCTGGAGGTCACAACCATAAAACAAAAACAATTAGCAGTCACCTATTTATTGGGCTTTTCTGTTAGTGAAATCTATCGTAAATGGACAGTAAACTCGATCTTACTGAATTTGCGATAATACCGACAGCTGGAATTCTGTGGGTTATTATGGTGAAATATGTTTACACTTCCATGGAATCTTCAATCATATAAAAATTAATTTTCAGAATCTTCTCTTCATTCCTATTTTTAAAGCTTTGTAACTTGTTACTCCGTTCTCACTTGCGTGTATCGTATTACTTGCGATTTGTGTGGGTGCTTGTTCTTTGTTATTGATTGCTTATCTTTTTATTGTTTTAAATTACCCCCCACCCACAAATGTCAGTGAACAGAAATGTCAACTAGTTGGTATGTACAAATTACTGTACGTATTAATTATTCCGATTATCACATATCATTTAATTTTTTAATTAAATGATATGTGATAATAAATAAGGTAATAAAGGGTAAATTTGTGCTTAATATATCTTTACTTTTATAGCCTGTGGATAATATTACTCCTCTTTTCACTAATTAGAATTGCTGTTTAATAGAATTAAAATTCAATTTACAAACATGATCACAATGACCGGCGCTTACTACACATCGTATAGTGAACGGTACTTTACCATGGTGACTCCATCGTAACATGATTTGATTGTACAGTGAACCAATTGTAAAGCTGGGGTCCATGTATTTTTAACTTTTTTTTACGTGAAACTTTGGATAATTGGGGCAGCTGCTTAATCGGGCAAAAATGCACTAGTCCCGAGGTGTCCCAAATAACCGGAATTGACTACTTCAAGTGAGGTACAGGTAAAGTTGCCATACCTGCAGTGGTACCAAGAAAAAAAAAATTTAATGCATTAGTTTTGCAGCAACCCACATAAAATAACCATGCGTATTGTGTATCTGTCTAAGTGGTGCTGGAAGTCACTCTTAACTACAAATGATGCCTAAGTAAAGATATTAACTCTATAAAGCCAGATAGTTTGGGTTTGTTGTTTATGCTTTATGACTGGCCACTTGTTTGTGTTTTAAACAAATAGCATTATACTTGTAGGAGAGGTTCTATTTGTAGTGCAACTAAGCATCAGCCAGCATGAGCAATTGTGTACTGTGCTCTTTGAAAAGACTTCTTTTCAAAGAGCAGAGTACACAGTACAGTGTTTAATTTTAATATTGTATGAGGGCTGTTCAATAAAGATTGAACATGATTTTTTTTTTTTAAAAAGCAGCATATGTTTATTAATCATATGCTGCTTATTAAAAGCAGCATATGTTTATTAATCATCCATATTTTCAGGGTTGTTTTAATGTTTCTGCCATTCTTCAAAGACATGGTGGAAACCATTTTTTGAAATGTGTGAGAGTTGCAGCTATTATTTTTGCAACTTCTGGTGACTGGAAAAGTTTTTCTCACAGCCTCTTCTTTAACTTTGAAAATAAATAATAAAAATAAAAAAATTGCAGGGTGCAAAATCATTGTTCCAGGATGAATGAGGAGCACATTTGACCTCAATGCTCACTAAGTATGAGCAGTGTTGAGAGAACCTCTGTTTGGACTTTTTAGTTTAAGGAGCTTGATTTCTGACAATCCGAGGCAGAGATTGAATTTGAGCGGGAATTCTCCTCATAAAACTCAAATTTTTCTTGCTCTTCTTGGTGTTATCAGTCTGTTTAGTAAATGTCTCCTTCAAGTTTCTGATCTCCTGCTCAGACAGACATGACATTGCAAATCTGCAATGTCTTGTCTGTGTACCACTGTTCTGCTCTTCGAACGAGTAGGGAAAAATCTACACTGACTGTCAATTGCATAATTTATATTTCTCGGCATATATGTGATGCATCATCAGCAGTATCCAGGTCCTCTTTAAAGATTTGAAATCCCATTTCCTTACTCCTAAAGTAAACTAGCTACAAACAATGCATTAAACAAATTCTTGATCTTGCAGTTTGATGTCCCATTGTTCTTTTTTAGAAACTGGGTGATTATAAACCTTATCACAGGCTCATCAGATTGCTGAAAAACTTCCACAATATTGTGAAAGTTTGTGGTAACCTTAGATTTCCTTGAGAAATAGCTGATTAAAGATGGATAGAGCAGTTCATAAGAATATGTATTTCTAAGCAAAGGAGTGTTAACATAAACAGAAGCCTTCCCATTTGTATATGCCTTCACATCAACATCATGAAAAATGTTTGCCCTGTGTGATTCTCCCTTGTGAATGCATCCAATAAGGAACATAGATTAAACAAGTGCAGAGATTCTGTATGACAAGGATTGCTAGCATTAGCACTGTCACCTTCTAGAATATTAGTGTTAGCCAATTTCATAAAAGATAAAGTAAACGGAAAAGACAATCCCCTTGAAAACCAAATATAAATAATATATCCTGTTGATTTCCTATCCAAAATAATCTTGACATATGCTCTGTTATCCTTCTAGATAGTAGTGTGAAGAATGAATGCCTGTATGTTTGGGAAAATATTTCAATGAATTAATCTTTTAGGTAAGAAGACTATCTTTTTACCTATAGTAACTGCTCCTCTTTTCATGAGGGCATTAACAACAATTCACAGATAAGTGACATTTATTGAAAATATTATATACAGTAAACCCCCGCTATTCGCGTATTCGTGATCGCCGATTTAATATAAAATGAAACCTAAAAAAATGTGAATTTTAAAGCGCCGTGAATATTTTCCGCCATAAAAAAACATGGATGTGGCTAAAATTATCTTTCCCGGTCAAAACAGCGCTCAGTGGGTGGGGGAGAGGGGTGACAAAATCGCGAGCGTGGATGTTTCTTGCTAATCCTTGTTCAGTATGTGTTATGCGCTTGTCATGGAAGGTTTCGTCATTTGCTTTTAATTTATATGCTTACAAAACGGTAAATTTACATGATAAATCTACCGTTTTCAGTGTAAAACAGACTTTCAAGTGTGTTAACGGAAGAAAGTGACTTTATTGTGGACAAGTTCTTTCTAACCCCTACAAAAATATGGCTACGAATAACAAGAGAAATGTGAAAATATCAAAGAAGGTGATGACATTGGCGAATAAAATTGAGTTATTAGATAAAATTTCTAATGGTGAAAGTGTCTCCTCAGTGGCAAAACATTATAAAATCAATGAGTCAAGGTACGATCAATCAAAAAATCGGAAGAAAAAATCCGCCGTAGTGTCTGTGAAAACGTGCTAATTGCTTCAAAAATTTGCTCTGTAACTCGTGATGTTAAATTAGAAAAAATGGAAAAGCTTTAAATCTGTGGATAGAAGACCGAACTCAAAATAAAATTCCCTTAAGTTCACTCATCATTCATAAAAAGGCAAAACTCCTTTGTCAACACTTTAGTGAAACTGGTGACAGCACTGGCGGGATAAGTTTTTTTTGCTAGCAAAGGCACTGGTTTGAAAGATTTGTTTGAAATTTCTAATAAATATTACATTTAATATTAAATTGTTTCTTATTTTCATTTTGATGCCATATGCTTGCATTTCACTATGTACTGTCTATGTACATAGTCATATTATGAAGGTACATATAATACATACATAGACAAAATTTTAGACTACTTTTTCTTATATATTTCATACTGTGGAACGGAACCCCTTTATTACTATGGGAGCCATAACTCAGTATTCGCATTTTCGGTATTCGCGACATTTCTCAGGAACGTAACCCCCGCGAATAGCGGAGGTTTACTGTACATCCTTTTCTAAATTTGTTTCAGGAAAGGATGCAGATTATATTTTTATTATTAGTAGTCTTATTATATTATCATTATTAGTCAGATTATTGTTAGACAGTGGTGCAATAAATAGTAAATGTTTACACTTGACTGCACCATTTTTATTGCTAGAATTTAGAGATGTAAATTGAACTCAGTTCCCTTTTACGCATACAGTTCATCTTTGACTGTTTTATAGTGGCTGCTTTGGTTTCTCTAAATCAAAACAGAAGTCTTAGAAATCTTAGCTTCAGTTTAAGTTATCAAGAGGCTAAGATTTGCTGAAAAAAATTAAGTATGTAAAGCAGCAGTGTTCCAAATTGTCAGACAGTTAAAACAAATCAGTATCTTCTCATTTAATTTTCTCTGTGTCTGACTTGTTCAAGTGCTGTGCCTTAATGTTTATATGCATTACGGCCCAGCATCCAACATATCACAATGCACATAGGTGGCTGTTCTTAAGCGGTCTGTATACGAATGGTGTAAAAGTAAAGGCACTTGAAATGAACTGCTCAATTCTGTCAGCACTCTGGGCTATTAGCAGCAGCAATGATTCATTTTTGTTTATGGCTTAGTACACACTTTTATTTGTATTTTGCTTGTGTTGAGGTTATTTTATGTACACAGAATAAACTTTTGATAAAATTGTTTTGTTCTGATTTACAACTTGGCCCAGAAGTGAGTGTTAGCTTTTAGGTATGAATTCCAGACATTTACTTTTCAACCATTGTTTACAAATTTTTTGGATTTTGCTATTATTTAACATTCTGAAAATTCTCTCTCTCAAATATAGGTGACAGCAAATATATCAACGTATAAGTGAGGAAAACTCACAGAAACAATATAGTAATTCCTTTCTTTAGTTTTCAACACTGTGTAGAAACTCAGTTTTGAAAGAACACTGATTCACATTTGCCATTAACCTCCATTTTTGATACTTTTTTTTATTTCTCCATCACTCAGTATTAAAGTGTTATTGTCAGATTTATCACAAGCTCAACATTGGTGCTGTCAATGGAATGGTGTTAAAATTAAACTCTTTCAGTTGGTGAAATGCAATGTGATATTCAGTGTCAACAGTGGGAGAAGAGTGCATGCATTAAGTACAGTTTGCTTTTTAAAAGTTATCAGTAGACTACAAATTAATATACGATAACAACTACAGTGGCACAATATGCAATTGCATATGTACATGTGCATATTTTGGCCATTGTCGTTATTAGTGTGTATAAATGCATATAACACAAATATTACAAGCAATGCTCCATATTCCTTTAAAAAATTGATCATGTTTTTCAAGGCAGAACTAGACAAACATTTGGAGCGGGTGGGTGAATGAAATGAGAAGGGGGGGCTGCTGATGATATAAGCTTGCTTTCTTGCATCATGTGCCCTTGCTAGTGCTAAAATATTGCACCAGGTTCACTATAGAATATTTGAGACAGAATATTAGCACAAATCTAAAATTACACTTAGACTTTCAGCCCGGCTTACTCCGGTTATGTTATCACCCATTACGTAGCAGAATGTCACTCCCAATATCCTACACTTTACCACCACTAACACTGATCCGTTACTGTTTTAAAAATGGATGCACAGTATTTCTCAGCTATCTGAGCAGCAGAATTATCAACAGTTGAACCATTGATACCAGGTGGGCCAATCTGATTCATCCCCTTCCTTCTAGCATGTGAGTTATAATGTGATGAGTCATTCGTGAGGCAATTCGGGCAAAGTAAAGAACAAAAAAAAAAAAGTAAAGAAAAGAACAAAGGTTCCCTACTGGTCCCCAGTGGGGAACCTTTGTTCTGGAGTTTGCGAGAGGACAGTGGCGATGTCACAAAATTAATGAATAAAGGGGGGCTGCTGACAAGTGTTGCCCAACAGGTGGCGGAGATCGAAAACAACCAGTAGTTTCATGGGAAAAGGGTCCTGGAAAGAGGGTAATTTGTGAATTAGCAAATGAAAGGTAAAATAAAATAAACGTGGAAATACCCCATAGTTTTAATGCTATTTTGCTATTAATTCTTATGCAGTCAACTACATCAGATGAAACGTTTTCTTTAAACATGCCTAAAATTAAATCTGTTACAAAACTTTATATGGAATCGTGGAAAGAATTGTTTATATTGCCAATCAATGGAAAAGATTTTACTATGGATGGCATTGTGCTGCTGCTGGTTGAGAAAAGAACATTCCATGCAAGAAAAAATTTCACATCGACCAACATGTGAAAATAGCATCGCACATTATGGCCAAACAAAGGAAAAGCAAGGAAAAATTATCGACTTTTAACCAAGCCATAATCCAAAGGAAGAGAAGTGATTTTTTATAGAATTTGTCTTTCCATGGTAAGTAGCAATATTTCAAATGAATCTACTTTGGGAAAGAATTACATTACCACGATTTATGACAATGCTAATCACAATTAGCAGAATTCCATAAGTGGTCATTTCTATTCTTGAAACTTGAGCAGGTGTCTATAATTTGGTGATGGAGCGTAATATGTGTTTGATTTCCTCTGCTGTGTCAAAAAAAGAGTGTAAAGCTGATGCCTGCCATTGATGGCTGTCACTGAGATTCGTTATTTTCTTAAAGGTTCAAAATTAAGAATGAAAATGTAATGTGTCATACAGATGGATTTAAAATTCACCATTCAGGCACATTTTTGGATCCATAAATCTGCCCATCTTATTCATTTTTAATTTGACTTACATTCGATTTTGTAATTTAGCATTATGTTAATCAAGTTGGCTGAAGTGTTAAACCCACTCAAATGAGGATGTTGAAACAATTTTTAGGATATTTTTGTAATTGCGAGGTAAACAGTCCTACTTTTCTTTATTGACAATAACAGCATAAACCAACTTTTTATTATTATTATTATTTTATTTTTTAAAATTAAGATATGAGGTATTTCCTTTTGAATAATTAATTTTGATACTATATTATATGTATGTTTCATTAGCATTAGTAGAGGCATATGATGCAAGAAAGCAAGCTTATACAGCATCAGCCAAAAAAAAAAAAAAACCCCTCCCATTTCACCCCTCGTTCGTTCCAAATACCTGTCCAGTTCAGCCTTAAATTTATTTAAGCTATCAACTTCCACAACAAACGATGGAAGTCTGTTCCACCAATCAACTACCCGCTGGCTAAAGGCAAACTTCCGCACATCTATCCTACAACTGGCTTTCCTCAATTTGAATTTATGCCCTCTCAGGTGATTATTCTGAGCAAGAGGAAGAATCCCATCAGCATTGAGTTTGCTCAAACCATTGAATGCCTTATAGACCTCAATCAAATAATCTCGCAGGTGCATAGTCTTTAGACACTGTAATTTGCATAACTTAAGCTTTTCTTTATAAGCGCAACCCTTTGTTCCATTCACTAATCTTTGTTGCCCTTCTCTGTACTCGTTCCAGCAGCTCTACATCCTTCTTAAAATGAGGCCTCCAGACCTGTATGCAGTACTCAGGGTGTGGTCTGACCATTGCCTTATACAAGGGGATAATCACTTCCTTATCCCTGCTAGTAAAATTCCTGTATATCATTGACAAGACACCATGAGCTACTCTTGCAGACCGTTTGCACTGCTTAGAAAACTTCATATCTGACTGCACAATTACCCCCAGGTCCTTATCATTCTCTACCACCCGAATGTAGTTGTTTTGTTACTCTGGGATTACTGCTACCCATATGCAGTACTTTACATTTGTCAATGTTAAACTTCATTTGCCACCTCTCAGCCCATCTGCTCAACTTTTCTAGATCCTGTTGCAGTTGTGTACTGTCATTAGTGTCATTAACAACCCTGCCAACCTTCATAGTGTCTGCAAACGTGGACATTAAGCCCATTATACCTTCTTCAATATCATTGATAAATACAGAAAACAACAACAACAGACCCTTGGGGGACACCACTAATAACATTAGTCCATGAAGAGTAGTGTCCATTGATTAACACTGTCTTCTCCCACTCAACCATCCCTTTAACCTTAGCAACAACTTGCCCTTAATGCCACACTGCTCCAATTTGTACAGCAGTCTTCCATGTTGAACAGTATCAGAAGCCTTCCTAAAATTCAATTACATGATATCAAAATTATTCTTCGCATCCAGTTCCTTTTTGACCACATCATAGTATCCAATCAAATTGGTCAGACAAGATTTCCCCTTAACGAACCCATGCTGTGTCCAAAATATAACTGAAGTCTTGTCTAGATGATCCTGCTTTGCTTCTTTAAGCAATGCTTGCATTAATTTCCATGGAACAGAAGTTAAACTAACAGGTCTGTAATTACTTGTCACCCTTTTACTCCTCCTTTGTGAATTGGGGTTACATTTGCACATCTCCAGTCCAGGGGTGCCTCCCTTGAGTCGAAGGAAGCTCTCATAATTATGGTTAAGGGTTTGCTTACTTCCTCTGCTCCCTCCTTTAATATAACTTGGTAGATCCCATCCACCCCAATTGCCTTTCTTATGCTTATTTTCAACAATTTCTGCTGCACTTTGCTCTCGGTCATTACAAAATTAATTAGCTCCCTGTTAGAGTTTAATAGTTTTTTCACTTACCTATAGAATTCCTCGTGTATTGAATGTAGATGCAAAATACTCACTCAGTTTCTCAGCTACCTGAGCAGAATCATCAACAGTTGAACCATTGATACCAGGTGGGCCAATCTGATTCATCCCCTTCCTTCTAGAGTTTATATAAGTAATGACGTCTTTGCTGTTTTTCTTAGCATCCTCTGTCCAAGATTTCTTGTAATCTGACTTTGCTTGCCTAACCTCCTTTTTGACTTGATTACAGGCTAACTTATATCTGCCATAATCTTCTGTGTCACCTGATAGTGTCTGCAAACTTGGACATTAAACCTGTTATACCTACTTCAATATCATTGATAAATGCATGGGATGCAGATTTATATGCATCCCATGCATTTTTTTTCTGTGCCACACGAGTCTCATTAGTTTATATGACATCCATTTTTCAGCATGAAAAGCTTAGTAGCTTCCACGATTAGTTCCTTCAATGCTTCCCACTTATAATATGCTATTGGTGACTTCATCAGTTCAGTATAGAATTAAGAACTGTCTCAGACCACCATAGTCACCTATACGAAAACAAAAAAAACCACCTTCCCTTTACCCCTGATGGTTGTTACCTGTTTGAGTAAATCCCACATCAGCACACTGTGATCACTGCCATCTAGTGGTTCCTTTATCTGCAGATAAAGTAGCAAGTACACATCTCACTTTAATGCACAGTATCTTATGTGCACAGTAAATTCTGAATATGGTAATTATTTGGTTTTTAAAACTGACATTTGCATAAACTGCTAAATGGAGAGTTTTAAACTTGATTTACCATTTTATGCAAATATCACATTATTTATGTGTATTCATAGTCTTTAAAAGCAGTAAGGTTTTTCAAATATATTAATGCTATATACCTTTAGCAGAGCAGTGAAAAATATAGCCATCTTTCTAAGTAACTAAATTTTTCTTAAACTGTAGGCTTTTAGCAGTTTGGCAGAAGCAGCGTTTGAGGCTACAGAAACTCCTCAAGAAATGTCTGAACCAGAAACTTATTGCTTATCAGAATATTTTGAAGTAATTGTTCAAAAATTATTACAAACTACAGAACGGTAAGATTAATGAATTTTTCCATTATTTTATCATGTACTATATAACTTGGTTTTAAGTGTGCATCCAGTAAGTAGTTCTACTGCTCTGTAAAACGAATTAGTTCATGTACAGACTACACTCCATGCAGTTCTGCATGTTAAGGTGGATTGTTCACCCACTAATAGGGAACGTGAGCTGGGTTTAGACTGTTGTGAGACAGGTTAGTTTTACCCAGCCTGTGCAAGTTTTAGGGAGATCAAATGTTCTTATAACATCTGACTTGTACTGCAGTATGGCCAAACTTTTCTTATATAGTGTCACTTTGAAATTGGAAAAGGTATCTGCAAAACATTATTGGCAACTTTAAATGAGTTATTTACTTTGAGACTCATTTCCACTTACTGTTAACTGCTAATTAAGACATTAGTATCCATTAATGAAGCATGTTATGAAACTTATGCTGGTTTCTTACATGCACAACTGACCATAATGAACTGAATGACAAACTTTTGTGAGAATTCGTTGATGTTGCCATAACAGAGCAAATGACCATCCAGTGATTAAGCAGAAGGGCTAAGCCCTCAGCCCTGATATCTAAAAACTAGTTAAGTTATAATTCTCTTAATTTCCCATCTCAAGTACATTCAGGCAATAACTTTAATAAAACGTGACTAGTTTTTAGAGTTAGGCTTGTGAGTATGCTTAGTCATTGCATTGCCAATATTTCTCTTTCAACATCGTCAACCATTTATTACAATAGTTTTATATCAAATTCATTATAAATGAGCATTAGGTCAGGAAACCAGGAATTTAATAAACGTAATTATTGTGAATACTATACTTCATGACAGTAACAAATCATTACTGTGTGTGGGAGAGGTGAAATGGGGTTATATCATAGCACTAGACAATACAGTTCGTATAAATTCTTCAAACACTGGGGTGAATTAGGAGAAACAGTAGCAATTTGTATTGTCTAGTATAGAAAAGTAATAAATTTCATAATTATTGTTTTGATTGCAAATTATAATAATATAGGATAACAAATATAAATATGGATGTGTATTAAGCTTTTGTGCATATTAGCATAGCAACCGCAGTGGTGGCTCATTCAGTTAAGGTTCTAAGTTATTGCAACAAATGAGAGGTAATTATTGATATTCATTCTAAACATAAAGCTGACCTTAAGTACTGGAGCATCAACAAATATAACTTTAGAGTTACACTTTCTATTTGGAACATCTACAGAACAGAACAATTTTGTAGATGTTCCAAAAAAAGTTAATTTTTTAATAAGATTATGACCTGGCAGATCGTCCTACATGGACATCTGTTTTTGAGCCATGTTGGGAAAATTTGTACAATTCCCATCAGACAGCCAACTGTTATTTTGGTATTTGTTGTCCAAGAACTACTCAGAGAGCTTAACATCGTGGTAGACAACATAGCCCAATCACCAAAGCAATCCTTATACCTTAGCATGCTCACTTTCCAGCATGTGACTTTTCCTTTAAGAACTGGGTAAAGTCAGATACTCTGTCTACCTGCAGCTCTATTCAGCATAATGAGCTGAACATTCTGATTTCTTGCCAGTTTACATAGACTGGAATCATGTATGATCTGGCTGCCACCTTTCTAGGCACTACTATGTCTGAGCACATTTTCTCTGAATGCAACATATGCACTGCACACTATAGGCTTAGTCTTGGATCATATCAGAACTTGCCAGTACCAATGTTTTATTGTATATTCCGAATTCTTTGAGCATATTATAGGCTTAATTATTTTTGAGCCACAATTCTCATCCAGTCTTGTCGCGGGTTCGGCAGAAAATACATTCGCTTTACGAACTTAAATTTGATATCTGCTTCTGCTCGATTCCTAGCCACATTGGGATCAGGGAAAATCATTTGGCTGATACTGCAGCTGAATCATCAATTCACACTAATCATTACAGACTATACAGACAAATTTGCAGATAAAGGAACCACTAGGTGGCAGTGATCACAGTGTACTGATGTGGGATTTACTTAAAGATTTAATTACCATCAGGGGTAAAAGAAAGGGTTTTTGCTTCCATAAAGGTGAGTACAGTGGTCTCTGACAGTTTTTAAATTCTGTACAGTGGGATCAACTGACGATGTTACCAACAGTAAATCCTAAGTAGGAAGCATTCAAGGAATTAATCATGGATGCTACTAAAAGTTTCATACCTAATTAAGAAATATTGTTCAAGGTTTAGGCCTAAATGGTTATCTAATGAACTAATGGGACTCGTAACAGAGAAGAAAAATGCGTGGGATGCATATAAATTATCAAGTGACTCAGAAGCCTATGGCAGATATAAGCTAGTCTGTAATCAGGTCACAAAGGAGGTTAGGCAGGCGAAGGTAGATTACGAGAAATCCTTGGCAAAAGATGCTAAGAAAAACAGCAAGGATTTTAGGAATTATTAAGGTTTGAAAATGGCAGAAGGTTATCAAATTGTAGCAGGATACTTAATGATTTTCTAATAACTGAAAGCAAAGTGGAGGAGAAATTGTTGAAGTTAAACATAAGAAAAGCACCTGGGATGGATGGGATCTATCCAGTTATATTAAAGGAGGCGGCAAAGCAACTAAGAAAAAAGTTAAACATAAGAAAATCACCTGGGGTGGATGGGATCTATCCAGTTATATTAAAGGAGGCAGCAAAGCAACTAAGAAAACCCTTAGCCATAATTATGAGAGCATCCTTGGAGTCAGGGGAGGTCCCACGGACTGGAGATATGCAAATGTATCCCCAATTCACAAAGGGGGATCGAAGGGTGACACGAGTAATTACAGACCAGTTAGTTTAACTTCTGTTCCGGGTAAAATAATGGAGTCACTGGTTAAAGATGCATTGCAGGATCATCTAAACAAGACTGCAGCAATAATTCATACACAGCATGGGTTTGTTAAGGGAAAGTCTTGTCTGACAAATTTGATAGGATGTTATGATGTGGTTACAAAGGAACTGGATGCAAAAAATAATTTTGATGTCATATATTTGGATTTCAGGAAAGCTTTTGACACTGTTGCGCATGGAAGACTATTGTACAAATTGGAGCAGAATGGTATTTAGGGTAAGTTGCTACAATGGATAAAAGGATGGTTAAGTGGGAGAAGACAGAGGGTGGTAATCAATGGGTGCTGCTCTTCGTGGACTAATGTTATTAGTGGAGTCCCACAGGGTTCGGTGTTAGGTCCACTGTTGTTTTGTATATTTATCAATGATATTGATAAAGGTATATCAGGCTTAGTGTCGAAGTTTGCAGATGATACAAAGGTTGGCAGTGTAGTACTGCAACAGGATCTAGATAATTTGGGCAGATGGGCTAAGAAGTGGCAACTGAAGTTTAACCTTGACAAATGCAAAGTACTGCATATGGGTAGAAGTAACCCCAGAGAAACGTACAAACTGTGCGGTACTACACTTAAGGTGGTAGAAAATGAAAAAGACCTGGGAGTAATTGTGCAGGCAGATATGAAGTTTTCTGAGCAATGCAGACATGCTGCCAGGGCAGGTCATGGGGTTTTGTCAATGATATATAGGAATTTTGCTAGCAGGGAGAAGGAGGTGATTGTCCCTCTGTATAAGCCAATGGTCAGGCCACGCCTTGAGTACTGCGTACAGGTCTGGAGGCCTCATTTTAGGAAGGATGTAGATTTACTTGAGCGTGTACAGAGAAGGGCAACAAGATTGGTGAGGGAAATGAAGGGGTCCTCTTACCAAGAGAGGCTTAAGTTCTGCAAATTGCAGTGACTGGAGACTAGGCTCCTGCACTGTGATCTGATTGAGGTGTATAAGGCCTTGAATGGGTTGAGCACGCTGAATTCTGATGGGATCCTTCCACTTGTTCAGATTACAAACCTAAGAGGGCTTAAATTCAAATTAAAAAAAAAAAAAAAAAAAAAAAAGTGGAATAGATGTGCAGAGATTTGCCTTTAGCCAGTGGGTGGTTAATTACTGGAACAAACTTCCATCTGTCGTTGTGGAAGTTGACAGGTTAAATAAATTTAAGGAGGAACTGGACAGGCATTTGGAGGGAATGGTGTGATTTTTTTTTTTTTTTTTTTTTTTTTTTGGGCTGATGCTGCATAAGCTTGCTTTCTTGCATCACATGCCACTACTACTAATACACAACAAGATTCACTCCCAGTGGCAGAATTCTTTGATGGACAGACTTCAAATAAAATACATCTGATAAAGCCTGTAATCAAACCATGGCAGTCTAGTCTGTGCAGGAATCATAAAGAGGAAGTTCATGCCTGGCTCTGTATAGGACACAGTCATTTGACACATTCCTTTTTTGCTGAGGACTGGTGACCCTTCACTGTGTGAATGCTGTGCCTCCATTTTATCTGTTAAACATATTTTAACTGGCTGTACAGATTTCAACAATACCTGTTCTATTGCTTTTATTCATCTGACTGAACCTCAGTTAGATGGTTAAAGGCAGTACGCTCAGTCAGATCTTATTTGACAATGACGTGTCAGCTGTTTTTAAATTTTTAAATGTTAATTTGTATACATATACAGTAGAACTTCCCTATAAAGAATTCAATAAATCCGGCGAAAAAATTCATTATAGAGAAATTTCGTTATACAGAGTATCTTTTATTAGAAATTGTTATCTAATTAGAAAATGAAAACGAATCTACATTTATTTTTAATGTATTTTATTTCAAAAACATACTTATTTAAATTACGTTTACACAATTTTTGCCGCAAATATCATAAATTAAAAAAAATCTAATTTTCGTTTACACAGTACCATTAAAAACATTATCAGGAACATTTTCACAAAACTGTAGACCCGTATGAATCGTTTTAAAAGCGTTAATCATTTCTTTGCAAGTAGGCTTTTCTACGGGTTGTTCTGATTTGTCTTCAGCGTCATCGTTAATTTCTTCGTGATCATGGTCGCGTCTAACACTGTTCAGCAGTATTTCATCTTCATTTGGATGTTCTGCTGTGATCTACATAAACATAATTATCCATTGTTATTTCATTTTCAGTGTTTCCAGACGATTCTAATAATGTCCAAAAGTTTTTCAGTTGTGAAAGGGACAGTTCATCTTGTTCATCCAGTTGTTGTTCGACTTCTGCATTCAATGCAAATCCCGCTTTCGAAAAACAATTTTGAATAGTGTATTCAGTGACATCGTTTGTCCAAACTTTTGCCAGTTCAGAGATGCAATCTCTAAGGTTTAATTGTAACCTCCAAGTTTCTATTTTCTGATAACGCATTGACAATCTTCATTATTATTCTTTTTCGAAAATTAAATTTAAAATTTTTAATAATGCCTTGGTCCATTGGCTGGAGTTCTTACGTTACATTTGGTGGTAAAAACAACTTTGCACTTTTAAGTTTGGGCAGAAATACTGGCAAGATGTGCCATACAGTTGTCAGTTACCAACACGATTTTCCTTTTTTCTTTTGTTATATGCTTGTCTAGATTTAATATCCATTCTTCAAAAATATCACTTGTCATCCATGCTTTTTTATTAAAGGTGTAGTCAACTTCCAAAGATTTTGTGCCTCTAAAACATCTTGGGTTTTTTGATATTCTGACGACTAAAAGTCTTAATTTTTCACTTCCTGTCATATTTGCTCCAACTAGCACAGTGATTCTTTCTTTGCTTTGTTTTCTGCCAAAACATTTATCATCCTTAAAAGCAATTGTTCCTCCAACTGTTGCAATCTTCTTCGCTTACATTAACACTTTCTCCACAAATAACCTTTTCCACAAGTCTGTGGCGCTTTTTAAATTTATCTAGCCACCCAGTGCTCGCATTAAATTCTGTATGTCCAAGAGACTGTGCAAATTTCAGAGCTTGTTGCTTAATTATTAGGCCCAGTATTGGGATATTCTTTTCACGTATCATTTGCACCCATTTTAGAACAGCTTTATCAACATCTTTGTATATACACAACTTAATTCGCTTCATGTCTGCTCCTCCTTCAATTACATTTAAAATTGATTCTTGATTTTTTTTTTTTTTAAATCGTAGATAAACTGCTTGCAGGTATGCCATATTTCTCCGCAACATCTTTTTTCTTAAAACCCTGGTCAATATCACAACAATCTTTGCTTTATCGTTAATACTTAAACACTTTCTCTTCGACATTGTTTTCGCAATTGTAAAAATTACTGGACTGCAGCTCTTGCCGATACATACTTCGCTGAGCTGGCCATACAGTGAATTGTTAGTACAGGTACCGCCTACTCAGTGACGTTCCCTTGCCAATTCAACAGTATCACTTCCTTTGAAGAAATATATGACTTTTATTTCGCTTTCATTCATATATACACGAAAGAAAATTTATGATTAACGTATGCTGTATGTTACTTTTCAGTGGTGGGGGGGGGACAAGAGCATATAGCCTATGTGATTGATGGCGAACGAAAAAAAAAAAAAAAAAAAAAAACATTCATGAAAACCATCTACTGGGGGTCCAGTTAGACGAGAACAGACATATCATATAATGATTGACATGAAGGTCACATGGTACGGTTGAGGTGAGAAGCGAATGTCACTCAGTAGGCGTTACTAAAAACCGACTGTGGTAGCATTCTATTTATTGTAATATTAACGACCACTTTTAAGAAAACCCATTTGGTTTAATAACTGTAACAAAAATTAGCATTAGTAGAGGCATTTGATGCAAGAAAGCAAGCTTATGCGGCATCAGCCAAAAAAAAAAAATAAATAAATAAATAAAAATAACCACTTCCACTTCACCCCTCTGTTCGTTCGAAATACCTGTCCAGCTGAGCCTTAAACTTATTTAGGCTATCAACTTCCACGACAAGAGACGGAAGTCTATTCCAGCAACCAACCACCCGCTGGCTAAAGGCAAATTTCCTCACGTCTATCCTACATCTGTCTTTCCTCAATTTGAATTTATGCCCTCTCAGGTGATTATTCTGAGCAAGAGGAAGAATCCCATCAGCATTGAGAATGCTCAAACCATTCAAGGCTTTATACACCTCAATCAGATCACCTCGCCAGTGCCTAGTCTCCAGACACTGTAATTTGCAAAACTTAAGCCTTTCTTCGTAAGAGCACCCCTTTGTTGCATTCACTAGTCTTGTTGCCCTTCTCTGTACTCGTTCCAGCATCTCTACATCCTTCTTGAAATGAGGCCTCCAGAAACATAACTTAAACATTTGGATGACTTAAATCTTTTGGATGGCCTGGTGTTGCTATCCAATAGTAATAAAAATTTGAAATCTAGATTTTTCCACAAGTTCAAGTACAAATTCAATAGCATAGAATGTAACATGGAGATTTCCCAACAAAATAAATACAGGGTTTTCTGAATAATTTTTTTTGACTAGTGAGTCAACAGCAGGGATCCAAAAAAGGGGAAAATGTTAAATTATATCCACATAATAGCAGGGTTTTTTCCCACACAAAAGCTTAAAAATACCCCATTATGCAAGGTTTACCGAAATTATCTAACTGTGTTAGAGCGAAACCATGTTATACAAGTAGCATGTTGTGCAAGGATTACCACAATTCATCAATCATGTTAGAGCGAAACCGTGCTGTAGAAGTACTGTGTTATATGGGGGTTGCCCATACACTTCTTTTTTTTTTTTTTTTTGATTTTATTTTAAGTGGCTAACCACAAAGTTGAAAAATTAAATATTAGAGGAAATAAGATATTCTATATCAAACAGCAATTTTGTTGATAATAATTGAAACAAAGACCCTCCTACGGGCGTCAACAGCCACAAGTGTTCACTAAAAGGATGATTATTTAATTCCAGATGCTAATGCGAAATTTTGGAGGAAAGGAGGCAGTATATTTGAGTGGCTGTTTAGCAGTTGAAAATCTTCAAAAATGCTTTTACTAATTTTTTTTAAAAATTTGTTATAGAGAGACTAACACTTCGTTATATGGGGTTAATTTTACATGTAATTTCGTTTCAAGGTGCAATGTTTCGCGAAAAAATTCGTGATATAGAGAAATTCGTTAAAATAGAAGTTCGTAATAGAGAAGTTGCACTGTATTTAAAATACTGAATATTCTTTGCTCTTAGCTAGCTATTAAACTGTTACAAAGTGGGTGTTTGTAACAGTTTTAATCTTGTTTTTACCTATGAAGCTGAGATAAATAAAATAAATTGATCAAAAATTATTCTTTATGAATGGTGCTTTAAGAAAAATGTGTGTTTAGTGATATAAATTCAAACAGTGGCGTGAAGCTACAGTAAAATCTGGTTAAAATTCTAGGAACTAAACTGCACTAATTTTGATTTAAATGGGTTTCAAGTATGTACAAGTTCACAATGTGTTGGTATTAACAGAAATTTTATGTCACATACACTTATTAACACAGCAGAAGTTTCATAATTCTCATTTAAAATATTAATAATCTTTTAGTTTAATTGTTGTAGACATTTGTGAATAGATGGTTAATTAATGCATTAATTTAGTCAGTATGAGACACAACAATTCTGCTGTGGAGAAATTCAGTGAATTTCTTGTGTGGAATTATGAGACAGCTAAGTTTCAGTTTTGCCACCATAGCATTGCTTGTCTTATCTGTAAATTGAACTGTATTAAAGCACTGTTGTTAAGTATAACTGTACATGCCTTTGAGAGAAAGAGCATGCATATTTTGTTATATGATTTTCTGTTGAACACTTTTCAGGCAAAAAGGGGGTGACTTTGTTTTCTTTGCATTGTCTCATTCAATTCAGTAATCAGCAAACTTCATAACTAAATGCAAACAAACTGTTCTTGTTACACAAGGTGGTGACTTTCTTGACTTCACTTTAGAATAGTCAAGGGTGGTAGTCAAAAAAAAAAAGAAAAAAAAAAAAGCCCATTGTGGAATCTGAAAGAAACGGAAAAGTTGTTTGATTACAGTTGCAAAATGTTATGCTGTGTTTGGATTTTTTTTAAAAACACACACAAACATACTAAATACTTTTGGTCCTTGAGGTTGTCACAGACATTCTCTCAGATATGCCAGACAAGCTGTACTTGCTACCTGGGAGTCTAAAACACTGATGGAACTGATATTCGGGTGACACTCAAGTCAAGTGGACCCAATTTCGGCGAAGTCCGGACGGTCTGTGACAGCCAAATCCTCTGCTTGCACCTTCACGATGGTGGGACTGTTAGTAATCCTGGGTATAACTTCCATTCACGAGTACATGGTGGGTGACCACCCAGGTGTGAACCAACGTAAGCAGGGGTCAAGGTGTGGCGCCCACACCACATGGAGGACCGCCGTGCCTCTATGCTACCAGGCAGTACTAGGTGGTAGATGACTCTCATCAACCGGTGAAATACCACCACTTTGCTTATTGGAGGCTTGAAGTGGTGCAACCCATGTTTAGTCTCTAGAGCTAGCTTCCGATCAACCCTTCCCTTTCTCTTCCATCATGCAGTATGATGGATGACTTTTGAGATTATGTTGAACATCGTGGCAAGATCCAGTATTCCTTACATTTCGAGGGTACAGCTCTAAAACGGTGTTCGCAGGCTGCCTGCTAGTTAGTACACTGGACCGAACCTATTGGTAACTCTCTAGGAGGCTTCCGGATGTATAATCTTGCTACTTCTACTCTGCCAGATAGTGACTGGAGGGAGTCAGAGTAGTGTGTATGCGGGGAGCATTGTCGAGGTCACGTTATGTCAAGGATCTGGGTATATTCTTACCACATGTACGCCATATCCAAAAATTTCATTACTTCACACAGCATGTCCCACCCACTTTTTCTTACTATTGAATACACCATGAATTGTGAAACTAATAGAGCAAGCTTATCTGCGAAAAGATCTAAACCTCTCAAGCACTTCCTAATTCATTTCACAAATATACGTGGTCTCAATTCTAATCTCAATTCCAATTCGATGTCCATTTCCACTTGCAGTCTGCCAAACCACATGTACTTTTTCTGACAGAATCTCAGTTATCGGTTGATTCAACTACTGCTAATCTCAGATGCCCAAATTATTCGCTGCACGATTCCTTTCGCCTCAAAGGTGGTACTTGTGCATATGTCTGTTCTGATATTCCCTGTCAGAGACTTGGCAATTTGGAATCTCCTCTCTTTGATCTTCTCTAGCTTAAAATCTCTCTACCTCATTTTGTCAAATTCATCTGTTGTCTCTACTGTTCTCCCAACTCCATTAATCACTTGGAGCTCTTTGACTTCCTCTCTTTGCAACTTGACTTTCTCCAGTCCAACTTTCCTAACAGTGAGGTAATTTTCCTTGGTGATTTTAATGTTCACAACTCCAGCTGGCTTCCATTTTCTAGTCACACTGACCCAGCAGGTCGAGATGCTGAGGCTTTTGCAATTACTAATGACCTAGCACAGATTGTTCATTTACCTACAAGAATACCGGACAATCCTAATCATACAGCCAATACGCTTGATCTTTTTCTCACAAACAACCCTTTTAAGTACACAGTTGAGGTGAGAGGTCCTTTAAGCACTTCAGATCACAACTTGGTGATTGTCTCTTCTCCAATGGAACCTTCATCTCATGGCTATTCCCAACCTCGTGTTGTTTGGCATTACAAGAATGCAAAATGGAACGACCTGTGAGACTTCTTTTCTTCTTTTCCTTGGTCGGATTACTGTTGCCAAACTTCTGATGTCAACGTTTGCTCAGATCGTGTCAGTGAAATTATTCTTGCAGGAATGGAATCCTTTATCCCACACTCCACTTTAAAATCTCGTCCTTTATCTAAACCTTGGTTTTCCAATAAATGTGCTGAGGCTGTTCAAGAGAAGAATGTTGCATATCGTAATTGGCTTGTTTCTAATTCTTCAGTTTCATTTTCTGCCTACACCAAAAACTCGCAACAATTGTAAAGCAGTTATTAATTAGTCCAAATTAGAGTTTGAACAGGCTAAGAGTAGAAAACCTGCTTCTTGCCTTAATGGTAGCCGAGCATTCTGGTCTCTTGCCAAAGCTATTGGCCGCAACTTTTGCCCATTTCTGCTCCCACCTCTGTCCAAACCAGATGGTTCTGTTGTCACTTCAGCCAAGGATAAAGTTGACCTGCTAGCATCCCATTTTTCTTCCAGCTCATGTATTAATGATCTTGGTAAAACACCTCCCACCATTCCCAACACGATCCATTCAATGTCTCCTGTGGTCTTCCATCAAAGGGATTTCAGAAGGATTTTGATGAATCTTGATGCTAAGAAAGCTCCAGGTCCTGATGGTATTTCTCCACTTGTTCTCAAAACCTGTGCTCCTGAACTTACTCCTATTCTTTGCCACCTTTTTTCACTTTTTTATTCCAAAGGTGTTTTTCCTTCTGCTTGGAAATTTCTCATATCCAGCCAGTTCCTAAAAAGGGTGACAAATCCCACGCATCCAATTATCGTCCCATTGCAATTACTTCTACTCTCTCTAAAGTAATGGAGAAATCAATTAATCACATACTCTTAAACTACCTAGAAACCTTCTGTCTGATCAATGATCGCCAGTATGGATTCCGTCAGTGTCGATCCACTGGTGATATTCTGGCTTATGTTACCCATTTATGGACTAATTCAATGGAAAAGTTTGGTGAAACACTCAAAGGCTTTTGATCGTGTTTGGCATAAAGATCTTCTAAACAAGCTTCCATCTTATGGTTTGGGGGCACCTCTGTAGCCAGGTGGGAAGGAGCAGTAGTATGTATCACATGCTTCTTGATTAGACCGGGGTTCAAGCCCGTCACCACCAAATATGGAAGATGCGGAAAGAACAGGGAATGACCACCGCATATCCTGGAGCAATATGGCCTTAGTTGCTAATGCTCCTAAAAACCAAAACAACAACATCTTATGGTTTGCCAACTGCTTTTAGTAATTGGTTATCCAGTTTTCTCTCTGATCGCTCACTGAGGGTGATGGTAGATGGCTTTCTGTCTTCTAACTTCTCCACTAATGCCGGTGTCCCCCCAAGGTTCAGTTCTTTCCCCCACTCTTTTCCTCTTGTATATTAATGACCTTCTTCCCTTGACTGGCAATCCTATCCATAGTTTTGCCGATGATAGCACATTGCATTCCCCTTTCAATTTTGAGAAACCTTGTCCTGCTCAATCAGCTTCAACTTCTCGAAAATCTGTTACCAATTCCTTAAATGCCAATCTTCAGGTAATTCTCCAGTGGGGCAAAGACAACTTAGTTGATTTCAACCCTTCTAAAACTCAGTCTTGTCTTATATCTCACAAAAAGGATTCTTCTGCTCCTGTGCTTCTCTCTAGGGACACTCCGATTTCTAGGCAAAAAGATATATCTCTTTTGGGGATTACCCTGACTTCTAATCTCTCTTGGCACAAGCACATTACAAATATCGCTTCCTCAGCATCTAAAAAACTTGGGGTTTCTCTTTTGCTCTCGGCATTACTTTTCTTCCAAACAGCTGTTCACTCTGCATAAATCGCAAATCCGCCCTGCCGTGGAATATTGTTCCCACATCTGGGATGGTGTCCCCAAAACCTCTCTCAGGCTTCTTGATTCCATTCAGAAGAGGGCAGTTAGGTTAATTAATCATTCATCTCTAACAGTCTCTGCACTCGCTTTCTCATAGACGTAATGTTTCTGCTGCATGCCTCTTCTACAGATACTTCCATGGGCATCTTTTTTCTTAAATGTTCTTCTGAATTGACTTCTATAATTCCCGCTCTCTCTTTCAAAACAGTCCCGAACATGTGCCGCCAACATCCATTTACTGTCCAACTTCAAACCCACAGAACCAACTTTTCGTCTTCCTCATTTATTCATTCAACTGCCGTTTTCTGGAACAGCCTTCCTTCATACGTATTTCCTGAAAATTATAACCTACAGAGGTTCAAGTCCAGTGTCAACAAATATCTTCTTTCGTCTTTTCAACCTCCAACCCAAGCACGGTACTAAGTACTATAGGTTCTAATACCTCTCGTGTTTGGGGTTCACATAAAAAAAAAAAAAAAAGTTACTTTTTATGGAAAAGATTACCCGTGGAAGCTGCATGAAAAAAAATATGGTCGCCCTCTCTTTAACAAACTTCCATATAGCAAAATTTTCTATGTAGCAAACTTTTTTGATTTCCTCTTGGTCATTACATTGAAAGTAGTTTCCATATAACAAAGAATTTCCGTAAAATGAACTGATTTCAAGAGACTTGGGTACGCATTGTTCGCACCTCTGGCCTTTAGGCAATACAGCTGACACTGTAGAAAGCACAAATTAAGAGCTAAAAGGATTAAGAATTGATCCCTTAAGCTTTAATAGGTAAAGGCGTTAATTCTATGAATTAATAGCTAAAACATTTTACAATTTAATGGTGCCTGTAAAACTCTGCAGGAGGAATCTGGCCAACCACGGCGTGGGACAGAAAAAGATGGAAGGTTCTGGGAGAGGCCTTTGCCCAGAAGAGGGTCAGCAACAACTAAAAAGAAGTAAAACTTATACACTACTTACCTCTACACTATACAAAACTTATACCTATACTTCACCTATACAAAACTTATACACTACTTCACCACAGTAAAGTTCCGTTCACTATACGATATGTAGTAAGCGCCAGTCACTGTGATCAAGTTTGTGAATTGAATTTTAATTCTATTAAACAGCGATTCTAATTAGTGAAAATAGGAGAAATATTATCCACAGGCTATAAAAGTAAAGATATATTAAGCACAAATTTACTCTTTATTACCTGTCCAATTAAAAAATTAAATGATACATGATAATCGGAAGTATTAATACGTACTGTAATAATGTGTACATACTAACTAAACTAGTTGACATTTCTGTTCACTGACATTTGTGGGTGGGGGTTAAAATTTAAAACAGTAAAAAGATAAGCAATCAATAATAAAGAACACGGCACACGCAAATTGCAAGTAACACAACACGCGCAGGTGAGAACGGAGTAACAAATTACGTAGCTTTAAAAATAGGAATGAAGAGAAGATCTGAAAATTAATTTTTTTATTTGATTGAAGATTTCATGGAAGTGTAAACACATTTTACCATAACCCACAGAATTCCAGCTGCCGGTATTACCGCAAATTCGATAAGATCGAGTTTACTGTCCGTTTATGATAGATTTCACTAACAGAAAAGCCCAATAAACAGGTGACTGCTAATTGTTTTTATTGTTTTATGGTTGTGACCTCCAGAAATTCGACCAAACTACGTGGTACGGTCAAAGACAATCGTAGGGTAATCTCCAGTGGTGCGGTCTCCTGCCCCAATTAAACGGCATTTTGTTGCAATTAAGCGAAGTAAACCCTGGCTATTTTCTCGATTGTTATCTGTTTTTTTAAGATTTGCCCCAAATAAACGGCTGCCCCAGTTAACCACACACATATACAGAGAGAGAGAGAGAGAGAGAGAGAGAGAGAGAGAGAGAGAGAGAGAGAGAGAGAGAGAAAATCAGATCTAACAGGCAGAAAATTGAGTAAGGGTGCCACAAAATAAAATAAATTACTTAGGGGTGCCGTTATTAAAAAAAAAGGTTGAAAACCACTGTATTAATAAATTATTTTAAAATGTAACCATTTCCACTTATTTCCCATCTTTTACTATATTTCTGAATTTACAGTATTTTTCATTGTTGAAAAGGTCATTTCTTTATAACGAAATTTCTGTATAATGAATTTTGTCATGGGAACGATTAATTTCGTTATAATTGATCCAACTGTATTAAACACAACTATATACTAAAATAATGCAAAACATAACAAAAAAATAAATAAAATAAAATACCGATTTTCAATTTTTTTATTTATTTATTTTTTTTTTTGTTATGTTGTGCATTTTCAGTATATTTCAACTGGTTAATTCAAAAGTTTTTTCTATGTATATCTTTTGCTTAGGCTTAGCAAGGTAGTATTGAAAATAACAGTTCAGAACATTTCCTGAAACAGATTTGTGGTTAACGATTTCCATAAATAGTGACTTAATTTACACACGCACACAGTAGTATGTCAATTTAATTCCACACGCTGAGATCTCTCCGTGGCGCCTCCGTAGCCAGGTGGGAAGGAGCAGCAGTGCGTAGCACATGCTTCTTGATTAGACCGGGGTTCAAGCTCGTCACCACCAAATACAGAGGATGTGGAAAGGTCAGGGAATGACCACCACATATTCACGGAGCAATATGGCCTTAGTTGCTAATGCTCCTAAAAACCAAATAACAAACAAACAAACAGGATCTCTCCTCACCCCACAAAGTAACATAACTGTTTACTGGTTCATGTGCATTTTCTTGTCAAGAGTGGTTTTGTATAAAGTTAAGTGAATGAGTGGTGGGGCAGTGCTAGAAAAGAGAAATACATGTATCTTGTTCTGCTTGGATTACAAGTATCGAACAGCAAATAATACTCCAAAATATGGCTCTCTCTCCAGAAGGTATATAAACAATGCAGCACTTGTTTAAATGTACAGCTCATGTATAAAGCTGTATTATTATGGCATATCTTGTAAATATACAAAGTGTTTTGCAAAATATGGTGTGATAGAACATGTATTGGGGGGGGGGTCAAATTCAGAAGAGCTTGTAGGCTACACAAGATCTAGGAGTTTGAGTATGCATGCTATTTTGTATTACTGAAAGAAAAATATTTGGTATTTTGTGCTTGCATAATAATACATGTACTTATGACTAGCAAGGTTGGAAAGAATATTTTAAAAAATTTACTGGGATGTACTGCATTGATATTTTCATTTAATTATAGGCTTGTGAAGGTCGACATTTGAGGAATTGTTTTAATATTAATTGTAGTTAGCTTGTTAAGCCATTTTTTTATGTATTGCTGTAAACTTCATGCAACAGATTTATCATTCTAATATGCATCTCAAAATCAAGATGCATATTAGAATGATAAATTTCCAGTAAAATGCTTGAACTGAAATACATTTGTTTTCATATTAGATTTATATAGTAAGAATCAGAGCTGTAATACTCAATACATTCTATGTTGATATTAATATTTGTAAAATAATACGAATAGTAATAACTAATAAGAGGAGAATAATAACTCCTTATTATTTTATAAATATTAGATATATATTTTAAAATTATTTTTTTCTGCATGATATAAGAAACAGTACTTCCATATTCCATTTCCTTTTGCAGGGCTGATGGCAATCAAGCAAACTTAAGAAATGCTGCTTATGAAGCATTAATGGAACTGGTAAAAAATAGTCCTCGTGACTGTTATGGTTGGGTTCAGAAAACTACAATGATAATATTGGAAAGGCTTCAGCATGTTTTGTCGCTGGAGAGTCACATACAAAGTACATCAGACAGAGCTCAATATAATGACCTTCAGTCCCTTTTGTGTGCTACATTACAGGTAAAGTATTCCTTAGAAATTTATTAATTTATTTCCTTTTGCTTAATTATGGTAAGTGTTTATTTTTAAATTCAGTCAGGCTTAATTTTGTTATTAAAAATCTGTCTTGTTTTGTCAGTCTCTCAAAAAATTTGATTTGTTTTTGGGGAAACTATTAGCCTAAGAATTGTTAGTTTGTCAGTGATTCACACTAACTTCTGGTTTAAAAACAATTTTTTTTAAATAAACCGTTAAAATCTAGTTATAAACAGTTAATGTGTTAACAACTGAAAATTATCACTCCATCTTCTGATGAATGCTAAATTTTAATTAATTATATTATAAAAGCACAAGAAAATAAAAGCAGCACCTAGAATCAGTTCTCTTGACAGTAAGTGGTTTTTTCTACTTGTCACCAATTTGGGGAGTTCTCGGTCTGAGTCCTGTCAGACTGGAGGAATTGTTTACAGCCTGTTCAGTCAGGGCTTCCATTAATTATTTTCAAAAGGAGGGAATAGTGTTCCATCCCATGAAGATTTTTCATTGTGCACAACATACAAATTAGCACAAAATACAAAACACAATGTGGCCTTAGCTGAATTTTATAACTTGCTATAAAAGTTAAAATATAATATAAAAGATATTACAAAATGACTTGCAGCATGGAATTTTGAGTCTTATTTTTAGGTGCTAAAAATTTTCTTGAAAAATATATCATACATGCATTGTTTGTCTTATGATATTGCCTTTAGATCAGTGTTCATATGGGCTGTACAAAGCATGACTTGTGTAATCATAATGGGTGCCATTACTATTTATTCTTCTGCCCATTGTAATACATGCTGCAAGACACCACCAGTTCTTCAGTGTACGATCTTGGGCATGCTGTTTATGGAATGTAAACATTGTTATATATAGCAAGATAATTGAAAGAGTGGACCTTTCTTTTTTTCTTTTTCAATGTAGCAGTTCATGCTTAGTGTTGGTGATCACGTTGAATGCATCCTACAGCACTTTTTATGTATACTAACATGAAAATTGTGAATAAACAGTACTGCAAATGACTGTGTCACTTGGAGTACTACTTTTCATGGGCTATATACAAAGATAGCTCAGTAGAGATCCAGATCCATCCAGAGTCCTTTTTTTTTTTTTTAATAGCCATCATCTGAGAAGAAACACTGCTGCCTTTAATGGGTATACTTTACAAGACCCTTTTTTTAGAACAACCAGTTTCTTTTCACCCATAACATTTTAAGAAATCAGTGTCATCAGTAAAATGCTAGCTATGCAAAAAAGGACTAACTCCTTTCAACATAGCTAGCATTTTCCTGATGATGACAACAGAAAGGACAAAACTAATCTTGAAGGGGTTTGATCAGGAGAATTATAATGGATATAGCAAAATTTCAAAGTCACATTAGCTTGCCATCTGTGTGGCAGCTGGGGCATTGTTGTGGGGTTGTTGAACAGTGCCAACTGGTCACAGGGTTCCAGAACATGACAGCATGCATCACTTTTCCAACAGATGTTTATATCCTTGCTTTCTTTGGAGGAAATGACTTGAGATTTGCACTCTTGTATCATTCACTTGTTTCAAGATCAAAATGGTGAATTCCAGGTCTAATCCAAAGTTGCCAATTGAGAAAAAGTCATTCTGAAAAGAAGTCAGTCCCTAAAGGGAAGCTTTATAGACAATGCTTCAGTAACTTTCACTTAGCTTGATTTAGTTAAGTGAAAGTGAGATTCCACTGAGCTTGTGTTCCCTTTCTCATCACACTGCTGGGTGGGAACATTTAAAGTGTATGTAGAGGATATAAAGCTTATATTTTTGTAATGTTTGCAAGAAATATTGTATGATAACTGTAGCATTTTATAGCCATGGACACAGGAAACTTCTGCAAATACAAACAGCTATAGAAAATTAACATGTAAATTACTCATGGCATCTTTGGGACAAACACACAACTTCAAAGTATCTCTCTTTGTCATAAATATAAAATACTTTGCAGTATTTCAAGTTTGGGTGGCAGTTCAATATTTCTCATTGATTATATTATTGGTTAAAATTCAGGTTTTAATAGCAAAATCAAGGAACACTTTTGAAGGCATCCATTGAATTACAATTCATTGAAAAATCTTCAGTAAACAATGCTTCAGTAACTTTCACTTAGCTTGATTTAGTTAAGTGAAAGTGAGATTCCACTGAGCTGGTGTTTCCTTTCTCATCACACTGCTGGGTGGGAACATTTAAAGTGTATGTAGAGGATATAAAGCCAGTATTAAAGTTTTTTGTTGACAGGGCTTCTCAGACACCCAAACACCTGTTAATGGATAACTTCTCCCAAGGCATTGGAAGTGAATGGCACCATGCCAGGGAAATAGAGTGCTATAACGAACAAGTGCTGAGTGAACCGTATGGAACAGTACTCTTAATCATCACCTTCATGATTTTCTCCCAATGAAGTCACTACTAGCTCCCACACTGGTTCATGGAACCACCTTTATGCATTGGCACTTTGCAAGTCCATAGGAATCTCTCCAGGGTTCAGTGAGTCCCTCAGTTAATCTTGATAGTTCACTCTTGACACCTCACTCACTAGATTTCCTCATAAGTGTTTGTGGCTTTTATCACATCTTTTCTCAAGTTTATGGTAACGGTACAGTAAACCACACCCCAAGAGTCGGCATTACCCATGGCAGCAACAAACATTTGCCATGAGTCTTTTTTTTCTGCCTTATAAGGCTTGTATATATTGGTTTGTTAAAACTCAGTGTTTCCCTTCTAGCAACCTCTGCTAGTGGCCAATTTGCTCTGGATCTCTGGAAATGTCTTCTGGCATGGTGAACTCTGTCTGCCGGAGAATATCCAGCTCAAGGAACCACTATGCAGCTGCATATGGTCTTTATTGTTTTTTCCTCATTTGCTGCTGTATATGCAATCATCATTTCCTCATCTGCTGGTGTGTTTGCAATCAGCTTCTGGCACATTACTCATCTTTAGACTGGAACATTTTTCTAATAAACAATCTTAATTTTGTCACTAATTTCATGCTGCCCAGCTTCACTCATACTGTTTCTCCTCACCGCAAAGGGTCTTTTGTCTGTAAGTATCAATGCAGTATTTGTTCAGTTCATCTTCAGCATCAGCTGGGTTGTTTAAGTTTAAGACTTACTGCATCTGTTGTGCATGCAATGGTCCAATATGATTGATATTCACCTTTGGCTACTTTGGTCAAGTGGTTGAATTTTAAGGGTACATTACAAGGGTAGTTTGCAATTGTTTAAGTCCATGCGAGTTCTAAATAGTGATCTTGATTCTTTATCTCATGAACTTTGGGTCATCCCAGAGTATAAACACATTATTTTCATTTGAAAAAACTCCTTGTCGTTTCTTTTTGCACTCTTAGATAGAGATTTCTTATTATCAGCTTCGCTGGCCTAACCTTTTCTATGGTGCTATTATAGATCAACTTATGGGCATTATAAACTTCAGTTCTACACTTGGAAGCTTTCCGTGATATTAGTTGTCAAGAGCTGTGAAACTTATGCAATATGAGTAGTGGTTCCCTCATGCCCCTCTGCACTCATGCAGAGTTTTATTTTATATTTTTTTATTAAACAACATGGTTGGAGTTACCAAAAATTGCACAATTTCTGTATAGATTATAAGCCATCTTGATAAAAATGTTCCTGTATATAAAGTTTAAATAGTGATAGTTTTAACAAATGCTTTATTTCTTCATATTTAACGCACTTGTTTGACCACCAAGTTAATATGTGATGCATCCTGTCATGAATCATGATAGACAAATTAATGTGAACAAAGACATGTACAAGTTAAATTGTGCTTTTTTTTTTTCCTTTCTAGAGTGTCTTAAGAAAGATGACTCCTGAAGATGCACCAAAAATATCTGATGCTATTATGTCTGCACTGCTCCAGATGTTCAATTCAAGCAGTTGTAAATCAGGTGGAGTGCAGGAAGATGCCCTTATGGCAGTATCAATGTTAGTTGAAGGTGAGTTTTTTTTTTTTTTTTTTTGTAGTAGATTCCCCATCCTCTACAGAGCTAGTATATAACTATATATATATATATATATAACTGATATTAAATCAAAACTAATGCCAGTAGTATGGCATTAGTTTTGATGGCAAAACTCTTGAGCGAAAATAATAAATTAAACAATAACGAATGATAAACAGGGAGGGAGAAGAATAGGTAACAAGACTAAATTGTAGCAGAAAAACATTTATTTTCTTTAATTTTCGTATTATATTTTTTTACTATTTTTCTTAACTGCTTCATTATTCTGATATATGTATGTATATATATAGCTACAATGGAAAAATTAAAGTGCATGAAAAATAAAAGCAAATTACATAATTTAAATAAAATTAACTGAAAATATATAAATGGTATTTAATGACCTACGTCATTAAATACCATTGTATTTAAAAGTATTTAAAAGATTTTAAATACACCACCAAGGGCCAGCAGCCAAAACCAAAGGAATCACAGCAATAACCAAGACCTCTGTTTCTGTTACGATGTATATGCAGCAGACAACAAAGCGAGCGTGCATCGCTTTGTTGTCTGCTTACAGACAACACTACTTACAGGCTTGCCAGTAAGTAGTCACGATATGACAACTTACTGGCGAGCCTGGCAGGAGATGGTGAGGGAAGCGAACACAACAAGACTGTGATGGAGACCAAAGAAGCACCCTGAGTATGGGGGGAGAGGTGTTAGTTTGGTGAATGTGAACCTTACCTGTGTGGTGGGGAAGACTGCAATTAAACAAATGAGACAAATGGCACAGCAGAGGGGAGAAATCAAGAACAAAGTAGCGTTGAAAAGACTAGGCTTGGTTGTAGAAGAAAAAAGGAGCAATAGCAGAAAAATAGTATCTCGAATATTGCTTTTGGCCAGCCTAATCGCACACAAGATATGATGTTAGTGTTTAAGAAGAGGAAAAAGTAATTGGAAGAAGGGAAATATAGTAGTGCTCGGGCACTCCAGGTTGCGCAACTCTTACCAAACGTGGGTCCCTGGACATTACTTTGACCAAATTCACGTCCCCCCCCCCCATACTCAGTCCTTGTACAAGTGTAAATGTACAAGGACTGAGTATGGGGGGGGGGGGGATGTACATAATTTACAAATTAATCGTACTACACTGTACAATCAATTAAAATGTTCAATCTTTAATTTCTTGCTTAATGCTGTAGTATGTATTATGAATTAGATTATACCGTATTGTATTAGTAGAGGTAGAATTACATTAAGTGCTTTGTTCTTTTGCTGATTTTATGAACTAATAGTATAATGACTGTTTTTCTCATTTTTGTTGGTGGGGGGGGGTTGCTATAAAGTGCTTCTACTGCATTTTTGCTATGTTGCTTGGATGACCATCAGAGTTTGTCTGTCAAGAGTAAACTTTGAAGGGATGGAGTTTCTAGTTTAATATAAAGTGCTATACAATCATTAAGGAAACCCCAAAAACAGTATATAGAATTGCTTATAGTATAAATGTCACCATGAACAACTGTTTGGTAACTTAAGATTATGATGATGAATCTCTTTAAATGAAAAAAATCATTCTGGTGTTTAAAGTGATGTTTTTTTAGTGTGTGTGTGTGTGTGTGTGTGTGTGTGTGTGTGTGTGTGTGTGTGTGTGTGTGTGTGTGTGTGTGTGTTTGTGTGTGTGTTTGTTTGTACCTGTGCATTGCAGATCTTTAATTTAAATTGCATTTAATTTACAAAATTTTGTAATGTGTGAAAATGAGGAATGATATGTACATTAATTCTTCTTAAAATCTTTTGTCTGTCCAGTGAGTGACACTGCCCATTTGAACACTGTAGATAAGCAACAAATAGTTTTTTGAAATTAAAATTTATCAGCAGAACTGCATAGACATGAACTTTGCAATACTTTTAATGATAAACACCCTTCACCAACAAAAATAATTTACTTGAAATATTTACTTCCATGTTACTATTGATTTTATTGGACTTGTGAACTGCTTAGATAGTATCTGCACAAGTTTGTGGTGAGCAACACTTAATTGTACCACAGCTTTTAAATTGTGGACTACTTGAAAGTCTTATTTGTTCAGTAACCCCTTATGAAGAATGATCTTGTTCTCCAGGAACATAGATTTGTGTGCTTGTAAATGATTGATATCAGTGATATGGTGTAGGGAAGCTCTAGGCTTTTTTTCTGCACTGGCCAGGAGTAATTAAGTCTGTAATAGAATTCATATAGTCAGTAAATTACTTAAATAATTATTGCATTATAAAAATCTGCTGAAACATTTTTTTTTCTTTGATGCTTTTGTTTATCGTAGTTCTTGGGGAAAAGTTCCTGAAATACATGGAAGCATTTCGACCTTTTTTAGCATTAGGATTAAAGAATTTTGCAGAATACCAGGTATGTGCAAATGAATAAATTAGTATCTTTAGTGTGTTGCCATAGGTTAAAAACTGTCTTCCTATACACAATTTGATATTATTACTTGAATTGAAGAGGAAACACTGCATTGAGTAATGGTTGGTCTCAAATTCAAGTATTCATTAACTGCATGATGTCAAACTGTATAACCAGCTAATAATTTTATATTTTAGGTCTGTAGTGCAGCAGTAGGATTAACTGGTGATATATGCCGTGCCCTTGGTTCAAAAGTCCTTCCTTACTGTGATGAGATTATGGCTATGCTAATGGAAAATTTAGGGGTAAGGACTAACCTATTTTCACAGATATTTTATTTATATTTATAGCTGAAAACTAAAAATCAATAAATAATTCTTCTATTTAACTTATTTGCCACTACACTTCGTTATACTTACCTTTCCAGTGCATGAGTGTGTGTATATATACACACTCATGTACTGGAAAAGGTAGGCAGGTGCGTGCGCACACATTTTTTATTATTGTGTGTTTTTTTTTTTTTTTTTTTTTGTTTTTTTTTAATCCATGTGTTTAGTTAATGTGAAAAATAACAGTTGTGTGTTGGAGAAATTTATTAATTTTTCAAATGGTGTTACAAGATTAATTTTCAGTTTCATTTTTGCCTTATGAAAAATAAGTGCACTGCTGTTTATTATGTGTAATCGTGTACAGCTGAGAGAGTGTATTTGGGATTATTATTTGCTGTTTATAGTCCAGCCAAATGTGGAGACCCCCCCCCCCCTTCCCATTATTGCTTTCAGTAAATTTCTTTGTAACTAAGGACAGTGTTCTTGTTATGTGAGTCAGTGACCAGCTTGCTGTTATTTCAGAATAGTTGAAAGTAGTAGATGGAAAATGCCCAATGTTTCAGTACATCTGAAAAAATATGCCTGATTATTACGGTTGTCATGGAATTAAATGTGTATGTGCACTTAACGTAAATAAATCTTCATTTATGGAAAGAATTTAACAATGAAAGCTTCAAGGAAGAAAATTATTACACAAGACTACTGCATATACTAATATAGCGGACAAAAATAAATAAAATGGCACGTTTTCAGCACATTTGAACTGTTGAATTTGAATGTAGATGTTTTTATATCCTTTGTCTTTTGATCCAAGTTGGCAGAGTAATATTTGAAAAGAAAGGAGGGAAAGCTCCTGCAGCACTTCAAAGTTAATCTTTTACTTAAATAATGACTTAATTTGTGCCCACAAAAAATATTTAATTCCACGCAGCCAATTTAAGATTTCACAATTGTAATCAAATGTATATTTTTAAATTCTGTCCACACGCTGCTCCCCCACACATTTTTTCTTTAGAAGATGTGTACAGTTATACATAATAAATAACACATTGCTTGTTTTAATACCCAGCTTATACATTAAGCAGCAGGACAATTATGGCAGCAAAAACAAATTCACTGTCATTGCGAATTCAAGAATTATTAATTTTTTTTAAATCCTCCAATGCAAAATTTCTTTTTCTTGAAAGCACTTTGATTATCTCTCTGTGCATCGGGAAATAACACATTTTGTATCATTAATTAATGATCATTATTTGCCCCCCCCTCTCCTTTTTTTGTGGAAGTGAATAGAAATGTAAAATTTAAAGATGCCATGTACTGTGTGCAGTATACTGTAATTTTTTTGTATATAGCATTTGCCTATGGGGTTTTGGCAGCATTTTTGAATTAGACAAGCTATTCACAAGTTGCAGGACCCAATTCAGATTTTGAATTTCATAGTAGATGTAAAAGGTGTGGAGATAAAGTTCCTGGAGTCATTTGGTGAGATTAAAAATAAATGAAAGTGACAAGTTGTAGTTAAAACTTTCTCCAAGGGATGGTGGTACATAGATTGACCAGTAGACTGACTGGTTGCAAGTAACAACTAGTTTCGTTAATAGCATTTACATTTTGTATCAGGATTTTGCAATGGGACAAACGAATGAATATCAAAATTTGCTTCAACTGGGAAAATCTAGAACAGAAATGTATGAAGTGTTAAAAAATGTGTATGGTGATCAACTTAAAGTCCTACCAATTTGTTTGAATGGTATAAATGGTTCAAAGATGGATGTGAGGATGTCTGCGATGACCCAAGAAGTGGGCATCCATCAACCTCTTGAAATAAGGATAAAGTTACAAAAGTTCAGGAAATTATGGCAAAAGATTGATGGCTGATGAGTTGATGCAAATAAGGTGATTTGTCAAATTCTGCACGAAGATTTGGGGAAAAGGGAAGACCTGTGCAAAATTTGTCCTGCACAGCCTCATGGATGATCAGAGGGAACAAAGAGTATCATGCAAAGACTTCATCCATATTTGCAAAGACAATCCTAATTTCCTTGACTGTATTGTCACTGAAGATGAGTCTTCAAAGATAAAGTCAGAGTATACAGTAGACTACAAAATCCTCACTAAGGCTCAAAAAGTTTCATTTACAGAAGTCCAAGATCAAGATGATGCTGATTGTGTTTTTTGATAAACAGTGTGTGTGTGTGTGTGTGTGTGTGTGTGTGTGTGTGTGTGTGTGTGTGTGAGTGAGTGAGTGAATGATTGATTCACAAGGAATTTGTACTTGAAGTGAGGAGAGTTGATGCCACATTCTACATACAGGTGCTTCAAAGACTATTGAAGTGCATTGCAATCTTGAGAGTAAGGCAGCTGGTTCTTGTTGCACAACAATGCCCCCACCTGTCTTGCACCTGTTGTGAAGACATTTCTGATGAAACATGGCATAGATAGGAAGAGTACGGTGGATCAACTTCCCACCCTACTCTCCCTATCTATCAGTGGAATTCTTCCTCTTTCCTAGAGTGTAAACTGCCCTCAAATGAAAGATGCATTATTTGGAGGATGTAACTGCAGAGCATCATCATCTCTTTGCATACCTTTGCTGACTTTTCACAAACTTTTAGAATGGTGTACAATAATTGCATTGAATCAGATGGTGAAAACTTTGAATAAAAATAAGTGTTTTTGAGCTCCTTCATGTGTTCTTTTTATTGCAGTCTAGGAACCTTATTGCCGCATATTGTACTTCGAATAATCCATACAAAAAATGCTTATAAATCTCTGTATAATTGGGAAATGGTAATAACTTTGAAATACATCAATTTGGATAATCCAATATGAAATTAATGAAGGTATACTATAGTTCATATCAAACAAATTTACTCACTGTTCAATTTCTTATTTTTTATAAAATTAATAAGCATCAAATAGATAGTATTTTAAAACTCATTTGTTTATTAATTATTATGCATAATATTTAAGATACAATATTTATAATTATAATGTCAGTATATGCTTTAATTGACAAAAATGGCAGTTTTTTTTTTTTTTTTTTTTCCAAAGTAATTTCCCCAGAATCTGGAGTCAGTTGGTGCACCATTTGGAACAGATTTCAAAACTGTTGATTCACATGTTGAACCGAATAGTGTGCACACTTGAGTTCACATTTTTATTTATTTATGTCTTATGTTTGATATTTTTTACCCAAAATTGGTAGAAATCAGTGTTAAATTTTTCTTTCTTCCCCATCAGAGCAAAACCCTTCAAATTGATCATTTCCAACTGCAACACATCTTTATTATTACTTTTTAGCAATTTGGTTGCTAATGTTTCATTTGATTTATGTGTCCTTTAGTAAGGTGTCAGAGAAATATACTGTAGTCTTCAAGAAGACATTCCCAAAATTTTCCATATATTGTAACATTTAATAACAAATAAGTATAAAAAATGCAGTGTTGAAATAAATACAGAAATGTATGCTTTCAAAGTGAAGATGATAGTGTCATTTTGACTTTGAAACCATATATCTATGATAAATGATGCTAATAAGCATTCAGTGCTATATGGTTGGTGAATGCTTATTAGCACCATTTATCAGAACATAATCTTCCTCCAGCTTGTGCTGATTGTAAAGGTTGTTAAAAAATGTTTTTTGACGGTGAAGCAGCAAAAGAGTTGTGGAAAGAAACAAAGTGGGGAAGGTCCAGTTTGGTGTTGTTAGTGAAACTGGTCAGAGAGGAAAAGACAAGCTGGTTATCATGTAAAATGTTGCAATTCCAAGTCACATCACAGTGACTTGGACTATTATGACTTTTCTAAGAAAATTTTTGACTTAAGAACTCTTGAGTAAATAAGGTGGAAAATGCCAGTTTCCAGAGATTGACATCATATTGCCATTACCCTTTGTGATCCCAACTAATCTTGTTGCTCTTATCTGCACCCATTCCAACAGATCCTTCTTAGAATATGCCTTCTGTACCCTATACAGTATATTACCACTGTGGCATATCCATTTGCCTTATACAGTGGGATAATCACCTCTTTGTCCCTGATGGCAGAATTCCTGTATATCAGTGACAGAACCTATAAACTGCCTAGAGTGTCAAGAAATTAGGCACCAACTCAACATTCTGATGGAGTCTATGAGAGCTTGAGGTGTAGGGTAAATGCCCTTGAGGAAATTAATATGAAGGGTCCATCAAGATCTCGGCTGCCCAGCTCAACGGCAAAACTGACTCCTGTGCATCAGGCAACACAGAGGTAATCTCCATGGCAGAATGCGCTGGTCCCAAAGGAACTAGTTATTGTTGTTGACACTATTCTCAGGAAGATGGGGAATATACTATGCAAGAAGGATAGGTGGAACAGGACCAGGGTATGTCTACCGTGGGGCAAAAATTGATGACGCTGTAGAGCAGATATAATCTTTTAAGGGCACAAAAGGTGATATTGTTATACACTGTGGGACTAATGACATTAAGAGTAAGAGATTTGCAGATTTACTCAACAAGTACAGATCAATGTTGAAAAAAGTCGCGAGTTAGGGTTGAATGTGAAAGTGTCTGCAATTCTGCTCAGACACGATAGGAGGGAGTATATGATGAGAGCATTGTCGATCAATTCGGCCCTGGAGATATTGTGCAAGGCTCGAGGGGTAGAATTTTTTTCAGCCTGATCTGTGCTTGTTGACAGGAGAGACTACTTCTACAAGGATGGGGTACACTTAAATAGAAAGGGTGCAAGAATATTTGCTGATGCTACCGAGGCAGTGTTAGGTGGGTCAGAAAACTGGTAACTGGGGGGGGGATATACACAGGCTAAAAGGTTAACAGGGCTGCAGGCAGGGACAAAAGTGATTTTTGCACTGCTTCTATTGGAATGAACAGCAGCAGCATGGAAAGCAAGGCAATGGAGATTTCCAGCCAGTAAAATAAATACATGGGCTGTGTTTTAGGGTAACTAAGAGTAGAAACAGGTGCATGTATACTTGCATGTACACCAATGCTAGTAGTATAGTTAATAAACTTCATGAGCTTGAAGTGCTAGACAAAACATTAAAGGCAGATATTGTTGGGATATCAGAGATGTGGTGTCACACAGATATAAGCAGTGCAGAATTGGAATTTCGAGAGTACAATATGTACAGAAAGGATAGACAAGAAGGGAGGAGGGGTTATGTTGTTAGTTAAGAAACACAATCTAAGGAAGTGCATCCAATTGATGTTGGTGGACAATGCATGTTGAGTCTGTTTGGTGTGACATAAGCACTGGGAAAGGAAAAATCAGAGTAGGTGTGTGTTATAGGCCTAATGAATCTGATGAGTATAATGAGCAATTGTACAGAGAAATGGTGGGCCAGTAAATCAGAATGTCTTATAATGGGGATTTTAACTTTTCAGATATTGACTGGAACTTGTGGGTTGGTCACTTGCACACTAGCAAGACTTTTTTGGATTTATTGGATGACTGTTTTCTACAGCAGCATGTTCGAGAGGCAACCAGAGGTAATACTCTTGATCTGATTATCAGCAGTGATTATTCTTGCATTAAGAATATGCAGATAAACGAACCACTGGGTGGCAGTGATCACAATGTACTGATATGGGAATTACTTAATTAACTACCATCAAGGCTAAAGGGAAGGGCTTTTGATTTCGTAACGGTGACTACAGAGGTCTCAGACAGTTTTTAAATTCTGTATTGTGGGATAAACTGATGATCTTTTGTTGAGGAAGTTGATAGCCTAAATAAATTTAAGGCTGAGCTGGACAGGCATTTGGAACAAATGGAGGGGTGAAATGGGAGTGGGGGGTTTGGCTGATACTGCATAAGCTTGCATTCATGCATTGTATGCCTATGCTAATGCTAACTGTTCCAGCAGCAGCCTGTTTGTTCTTTTGGGGAAGCGCATGTGACGATACAGTTACCCATAGGTTTCAGTGTGTGCCACCCAAATTTGTTGCTTTTTATTTATCAATGTTAACCTGCATTTGTCACTTTTCAACCCATCTGTGTTGTTTATCTAGATCTTATTGAAGTATTATCATGATTAAGGTTATTAACCACCTTTCTATTATCAGAAAACTTGAGCTTCACACTTGAATTACCTACGTTAGTATTGTTAATAAATATTAAAAACAGTAAGGATGCCTAACTAATATGATGATTGGAGCACCAACTCCTGGGGTTAAACTTAAGGTCTGAAGTTACATGCTTCACCCTTGTAAAGAGGATATATATAAGCATATCTACAAGCTGGAGATTGATAAAATCTTCACAGACTTCATCTTAATCTAAGAATGCATTCATTGTTATGGCTAATGGTTTATTACCTCTTTTGCAACTTATTTTAATTTAAATGGATTTCATCAGCTCCAAGTGTTTTGTTCACTTTTAGCTGTAGCAGTTTCTGTTTCGTGTTTCTTTCATTTATTATGAAATCATTTAATTTCCATTCAGTACTAGCAGGGACTTTCCTAGGGTATGTGGTGCTCGGGTCACAATTGAAATTTTGCACCCCCTTTAAAATATTCTTTGTATGTGCATGTAAGTTTGTTTTTCAGGTGCCCCTTGCATTTTCGGGATGGCCTACCCCTGAGTACTAGATAGATAACTACGTACCCGATCTCTGTAAATTTATTTATTGCTTGTGAAGTTAATTCAGTCTTTCTATGGCAAACTACTATCTCCCTAATTTTATTGCACCATATATGGTGCCGAAGAATTTAATATTTTGGATACCATTGGTAACTTACTTTTAAGTGTTTTTTTTTTGAAAGCTGGATTTTTTTTTTTTATAGAAATATAGGTTTAGAAACATTGGAAATTTATGAAACAGCCCTTTTGTTTGAAATGTTTTTTGTACCTGTCAAACATGTTATTGACTGCAGTTTGTGGGTTGGTCACTCACACACTAGCAAGGCTTTTGTGGATTTATTGGATGATTGTTTTCTACATCAGCATGTTCGGGAGGCAATTAGAGGGAGTGATACTCTTGATCTGATTATCAGTAGTGATTCTTCATGCATTAAGAATCTGCAGATAAAGGAACCACTAGATGGCAGTGATCAGTGTGCTAAAGTGGGATTTACTTGGAGGTAACTACATCAGGGGTAAAGGGATGGGTTTTTGCTTTCATGAAGGTGACTACGGTGGTCTGAGACAGTATTTAAATTGTATATGGTGGACCAACTGATGATGTTACCAACAGCAAATTCAAAATGGGGTGGGGGCATTCAAAGAATTAATCTTGGAAGCTACTAGGCTTTACATACCAACTAAGAAATAATGTTCAAGAAGGTTTAGGCCTAAATGGATGTCAGATGAACTAATGAGACATGTGGCAGAGAAGAAAAATGCATGGGATACATATAAATTAATGAGTGACATGGAAGCCTCTGATAGATATAAGCTGGTCTGTAACCAAGTCACAAAGGAGATTAGGCAGGCAAAGGCAGATTATGAGAAATCTTTGGCAAAGGATGCAAAGCAAAACAGCAAAGAGTTCTTTACCTGTATAAACTCTAGAAGGAAAGGGATGAATCAGATTGGTCCACTGGATATTGATGGTTCAACTGTTGATGATCCTGCTCAGGTGGCTAACAAACTAAATGAGTATTTTGCATCTACATTCAGGGAGTTATTCAGGGGGGGGTGGGGGATGCCAGAGGTGAATTAAACTCTGGCAGTGAGCTAGATGATTTTGTAATAACTGAGAGGAAAGTGGAGAAGAAATTGTTGAAGATAAACATAAAAAAGGCACCCGGGGTGGATGGGATCTATCCAGTTGTATTGAAGGAGGCAGCAAAGGAAGTGAGCAAGCCCTTAGACATGGTTGTGAGAGCTTCCTTGGACAGGGGAGGTACCCGTGGACTGCAGATGTGCAAATGTGACCCCAATTCACAAAGGAGGATCAAAGGGTGACAAGTAATTATAGACCTGTTAGTTTAACTTCTGTTTCAGGGAAATTAATGGAGGCAGTGGTTGAAGAAGCACTGCAGAATCATCTAGACAAGACTTCAGTTATAGCTCGGACACAGCATGGGTTTTGTTAGGGGGAAGTCTTGCCTGACCAATTTGATTGGACACTATGATGTGGTCACAAAGGATCGGAAACATGGATTTGTCTCAAGTTAGATTTGAACAAACTTGAGGTATTCCAAATGCGATGCCTGCGGCAGGTCTTGGGCATCTCTCTTCGCGACCGCATCACTAATGATACCATCCGCGCCAGATGCCAACAGCAACCAACCATTGCCGACCAAATCCAGAAGCGAAGGCTCAGATGGTTTGGCCACGTATGTAGAATGGGCACGAACAGAATACCATCCACACTCCTTTGGAGACAACGACCCACCCAATGGAGCATCCAATGGACCGCGCCTAGGAAAACGTGGGCCAAGCAAGTGGAAGATGACTTGAAGAGCCGACGTCTCGACCTTAACCAGGCCAGGACTGAAGCCATGGATCGTAAGGTATGGAAGAACATCACAGAGCAAGTCCGAAACCCTGCGGCACCTACAGCAGCATACTGGTTGCGTGGCCAACCGCCTCCCCCAGCTGCCAGCTAAGGACCAAAGAAGAAGAAGAAGAAACCCAGAGTAACATATCAACTGTGTCGTACTACACTGACACTGGTAGAAAATGAAAAGGACCTGGGGGTAATTGTGCGGGCAGATATGAAGTTTTTTGAACAGTGCAGACGGTCTGCAAGAGTAGCTCATGGTGTCTTGTCAATGATATACAGGAATTTTTCTAGTTGGGATAAGGAGGTCATTATCCCCTTATATAAGGCAATGGTCAGGCCATACCTTGAGTACGGTATACAGGTCTGGAGGCCTCATTTCAAGAAAGTTGTAGAGCTGCTGGAACGAGCACAGAGAAGGGCAACAAGATTAGTGAATGGAATGAAGGGTTGCTCTTATGAAGAAAGGCTTAAGCTTTGCAGGTTACAGTGTCTGGAGACTAGACACCTGCGAGGTGACCTGATTGGGGTGTATAAAGCCTTGAATGGATTGAGCATGCTCAATGCTGATGGGATTCTTCCTCTTGCTCAGAATAATCACCTGAGAGGGCATAAATTCAAATTGAGGAAAGCCAGTTATAGGATAGCTGTGCAGAAGTTTGCCTTTAGCCAGTGGGTAGTTGATTGGTGGAACAGACATCCATCTTTTGTTGTGGAAGTTGATAGCTTAAATAAATTTAAGACTGAACTGGACAGGTATTTGGAATGAACAGAGGGGTGAAATGGGTTTTTTTTTTTTTTTTTTTTGGCTGATGCTGTAGCTTGCCTTCTTGCATCATATCCCTCTAATAATGCTAATGTTGGGGGAGGGGGGTAAGAATTGTAAATTTTGTCATAAAAATTAAATCAAATTCTGACTCAATGAAATTCAGAGAAATCTGATCTCCCAATATTTGTATCATATCCTTCAATAAACTCAGTCTATGTCCAAGGTGAATTTTTGTTTACCCTCCACACAAAACTCTAAGCTCACTCATGCACCATGATAACAAAGAATATTTTACTCTTTGTTTGCAGTGATTTCTCCGTGGTCTTAAAGTTATTTAGCAGAGTCCCAAACCAATTTTGAAGTGAGTAGATACTAATGCATAATAGTTGTTTTAGAAATTATTTTGTGTGGTTCTAATTGATTTATGACATCAAACCGTTGCTTGTAGGGATAGGGAGGTTATAATTCCGCTGTATTAAGCAGTTGTGATTAGGAATGCTATGCCCAAGTATAGATGCTACCCAAAAAAGCATGCATCCAGCTTCTTGAAAAGATGGGAAGCACACTTAGTGAGATTGGTTATGGTTCTCCCATATATAGAGAAACTTAAAAGTATGTGAACTACAGATCTAGGTATCTTATGGGGTTTCTAAATGAAATTTATAAAGCCCTATGATGGTATAAGAAAATGAATAAAGATGAAAATTTAACTGTGTTAAATGTACCTTGAACCAAGGGGCAAAAATTCAAACTGGGGTTTGAATTTGGAGAAACGAAAGTGCTAACAGGATCAATACATGCATTTCAGGAAAGCTTTTGATACTGCTGCACACAATAGACTGCTGTACAAATTGGAGCAATGTGTGATTAAAATCAAATTACTGCTGTGGATAAAGGGATGATTGAGTGGGAGAAGACAGTTGCTATCGATGGACACTGCTCTTCGTGAACTAATGTTAATCTGATGAGTTCCCTAGGGTTCGGAGCTGGGCCCGTTGTTGTTTTCTGTATTTATTAATGATATTGATGAAGATATGTGTAAGTTTGCAGATGATATGATTGATGACAGTAATTATGGTATGCAACTGCATTGATTTAGAAAATTAGGTGGTTGGGCTGGGGAATGGCAGTTGAGGTTTAAAATTTTGAAAGTACTGCACATGGATAGCAGTAATCCCAAATTAACATACCAACTGTTCCAATTCTTTATCAAATTCCAATTCTTTACTTCTTATATCTGTGTGACACCACATCTCTGATATCCCAATAATATCCACCTTTGATGTCTTGACCAGCACTTCAAACTCATCAAATTTATTAAGTGTACTTCTAGCATTGGTGTAGATTTAAGTATACATGCACCTGTTTCACTATTACTCCCAGCAGTCCTGGAAATCTACAGCAACTTGCTTTCTAGGCTGCTGCTCTTTCGAGAGAAGCAATGCATGTATCACTTTTTCCTCTGCCTGCTGCTACGGTTAATCTTTTAGTCTGTGTATCCCCCTAACAGTGTCTCAATAGCATCAGGAAATATGCTTGCACCCTTTCTATATAAGTGTATCCCATCCCTCCAGACGCAGTCTCTGGTTTTAGAGGGAATGAATGTGTGAAATTTTTTTTTTTTTTTTGACTGATAAGATCATCACATGCCTTTCTTACATCACATGCCTCCATTACTACTGCTACATTATATATAGTGTGTTTAGTGTCTGTAAGAGTAAAATTCAACTTCGAAATTTTCAAGTTGAACTTCATATGAACAAATCTCAGGAAAGTATCCAGTTAATAGCATTTTGTGTTTTGTTTCTGTATGCCAGTAATTAGTATAAGCAAATAATTTTGTGAGATATTTTTGGATTTCTGAAACATAGATAATAAAAATTCATTTACGGTATTTTTAAAATTAACATGTTTAAAATAAAAATTTTTTTATTTCAGAATTCAGTTGTACATCGTTCAGTAAAACCACAAATTTTATCAGTTTTTGGTGATATAGCATTAGCAGTTGGTTCAGAATTTAGGAAATACTTGGACATAGTACTACAAACACTTATGCAAGCTTCACAGACTCAAGTTGAAAAGGTAATATGATAATTTTTATATTAAAAGAAGAAAATTTTGTTTAGTGATTATGGAAAGTGATAATTTTGTTCAGTTGACAATTAAAATTACTGAATGTGATTTAAGACTTAATAAAAATTATAAAATAATTAAACATGCAAATTCTGAATAATTTTACCTCATATGAAGTAAGAGGGGACATTCAGTAAATTATCCACCTTGATTATAAATAGTGTGTGCACGCGTGCTAGTTTTTATTATACTCTTACTAATCTATCTTATTTGTGCGGTTCTGGCTTATTGCAGTGAAGTGTGGAAGAGCAGAACATTTAAAGTATCATATCCAAAGGAAACATGAATAGCATGAAATTTGAGCATCAGGCCATCATTAAATTTTTGACAATAGACCAAAAGTTATTCATAGACAAGTGAAAGCTGTATATGGTGATGCTGCACTTTCTGAATGTCAGGTAAAATTTTGGTTTAATGGAATTGAGAATCAATAGAACATGACTAGAAAATGGGCCAAAAAAAAAAAAAAATTGAAGATCTAGTTATATAGGATAGACATATTAAAGCATCTATGCCAGATAATGTAATATTTCTGAAAGGTCACTGTTGACCATCCTCTGTGAACACTTGGCCTTGCCTAAGGCTAGTTTCTTGTTAGGTGCCAAGAAAGCTCACACTGCTTTAGAAACATTGCAGGCCACAACTTTGTGAGGAAAATTTGCGCATACATGACAGTAGATCCACAATGGTTTCTTTCAAGAAATGTAACTGGGGAAGAAAGGTAGTTCCCTTTCCCTTACTGGGATCTGGAAACACTATGGGTCACCACTGCCCAAACATTTGGTACTGAACTCTCCACCAGGAAGATCATGGCCACTATTTTGGGGTATGGGAGGAAGTCTTTTGTAGACTACATGCCATGTAAAAAAAAAACAATTACTGGAGGATGCCTATGCTACTATTCTCAAATGTTTGGACAGGCCTATAAAGGAACAGATAAGAGGGGAAATTGACATAAGGTGTCTTGCTTCTTCATCACAGTGCTCCTGTACACAAGACCAATAAAGCAGTTACTGCCCTGAGAAATTGCAGATTCCAGGAGTGAAACCACTGGCCCATGGTGATTATTTCCTCTTCAGGAATCTGATGAAACACACAAGTAGGTATCAGTTTTATTTTTGAGTTCTGATGATCCTAAGCTCTATATGGCTTTCAGAGATCTGAACTTATTTTTCAGTTATTTTAGTTTCAAAACATAGGACATGGATTGAACTCAAAGGAATGTGTGCATACTGTACAGCTAAAAATAAGGAAAAAATTTCTGTAGTTTCTCAAAGTTTTACCAAGGTAATAAACATTCATCATGAATAACAAAATTAAAAAGAATCTGATATAAACCTCTAAATGCATCTAATGTAGCTGTTCAAAGGGACCTCCATTTTGTTCAATGCAGCAATTAGAATGTGAATCCTTAATATTCTTAATGGTTTCAACAGCTTCCAAAATGCAACTTCTCAGTTCATCTTGCCTAGATACACATAGAATGAACCATGGATTTCATGTAACCCCATTTTGAAGTAATCTAAGTATGAGGTTGGGTGATTTTGGTGCCTATTGTAACCAATCCAACAGCTATTGTACACTTTATTTTAAAAAGGCAGAAACATCATCTCTCTCTCTCTCTCTCTCTCTCTCTCCCCCTCCCTCCCTCCCCATTGCAGCAAATGTTTTAAGAGTTGAAGATTTTTCAGCAATATAATGTTATTATCATGATTTTCTGGTATGCTTATCCTGGTTTCAAAATATGGCAGCATTCTAACTTCCAGATGCTGAGTCTCAGTACAAAAAGAGCAGTTCAGTTTTTGTCTTTTGCAGAATATAAGAGAAACCTTACATGAATAGTATAGTGAAAAATATATATGGCAAAATTCTGTTACAATTAATTTCTTAGGGGGTTCATTTTGCTGTACTGAAAATTTTGTAATAGATGCTATTAAAATTAATTATTTGAGATTTGGATCTGCTGCACTTTTCTAATATAGGTAAGTTGTACTAATTTCTGCTTTATTTTACTTAAATATCACGTTTAAAATCGGTAATAAATAAATGACAAGAGTAAAAAATTGTTCAGAATCATTTTGTCCATTTTGAGAGAATATTTTATTTATATGAAATGCTACACGTTCAAAAATATGGTACAGTAGATACAAGCCGGGTAGGTAAAGTGCCTGCCTGGCAACCCAAAGGTCGCGGGTTCGAATCCCGCCTTGGGCTTGGATCAAAGTACTGCAAAAACCTTGGGAGGTGCACTATGGCCACAGAAGCCGATGTGCCAATAACTACCAAAAAAAAAAAAAAGTAGATACAACTTGTTACTGTTCACATCAGTTTTGTTTTTAATGATTTAACTTTTTGCATTGCATTAAGGTATGAAAACTCAACTGAGTGCAATCAAAAATGCGTGTATTTCAAGGGCAAAAAATAAAATAAAATTACGTAACCATTGAAAATGGTGGGAAATGTAGTATAGGGGTGTATGCAGTGAAAAGTTTTACTGTTCGATTTCATGAAAAGGGTAGATATACCTTATAAATAGGCCTTAAAAAATGCCTTATGATAGGCCTTCTAATTGGAGTAGTAAGGATATTAAAGTAGGACATTGAGCACTTGGTGGTGATAGCTGTCTTTGTCATCTTATTGATTTGTGTACTGAGAAGAGGATGTTCTGGGAAAATGGATGAATATTTGGTGGAAATTTACAATATCAACTGATGCATACCACTAAAGTAAGAAATATTTTGTAGCATCTATGTACACACCTGTTGAATTATTGTAGATTAGTGGCAACATCTGACAGCTCTTTTTAGAGCTGGTGAGAATAGTCATACAAGCACTTTTCAGTTATCAAATTGAAAAGTATAAGTGGTATTTGGTGAGTGACACTGGCTGATGTTCAAATCCAGTTCATTATCCAAAGGTTATGAAAGAAGACAAATTGAACTCAAGAATAAGAATTTATGAATTGCAAAATGTTATGCCAATGTTTGAAAATTCGAATACACCCTTCAATCCATTGTACCTCACCTCCATGTACTGGCATCATTACTCCTAAATACATTGAATAATATTATGTGCAGATTTATTATGAAGCAGATGGTAGGTGGTAGATGACTCATCAACCAGTGAAATACCATCACTTTGCTTATTGGAGGCTTGAAGTGGTGCAACCCACGTTTAGTCTCTAGAGCTAGGTTCCGATCAACCCTTCCCTATCTCTTCCATCATGCAGTATGATTGATTACTTTTGAGGTTATGATGAATGTCGTGGCGAGATCCAATATTCCTTATATTTCAAGGGTACAGCTCTAAAATGGTGTTCGCAGGCCGGCCGCTAGTTAGTACACCGGACTAACTAGCGGCCGGTGTACTAACTAGCGGCCGCTAGTTAGTACACCGGACTGAACCTATTGGTAACTCTCTCTAGGAGGCTTCCGAATCAGCTAGTGTATAATCTTGCTACCTCTCCTCTGCCAGATATTGACTGGAGGGAGTCCGAGTAGTGTGTATGCGGGGAGCATTGTCGAGGCCACGTTATGTCAAGGATCTGGGTATATTCTTACCACGTGTACGCCATATCCAAAAATTTCATTACTTCATACAGCATGACCCACCCACTTTTTCTTACCATGAATTGTCAAACTAATAGAGCAAGCTTATTTGCGAAAAGATCTAAACCTCCCAAGCACTTCCTATTCATTTCACAAATATACGTGGTCTCAATTCTAATCTCAACGATGTCCATTTCCACTTGCAGTCTACCAAACCCCATGTACTTTTTCTGACAGAATCTCAGTTATCGGTTGATTCAACTACTGCTCATTTCAGATGCCCAAATTATTCGCTGTATGATTCCTTTTGCCTCAAAGGTGGTACTTGTGCATATGTCCGTTCTGATATTCCCTTTCAGAGACTTGGCAATTTGGAATCTCCTCTCTTTGATCTTCTCTCACTCAAAATTTCTCTACCTCATTGTGTCAAATTCAACTGTTGTCTCTACCATTCTCCCAACTCCACTAATCACTTGAAGCTCTTTGACTTCCTCTCTTTACAACTTGACTTTCTCCAGTCCAACTTTCCTAACAGTGAGGTAATTTTCCTTGGTGATTTTAATGTTCACAATTCCAGCTGGCTTCCATTTTCTAGTCACACCGACCCAGCAGGTCGAAATGCTGAGGCTTTTGCAATTACTAATGACCTAGCACAGATTGTTCATTTACCTACAAGAATACTGGACAATCATGATCATACATCCAGTATGCTTGATCTTTTTCTCACAAACAACCCTTCTAAGTACACAGTGGAAGTGAGAGGTCCTTTAGGCACTTCAGATCACAACTTGGTGATTGTCTCTTCTCCAATGGAACTTTTATCTCATGGCTGTTCCCAACCTCGTGTTGTTTGGCATTACAAGAATGCAAAATTTGTTGGGATATCACAGACGCGGTGTCACACAGATATAAGGGATGCAGAACTGGAATTTGGGGAGTACAACGTCTACAGAAAGGATAGACAGGATAGGAAGGGGGGGGAGGGGTTATGCTATTAGTTAAGAAACACATAAAAACCAAGGAAGTGAAGCCAGTCGACATCGCTGGACAGTGCAGTGTTGAGTCAGTTTGGTGTGACATAAGCATTGGGAGATCAAAATTGAGAGTAGGAGTGTGCTATAGGCCTAATGACTCTGATGAGTATAATAAGAAACTGTACAGGGAAATAGAGTGGGCCAGTAAATCAGAGAGTCTTATAATGGGAGATTTTAATTTCCCAGATATCGACTGGAATTTGGGGGCTGGTCACTCACACACTAGCAGGGCTTTTGTGGATTTATTGGATGATTGTTTTCTACATCAGCATGTTCGGGAGGCAATTAGAGGGAGTAATACTCTTGATTTGATTATCAGCAGTTATTCTTCATGCATTAAGAATCTGCAGATAAATGAACCACTAGGTGGCAGTGATCACAGTGTGCTGAAGTGGGATTTACTCAAAGAGGTAACTACCATTAGGGGTAAAGGGAAGGGTTATTGCTTCCGTAAAGGCGACTACGATGGACTGAGACAGTATTTAAATTCTATACAGTGGGACCAACTGATGATGTTACCAACAGCAAATTCAAAATGGGAAGCATTCAAAGAACTTATCTTGGAAGCTACTAGGCTTTACATACCAACTAAGAAATATTGTTCAAGGTTTAGGCCAAAATGGATGTCAGATGAACTAATGAGGCATATGGCAGAGAAGAAAAATGCATGGGATACTTACAAATTAACACATGACACAGAAGCCTATGATAGATACAAGTTGATATGCAACCAAGTTACAAAGGAGGTTAGGCAGGCGAAGGCAGATTACGAGAAATCCTTGGCAAGGGATGCAAAGAAAAACAGCAAAGAGTTCTTTACTTATGTAAACTCTAGAAGGAAGGGGATGAATCAGATTGGCTCAGGTAGCTAACAAACTAAATGAATATTTTGTATCGACATTCACACATGAGGAGTTATTCGGCGAGGGGAATGCCAGAGGTGTATTCAACTGTAGCAGTAAGCTACAGAATCTTGAAATAACTGGGAGTAAAGTGGAGGAGAAACTGTTGAAGATAAACACAAGAAATGCACCCGGGGTGGATGGGATCTATCCAGTTATATTAAAGGAGGCAGCAAAGGAAGTAAGCAAACCCTTAGCCATAATTATGAGAGCTTCCTTGGACTCAGGGGAGGTACCCATAGACTGGAAATGTGCAAATGTGACCCCAATTCACAAAGGAGGATCAAAGGCTGACACAAGTAATTATAGACCTGTGAGCTTAACTTCCGTTCCAAGAAAATTAATGGAGGCACTGGTTAAAGAAGCACTGAAGGATCATTTAGACAAGACTTCAGTTATAGCTTGGACACAGCATGGTTTTGTTAAGGGGAAGTCTTGCCTGACCAATTTGATTGGATACTATGATGCAGTCACAAAGGAACTGGATGCAGGGAATAGCTTTGTTATTATATACTTGGATCTTAGAAAGGCTTTTGATACTGTTCCACATGGAAGACTGCTACACAAATTGGAGCAGTGTGACATTGGAGGCAAATTACTGCTATGGATAAAGGGGTTGTTGAGGGGGAGAAGACAGAGAGTGGTAATCAATGGACACTGCTCATCGTGGACTAATGTTATTAGTGGAGTCCCTCAGGGCTCGGTGTTGGGTCCATTATTGTTTTCTGTATTTATAAATGATATTGATGATGGTATATCAAGCTTAATGTCCAAGTTTGCAGACGATACAAAGGTAGGCAGGGTTGTCAAGGACACTACTGACACTATGCTGCTGCAACAGGATCTGGAAAGGTTGAGCAGATGGGCTGAGAGGTAGCAAATGAAGTTTAACATTGACAAATGTAAAGTACTACACATGGGAAACAGCAACCCCAGAGCAACGTATCAACTCTGTGGTACTACACTGACAGTGGTAGAGAATGAAAGGGACTTGGGGGTGGTTGTGCAGGCAGATATGAAGTTCCCTAAGCATTGCAGACGGGCTGCAAGAGTAGCTCATGGAGTATTGTCAATGATATACAGGAATTTTTCCAGCAGGGATAAGGAGGTGATTATTCCCTTGTATAAGGCAATGGTCAGGCCACACCTAGAGTACTGTATACAGGTCTGGAGGCCTCATTTCAAGAAGGATGTAGAGCTGCTGGAACGAGTACAGAGAAGAGCAACAAGATTAGCGAATGGAACAAAGGGGTGCTCTTACGAAGAAAGGCTTAAGTTTTGCAAATTACAGTGTCTGGAGACTAGGCACCAGCGAGGTGATCTGATAGAGGTGTATAAAGCCTTGAATGGTTTGAGCATGCTCAATGCTGATGGGATTCTTCCTCTAGCTCAGAATAATCACCTGAGAGGGCACAAATTCAAATTGAGGAAAGACAGATGTAGGATAGGCGTGCGGAAATTTGCCTTTAGCCAGCGGGTGGTTGGTTGGTGGAACAGACTTCCATCCCTTGTAGTGGAGGTTGATAGCCTAAATAAGTTTAAGGCTCAGCTGGACAGGTATTTTGAATGAACATAGGGGTGAAGTGGAAGTGGGGTTTTTTTTTTTTTTTTGGCTGATGCTGCGTAAGCTTGCTTTCTTGCATCAAATGCCTCTACTAATGCTAATGCTAAAAATGGGATGACCTGCGAGACTTCTTTTCCTTGGTTGGATTACTGTTTCAAAACTTCTGATGTCAACGTTTGCTCAGATCGTGTCAGTGAAATTAATTCTTGCAGGAATGGAATCCTTTATCCCGCACTCCACTTTAAAATCTCGTCCTTTATCTAAACCTTGGTTTTCCAACAAATGTGCTAAGTCTGTTCAAGAGAAGAACGTTGCATATCGTAATTGGCTTGTTTCTAATTTTTCAGTTTCATTTTCTGCCTACACCAAAGCTCACAACAATTGTAAAGCAGTTATTAATCACTCCAAACTAGAGTTTGAACAGGCTAAGAGCAGAAAACTTGCTTCTTGCCCTAATGGTAGCCGAGCATTCTGGTCTCTTGCCAAAGCTATTGGCCGCAACTTTTGCTCATCTCTGCTCCCACCTCTGTCCAAAGCAGATGGTTCTGTTGTCACTTCAGCCAAGGATAAAGCTGACCTGCTAGCATCCCATTTTTCTTCCAGCTCATGTATTAATGATCTTGGTGAAACACCTCCCACCATTCCCAACATGCTCCATTCAATGCCTCCTATGGTCTTCCGTCAAAAGGATTTTGACGAATCTTGATGCTAAGAAAGCTCCAGGTCCTGATGGTATTTCTCCACTTGTTCTCAAAACCTGTGCTCCTGAACTTACTCCTATTCTTTGCCACCTTTTTTCACTTTCTTATTCCAAAGGTGTTTTTCCTTCTGCTTGGAAATTTGGTCATATCCAGCCAGTTCCTAAAAAGGGTGACAAATTTCTCCCATCCTATTATCGTCCCATTGCAATTACTTCTCTTTCTAAAGAAATGGAGAAATCAATTAACCGCCAACTCTTAAACTACCTAGAAACCTTCCGTCTGATCAACGATCGCCAGTATGGATTCCGTCAGTGTCGATCCACTGGTGATATTCTGGCTTATGTTACCCATTTATGGACTAATTCGATGGAAAGGTTCGGTGAAACACAAGTAGTTGCTCTTGACATCTTAAAGGCTTTTGATTGTGTTTGGCATAAAGGTCTTCTAAACAAGCTTCCATCTTACGATTTGCCAACTGTTTTTAGTAATTGGTTATCCAGCTTTCTCTCTGATCGCTCACTGAGGGTGATGGTAGATGGCTCTCTGTCTTCTAACTTCTCCACTAATGCCGGTGTCCCCCAAGGTTCAGTTCTTTTCCCCACTCTTTTCCTCTTGTATATTAATGACCTTCTTCCATTGACTGGAAATCCTATCCATAGTTTTGCTGATGATAGCACATTGCATTCCACTTTCCATTTTGAGAAACCTTGTCCTGCCCAATCAGCTTCAACTTCTCAAAAATCTGTTACCAATTCCTTAAATGCCGATCTTCAGGTAATTCTCCAGTGGAGCAAAGAGAACTTAGTTGATTTCAACCCTTCTAAAACTCAGTCTTGTCTTATATCTCGCAAAAAGGATTCTTCTGCTCCTATGCTTATCTTTAGTGACATTCCGATTTCTAGGCAAAATGATATCTCTTTTGGGGATTACCCTGACTTCTAATCTCTCTTGGCACAAGCACATTACAAATACAAAGGGTACTAGGAAAGTTTTGCAATACAGCTTTGTTTATTTAATTTTTTCAAAGTAATTTCCTTTACATTCAATACACCTCTCCATCCTCCGAAACCAATCTTTAAACCAGTTCTGCCAAGTTTCACTAGGGAGTAAAGCACACTCATTGTCCCAAGCCCGTAGAAGGTCCTCATCACTGGAAAACCGCCTCCCTTTTAGCTTCATTTTCACATGCAGGAACAGTGCAAAGTCGCAGGGAGCAAGGTCCGGACTGTAGGGAGGGTGCTCGAGAAGTTTCAGTCCTGTCGTGATCAAATATTCGGTGCAGACTTTGGCGCGGTGAGCTGCAGCATTATCGTGATGGAGGTACCAGGTGTCCATTCTTGACTTTGGCCGCAGGTTCTTCATAGATCCAATGACTTTAGGCAGGCATTGTTCAGTATACCATTTAGCTGTGACTGTCTTCTGCGTGTCCAAAACGACACGTTCCACAATTCCACTCGATTTGAAAAATACAGCTATCATTTTCTTCTTTACAGATCGGGATTTTCTGACAATTACGGGTGTGTTGTCATCATCAAAGACCCAAACTTTGTTTTGAGCCTTGGTCGGCAGATCGTAATAGTACAGCCAAGTCTCGTCACCTGTCACGATGTTGTTCACATACCGAGATTGTCCCTTATCAAACTTTTTTAACATCTCCCGGCACCAAGTCACGCGTCGTGTCATCTGCTCTTCAGTCAGTTGATGCGGCACCCAGAGAGAACAAAGTTTCTTCACGTGCAAATGATCTTGCAGAATCGAACGAATTGCTGGTGCATTTAGGCCCAAAGTATCCTCTATCTGTTGGTAGGTCACTCGCCTGTTTTCGTCAAGCATTTTCCTCGCAGCAGTAACGTTTTCCTCCGTAACTGACGTTCGTGGCCTTCCCGGCCTCTCAGAATCCTCCAGAGTGAAATTTCCCCTTTGGAATTCTCTATACCACCTGAATATCGTTGTACGATGTGGACAATCATCATCTAGTGCAAGAGTCATTTCTTCTAAGCACTGGTCTGTGGTTAAACCACGCACGAAATTATACCACAAAACTGTCCTTATCTCATTTCGTGACCACGATGCCATCGCAAGCACTTTACACTCTCACTACTAATGAATAGCTGAGCCCATCGACTTGGCGCGGCGGCTACTATGCACGTATGAACATGTCTTAACATGCAGCAACAAGCAGCTTCCTGTGATTCATTGTTGTGTCATATTGCAAAACTTTCCTAGTACCCTTTGTATTGCTTCCACTGCATCTAAAAACCTTGGTTTTCTCTTTCGCTCTCCGCGTTACTTTTTCTTCCAAACAGCTGCTCACTCTGTATAAATCGCAAATCCGCCCTGCCATGGAATATTGTTCCCACATCTGGGGTGGTGCCCCCAAAACCTCTCTCAGGCTTCTTGATTCCTTTCAGAAGAGGGCAGTTAGGTTAATTAATGATTCATTTCTAACAAAGTCTCTCCACTCTGTCTCATAGACATACTGTTTCTGCTGCATGCCTCTTCTGCAGATACTTCCATGGGCACTGTTCTTCTGAATTGGCTTCTATAATTCCTGCTCTCTCTTTCAAAACAGTCCGAACACGTGCTGCCACCAGCCAACATCCATTTTCTGTCCAACTTCAAACCCACAGAACCAACTTTTCATCTTCCTCATTTATTCATTCAACCGCCATTTTCTGGAACAACCTTCCTTCATAAGTATTTCCTGAAAATTACTATCTACAGAAGTTCAAGTCCAATGTCAACAAATATCTTCTTTCGTCTTCTCAACCTCCAACCCAAGCACGGTACTAAGTACTATAGGTTCTAATACCTCTCGTGTTTGGGGTTCACTTTTTTTTTTTTTTTATGTGTGTAAATTTATTATGCCATCAGTTTTTAAATCTTCCGCTTCTACTCTGGAACTTGATTTACCATGACCGACTGAAGCAAGAAGGATGATTTTGACTTCGTCATAGGCCAAAGGTGTGCTTTATTTCTGCATGTCACTATATGGTGCACAATTTTCCATTGAAAAATGTACTTATAATTGCCAAGGTAGAACAAATTTCATCGTGGCAGTGCATTTTCCAAATTTCAAGTTTTTTGAGCACTGGTTTTCCGTACTTCTCTGCATAGTTAAAGATAAAGAAACAAATATGTTTGTTGTGCAGCATCAGTTTGTTAATTTTAGTGTTAAAACCTGTCAGATGCTATTATGAAAGAATTTATACGGTGGTCCTTGGTTGTGGAAATGACAAGTGCGCAAGGAATTTTGAACTATAGCAAATTATTCTAAGTCATGCTTGGCAGCATTTTAACAATTCTTCACAGCAATACTGAGTGTGAGAGAACATTCAGCCAGGCAAGTATAGTCTAGACAGCGGGCCCATAGTTATGAACAAAACTTTATCTGCTGGCTGATTACTACAGCATCTGTCTTCCTTGAAGGTAGATGAATTACAACAGTAAATTTGTTATAGAGGCATATAAATCATTCTAAAAGGGCATTTAGACATATCACGAAACACCACACTTTAGATATTGTGGTGTTGATCTATCACAAAACACCACAGTGTCTAAATTGTGGTGTTTTGTGATATGTCCAACCTAATGTGGGTTACAGTTAGTGTCTATGTTTGCCTCAGAAACACCTAGCAACATAATGAAAAAAATTTTTTTAAGCAGAATAGACACTGGAAATGAATTTTGGATTTACCACTGCAACGATCCTGAATGAAAAGAACAAAGTTCATGGTTGAAGCATGTCCTCCCCCCTCCATCCAATGAAGGTGTGGTCACTGATGAGCATATGATTATCATATTTGTCCATGTCTGGACAATATTACAATGAAGTGCCAATCAGAAAGTTGCCAGATTTTAAATTTCATGATGTATGAAAATATTGATGGTGCTGCTCTGTCACAATAATGTAATAGTCCACACAGCCTGTAATTGTTCAGTAAACACTACATGTGATAAGCATCAGAACAGATCCCCACTTTCCTTATGGGCCAGATTTTGAATGTTGTGACTTATTGTTTCCAAAAAGAAGCTTGACACTTTGTCAAAAACGTAGCTAACAAACATGACCTGAGATACATTAAATTTTCTCTCAAATGATGGCATTTTCTGCAGTATTTTGAAAATAGGTGGAAGAGATGAGAAGTGTATTGAACTAAATGTAAGAAAAGGAATAACTGTTGAAAGCTCGGTAAAACATTTTTATATTTTTTGTCTCAAACTTTGTTGATCTTTCATATAAGTTTCATAGATGGGTCTGTTTAATTAAGCCTGAGCTATGAAAAATAAATTGTGTTCCATTTTTTTCATGAGCCATAAGTAATGCTCTATTACCAGAGATAACTACACGAATTTCTCGTCTTTATTTATTGATTGGAGGTCACTTGATGCCACTTGAGGTATGCTTCCTCTTCCTCAAAATTAAGTAGTCTGTCATAAAAGAAAAATTTTAGGTCATTGAAACATTCAAAATAAAACACAGAAGTATAAATACATGTAGGATATTAAGTTAACTACTAGTCATATATGGAATGACGGTGGTCATTATATTGACTATTATAATTACTTCACCACTACACATTAACTGTTACCATTTTTGCCTTCATCTCCAGTGACTTTGCTACATTTATTTACAACATTATCATTTGGTCACCGACCTTTCTTTTTATCAAACATACACTGTACACAGATATTTAGCACTAGAACCCTTCAGGAAACAGACTGATTAAGAAACATATTTCTTTGCATGCAGTACCGGAAGCATAATTGCAGCAATGTGCCAAAAGTGTGGGTCAGGTTGCAGTAAGTGTATTTTTAAAAATTATTTTGAAAATATTTCTGTCTGTTATAGCAACATTGTGGTTAAATTCTTGAAGTGATTATTGTGTCAATTTTATTGTTGTTATTCCTGTACCAGTGGTATTTCTACAGTTTGGTAAAATATTGGGATGGGTATGCAGTAAAACACTATAAATACAGGTTGCAGTCTGCTAGTGACATAAGGACAGTGTGACATAAGCAAAGGATGCTTCTATGCTGCTAAATGAATCTTTACAGGATTTTGTTGAATTTCATGTTTTAAAAAAAAAATAAAAAAATTCTACTTTTTGCTTTGTTTGCCTAAGTTTAAAGGCTCTTATAAAACATTTTTATTAAGTGTAATTAATAATATATTGTTTTGTATTGTTTGCACTCATTATTGGGTCCCTTTCCTGTTATGGTATGTGCTATTAGCATTAGCCATGTAGTGGAATGAAACTATGGGATTTTGTGATTTCATTCTGTGCTGCTAAATGATGCTGCTAAATGAATCCTTAAGATTTCAGTTATGTTAAATTTCATGTAATTAAAAAAAAAAAAAAAAAACCTTTTTACTTTGTTTGTATACGTTTATAGGGTGTTATAAAACATTTTTATAGAATATAATTAACAATAATTGTCCGAAGTTACTTAACTCTGGCTTACATAAACTAGGGACTAAAACGAACACAATATTGTCACGCTTCACGGTGAGGATGAACAATCACAGCCTTTTGTTATCCAAAATGAAAAAAAAACAGGAACAAAAAAGACAAAAACGAAAGTATGATGACAGTTATTTGAATTTTGGCTTGACATATGTTGGAAATAAAGATGCTCCTGATGCACAGTGCGTTGCATGTAAAAAAAATATTAGCAAAGTTCTTTGGCTCCCGCTAAACTTGTGTTCTGTAAATATATTGTGAGATGAACAGTGTTCTTTGACTAAAAAATTTTGGGAAATGTTGCTGTAGACACAGTTAAGACCATAGTCTTGTATCTTCAACCTCCCCACATTGAAAACCTGTATATGGTGAGGGGGGGGGTACTTCCCGGTGACACTGCCGGCTCTAATGATTGGCATAACTGGGATCCAGCTCTCACACCTGCCCTTGAACATCTTCACTAATGGCATGAAAAACATGAAGAGGGGATGGAGATAAAATAACTGACAGATGATATGAAGCAGTCCAATGAAATCCCTAGTAGAGAAGTTGGACTGCAAATTTTTCTGCTGAGAACTCTGCTTATAGATCACTATCACTAGAATTCAGTTTGTTTGTTGCGCACTGCAACCTGTGGACTTGTTGGAAATTGGTTGAGGGGCCCCAGCCTTAATGCGTCACTTTGGTTCCTGCTTTGGCCAAGAGGGGAGGTCCTGTTTCGGCCCATTCAGAATCAGTCACTTATCAAGTCTGCTTGCTAGGATCAACTACTTTACTAGGTCTCCTTCCCTTTTGTCCTGGGACAGGATAAAGACATGTTCGATGTATGGGATAGGATCTAGGTGTCTCTGACATCCCCTCATTGGACTTTGGTGGGTAGAGAGCCTTAAAGATGCCGACTTAAATTATTTAAATTTAAATAAGTAATTCAAATTAATCCCTTTTCCTCTGTAGCCTCTAACAAGTCTATACCCAATAGTGAGACTGAATAAAATGAAATAAACAAAAAGAAGCACTGAACAGAAGATGCACCATGTACTGTTCCATGTTTTCTTATTATAAATTCTACATGAAAAAAGGAAATTGATAAAATATCACTCTTCTTCATTCAGAAGGGTCTTGAAGGGCTAGCAGGATCTTGGAAGTTGATAAAACAATTTAGATTGGATGACATTCTAGTAGAAACTTCCTCAGTACAATGTTTGCAATTGCTCCTCCAAACATTGTCTCTTGGCATTGCATTTAGAGTAATAACACTACATAGTATACTTAATATATCATGTAGTACCATAGTAGCTGTCATTTCGGATATTTCAAGACCATGGGGTCTCCTTGAAATATCCGAAGAGGAAATTTACCGAATTAAGAGACCAAGAAGTAACAGCCATTAAGATGATTTTCATGTGTAAGCAGGGAAAACTAGTTCCAACTAGGGTTCTTATCTTTAAATTTACACCCTACCTAAACTACCTGCTTCCATCAAGGCAGGACATTTTAACTTCCCATAAGGGCTTAATCCATTGATCTTTTAGATGCTAAAAATTTGGTCACTTGCAGATGGTATGTCATGGTTCTCCTGCTGTGGCAGAAAGGAACATGGTACTAAAGAATGCTTTCTCTGAAACCAGCATACTTAAATTGTGGTGATGGACATCCTGCCTATTCAAGGGCATGCCAACAGTGGAAAGATGAGAAACACATCCAGAAAATCGACAGATTTTCCTGACTATCCCATATGCAAAAGCAAAGAAGTGGATAATGCTGGCAAAGAACAGGTAATTATACTCAAGTGGTTTTGTGAAAGTGCTCTATGTCAACATAAACTGATATTTCAGTTCCATGCCTGCTACTTGTTGACACAAGCACATGAAGAAAAAACAGTTGCTACGCTCATCTCAGTATCAATCAAGTAGTCATAGCATCTAAATACCCCCCCCCCCCAACTACGACTCAGCCTGTTATTAGTGGGATAAGGGATGCAATGGAGGTAAATGAGGAATTAATATTATTATTAGACATATGGTGTAAGGAAGCCTGGGGCTTATGCTGCACAAGCATAAGCTGGTGCAGCATTTAAATATAATGAAATGTTTCATTCTTCACAAGTTATTCCCTTCATTAGCATTAATAGAGGCATATGATGCAAGAAAGAAAGCTTATACAACATCAGCAAAAAAAAATCACACACTTCTCATTTCAGTTTGTTCAGTCCTCCTTGAATTTATTTAAGCTATCAACTTCCATGACAGATGGACATCTAGTCTACAACTGTCTTTCCTCCATTTGAATTTATTCCCCATCAGGTTTGTAATCTAGGCAGGAGGAAGAATCCCATCAGCATTGAGCTTGCTCAAACAGTTCAAGCTGTATACACCTCAATCTAATCTCCAGACCCAGACACTGCAATTTGCAGAACTTAAACCTTTCTTGGTAAGAGTATCCGTATGTTCCCCTCATCAGTCTTGTTGCCCTTCTCTGTACTTGCTCTAGCAACTCTACATCCTTCTTAAAATGAGGCCTCCAGACCTGTATGGAGGCCTCATTTTAAGAAGGGGAAAATTAAGGTCGGGCCACATCTTGAATACAAGGTGTGGCCAGACCATTGCCTTATACGCTTCTTGATTAGACCGGGGTTCGAGCCCGTCACCACCAAATACGGAACATGCGGAAAGGTCAGGGAATGACCACCGCACCGGAGCAATATGGCCTTAGTTGCTAATGCTCCTAAAAAACCAAATAACAACATAACAACCATTGCCTTATACAAAAGGGATAATAACCTCCTTATCCCTCCTAGCAAAATTCCTGTATATCACTGATAAGACCTCATGAGCTGCTCTGGCAACATGTATGTGCTGCTCAGAAAACCCCATATTTGACTGCACAATTACCCCCATGTCTTTTTCATTCTCCACTACCCTGAGTATAGTACATTTTTCTGTGGTTACTGCTACCCATGGGCAGTACTCTGCATTTGTCAATGTTAACTTCAGTTGTCACCTCTCAGCCCATCTACCCAACTTTTCTAGATCTTGTTGCAGTAGCATACTGTCAATAACAACCCTGCCAACCTTTGCATCATCCACAAACTTTGGCATTGAGCCTTATATACCTTCATCAATATCATTGATAAATATATAAAACAACAGTGGGCCCAATACTGAACCCTAGGGGACTCCATTAATAACATTAGTCTGCAAAGAGCAGTATCAATTGTAGCAACTTACCCATAATGCTATACTGCTCCAATTTGTACAGTAGTCTTCCATATGCAACAGTATCAAAAGCTTTCCTGCAATCCCAGTATATATCAAAATCATTTTTTTTTTATGAAGTTCCTTTGTGACCACTTCACAGTATCCAATCAGATTGGTCAGACAAGACTTCCCCTTAACAAACCCATGCTGTCTGAATTATAACTGCTGTCTTGTCTAGCTGATCCTGCAGTGCTTCTTTAACCAGTGACTCCATTATTTTCCCCGTAGCAGAAGCTAAACTAACAGGCCCTTAATTATTTGTCACTCTTGGGGATACAATTGCAGATCTCCTGTGGGACCTCCACTCTGAGTGAAAGCGTTTGCTTACTTCCTTTGCTGCCTCCTTTAATATAACTAGATAGGTCCCATACACTCCAGATGCCTTTTTTATGTTTAACTTCAACAATTTATCCTGCACTTTGCTCTCAGTTATTACAAAATCCTTTAGCTCCCTGTTAGTTTAATAAGCTTCTGTCTTCCACTGCCCTACAGAATTAATCATGTGAATGTAGATGCAAAGTAGTCATTCAGTTTGTCAGCTATCTGAGCAGGTTCATCAACAGTTGCACCAATGGTTAGAATTGGGCCAATCTGATTCATTCCCTTCCTTCTGTAGTTTAAGTAAAGAAGTCGGCTGTTTTTCTTTGCATTCTCAGCCAAGGATTTCCTGTAATCTGCCTTCGCTTGCCTAACCTCCTTTGTGACTTTTTTACTGACTAGCTGATATTTACCATAGGCTTCTTTGTCGCCTGATAATTTGTATGCATCCTGTGCATTTTCTTCTCTGCCATGAGTCTTGTTAATTAATCTGTTATCCATTTGTGCCTTAACCTTGAAGAGTATTTCCTAATTGGAACAAAAAGCCTAGTAGCTTCTAAGATTGCTTCCTTGAATGTTTCCCATTTAGAAATGGAAACTTAACATCATCAGTTGATCCCGCTGCTTCCGTCTTAATAGAATTTAAAGACTGTCTGAAACCACTGTGGTCACCTTTATGAAAGTTAAAACCCTTCCCTTTACCCCTGATAGTAATACATCTTTAAGTAAATCTCACATCAGTACACTATGATCATTGCCACCTAGTGGTTCCTTTATCTACAAATTCTTAATGCATGAATAATCATTGCTGATAATCAGATGAAGAGTATTGTATTATTTTACTATTTTATTATATTAGTATTATATTAAGAAGATATTATTTTACTCATCCAATAAATCCCCAAAACTTTTGCTTGTGTGCCAGTAACCAACCCATAAGTTCCAGTCAATATTTGGGAAGTTAAAATCCCCCATTATAAGACAATCTGATTTACTGGCCCACTCTTTCTCTGTATAGTTGTTCATTGTACTCATCAGTCATTAGGCCTATAACACACTCCTACCCTCATTTTTGCTTTCCGAGTGCTAATCTCACACCAAACTGACTCAACACTGCACTGTTCACCAATGTCAGCAGGCGCCGCCGTAGCCAGGTGGGAAGGAGGAGCAGTGCGTATCACACGCTTCTTGATTGGACCAGGGTTCGAACCCGTCACCACCAAATATGGAGGATGCGGAAAGGTCAGGGAATGACCAGCGCATGGTCCCAGAGCAATATGGCCTTTAGTTGCTAATGCTCCTAAAAACCAAAACAACAACAACAACAACCACCAATGTCAGCTGGATGCATTTCCTTAGATTTTGTTTCTTAACTAAAAGCATAGCCCTCCTCCTTCCCTATCCTTTCTGTACGCATTTTACCCCCCCAAATTCCAATTCTGCGTTCCTTATAAATGTCTGATATCCCAATAGTATCCACCTTTGATGTCTTGACCTGCACTTCAAAATTCATCAGATTTATTTACTATACTCCTAGTATTGGTGTACATGCAAGTATACATGCACCTGTTCTTACTAACACAGCCCATGTATTTATTTGTTTCATGATGACTACCAGCAGTTCTTGAAATCCACAGCAACTTGCTTTCTAGGCTGCTGCTCATTCCAATAGAATCAGTGCACTAATCACTTTCACCTGCCGACCGGGCTAGCCGGGTGGGTAAAGTGCCTGCCTGGCAACCCAAAGGTCGCTGGTTTGAATCCTGCCTCGGGCTTGGATCAGAGCCCGAGGAGGGATTTCACCTCTGCTTGAGGCTACTGTGAATCCCTCCAAGCTAACAGTTTTCCAATCCACCTAACTCTGCCTTAATAACATCATTAATAGCCCATCCCTGTAGAAGCAGTTTCTCCTGTTAACAAGCATGGACCGTGTTGAGAAAATTTCTATCTCATGAGCCTCACACAATCTCTAGGGCTGAATCGATTGACAAGGTTCTTGTCATATACTACCTCCTATCGTGTCTGTGCAGAATTGCAGACACTTTCAATTTTAACCCTAACTCACAACTCCCCCCCCCCCCAACATTTACGAATACTTGTTAAGTATGTTTGCAGATCTCCTACTCTTAATGTCATTAGTGCCAACGTGTACAACAATATCACCTTTTGTACCTTTATCTGCTTACAATGTAATCAACTTTTGTCCTGGCATACATACGCTGGTCCTATTCCACCTATTCTTTTTGCACAATATATTTCCCAACTCCCTAACAATTGAGTCACTGACAATAACTAGCTCCTGTGGGGCCAGTGCATTCTACTTTGAAGATTGCCACTGTGTTGCTTGTTGCATGAGAGTGAGCTATGGCATTGAGTTGGTGCACTGAAGAGCTTGATGGGCCCACCATTTTAATTCCTTTGAGGGCATCTGCCCAACTTCTCACTCTCTCATAGATGCCCATCAGATTGCTGAGTAGGTGCCTAATTTCTTCACACTCTCTGCACCTAACACACACAGACATTCTCCTTACCTAGATCATGTCTTCTTCCTGTTCCAAAAACTTGTGAAATGTACTATGCATCGGTTTGCATACATTTCACATGTTTCGCCTGTTTTATAAGATAATAGGCCACATCATGAGTACTGCATATGCACATTTTTTAGACTGTAATGCGTTGGAGAATTGATCCCTTCGGTTATACCCCGAGCCACGGCAATCCCGCTACTTTGTGTCCTTTTCTTTGCTGCTCTGATCTTGGGTGTGATTTCTGTTTAAATTCAATTTAATTAATTAATTGACAAGGACATTTAATGAAAGTAATAAATTTTAATTGGCTTGCACACACAGTTCCATGCACTTCCAAGTACAAAAGCATTTCTGGAAATCATCTTCTGTAAGTGTTTTATCACTTTGGTGTTCTCTCTCTCTCTCTCTCTCTCTCTCTCTCTCTCTCTCTGAATGTCTTCAATGGACTGAAAAATGGGTTCCCTTAATTTTTACACTTTTCAGTTAAGGGAAGAGAAAAAAATTCTCAAGGGAGCTAGGTCTTGTGAATAGGAGTGTTCATGCACAGGGATTTGGTTTTTGACCAGAAACTGGTGGACAAAGTGCATTGTGTACTAGAGCACTCTTGATGGAGCATCCAACCATCCTTCCACAATTCAGGTCGAATTTTTTAATGCAGCCTTGTCAGAACTTCAGTGTGTGTGTTTGATAGACAATTCTGATTTGGTGGGGAATTTATTAAGCCATGTTTAATATCGAAGAAAACAAGAAGCATGGGTTTCATTTTGATTTTGAGATTCTTGCTTTTTTTTTTTGGTCTGGAACATTTTTGTTTTCTATTGTGCTGTCTGTCTTTTAGTTTCTGGGTTGTACTGGAACAGCCAACTTGCATTGCAAGTAATCACAGTACAGGAATCCCTCGATTAGCACAAGACTCAAATTAGCATGGTTTATATTTAGCTAACAATTTTCGATTAGCACAAATCAAAATTTCGATTAGCGCAGTATTTTGGCTTGGCCTAAAGAAACTGAAGCTGGTGATGCTACAAATGTAAATACATTGCTAAAGTATGCATAACATTAGAGAACATTATAGAAACACGTCGCTTGTTTTCTTTGTGAGCGCATGGCTGTGTTCACAAAATGGAGTTACTGTTTATTTCGCGTCACGTCATACCGTCTCCATTGAGAAGCGTTATCGAGAAATAAACAAAAACGAACACAAGATACAGTGTGGGAAGCTAGTTTGTTTTTCTGCCATAAGAAAATAAAAAGAAACTGATTATTTCAAACGTGTATTATTACAACAATTGAAATATTTTCTAACATTATGCACTATGAAGGACAACATCAGCTGCACCGCATTTATTACGTACATGCAGATCAGTTGCTTTCAGTTGTTCTTGCGATGCGTGTTAACGTGCAGACTCCCGCCATTGCACATTGTTTACTTCAATTACTGTACATACTAATTAATTACATTAATTTCTTTTAAATATTTTTATATATTATGTAATTATTAACTATGGATAAAAGCAAAAGTGTATCTGATAGTGCCTTTAGTGAAAATAAAAGTGATAAAGTTAGATGAAAAAATTGATGTCATAAAAAGATTTGAAGATGGTGAGAGTAAAATACAAATTTCTCAGACATCTTGGAATGCCTGAATCAATAGTTTGGATGATTTTAAGTAAAGCCAGTGCATATAAGGAAAAAAGGTAAGCTTGCTTCATCGTCGGCGTACACACAAACCACAAGAAATAGAAGTGTTACAATGATTGATATGGAACGTCTTTTAGCCATTTGGATAGAAGACTGCAATCAAAAAAGAATTCCAATCTGCACAATGATCATAAAAACAAAAGCCTTGAGTATTTTTGCAATGTTAAAGGAAAAGTCAACAATAGAAAACTTGGGTAGAGCAGTAACTGAAGAAAACGTTTGAAGTTCTTCAAAAGAAAAAGTGATTGAAACGGAAGAAAATTTCACTGCCAGTAAAGGCTGGTTTGAACGTTTTAAGAAAAGAACAGGACTGCATAATGTTGCATTGACTGGAGAAGCAGCAAGTGCAGATAAAGATGCAGCCCATGAAATATTCTTAAATTTTAAAGAAAATTGTTGATGAAGCAGGCCTTTTTTTGGAAACGAATGCCAAAAAAAACCTTTCTAGCAAAAAAAGAAAAGGCTCAACCAGGCTATAAAGTTTCCAAAGATAGAATAACACTTTTATTGGGAGGCAATGCAGAAGGCGATTTGAAATTAAAACCCATGATTATCTATAGAAATGAAACTCCCAGATCTTTCGGTAAAGCTTTTAATAAAGCAAGCCTACCTGTTGTTTGCCGCTCTAATAGAAAAGCTTTATTTGAAGAGTGGTTCACTAGCTATTTTTGTCCGAAAGTTAAGGCCTACTGTGAAGAAAATAATCTTGCATTCAAAATTTTATTAATTTTAGACAATGCCCCGGGCCACCCACCAGCACTTTCTGATTTGTGTGAAAAGGTGATTTATTTTTTTACCTCCAAATACGACAAGTCTTTTTTAGCCTGTGGATCAAGGCATAATCACTACTTTTAAGGCCTATTATTTATGCAGAACATTTGCACAAGCAATTGAAGCAACAACTGGAGGTGGTTCAGTTTCTTTAGTTGAATTTTGGAGAAATTACGTCAGGAAAGCAATAGACAATATTCATGAGTCATGGTCTGAAGTGACATCCAGCAATATGAGAGCAGTTTGGAAGCATATTTTGCCACATTGTGCAAATTATTTTTGTAGTTTCACTCGTGTCAATACTGTTATTGATGAAATAGCAAATGTTGGAAGAGATCTAGGCTTTGATGAAATCGACAACAGTGATGTTCGCGAATTGCTGGAATCACATTCAGAACAATTAAGTGATTCTGACCTTAATATTGATGAACAATGAGCATGTGACGAGGTGGAAACTTGCGAGGAAGAAAATGTTGAAGAAAAGTTTACATTAAAAGAACTTGAAGAAAAATATTTCGCGCAGCTGAAAATTTGAGAAACAACTAATCATGGATTCAGACCCAGATATTGAGTGCAGTGTGTAAATTCGCAGGAACATTGAAAAAGATGTGTATCCATGAACAATTTATTGTTTATGATGAAAGGAAGAAAGAAAAGTCCGCATAAACCAGCCTTTTGAAATATTTTACAAAGAAATAAAATGAGTTATATATTGTTACTTTTTAATTTCAATAAACTTTTGATTACTGTACTGCAAATATTTATAATTATCCTTTGCTTTTATGCTGCTGTACATTAAATTTCCATAAAAATACATATTTTTAAAAATATTGATTGGTATATTGTAGGTCTTGGAATGAATTAGGCTATTTTGTATTGATTATTAACTTCGATTAGCGCAATTTCATATAGCGCGCCATTTTTACGAACTAATTAATTGCGCTAATCGAGGGATTCTTGTACTCAAAGTCTGGATCTTCGCTATCTTCACAAATGTGGAGTAGTCTTCTCATTCTTTGATCTTCATGCCTAAATTTTCAGATAATTTTTTTTTTTTTTTTTTTTGTCCATTTTGAGTTTAATGCAACCATTCTAATGTTTAAACACTGATCATTTCAAATAAGTGACTTTACCCAGTTCACATTTTCATTAGGTTTCGTGGATACTGGATGGCCTTGTTGTTTGTAGTTTTCCACATTCTCTCTTCCTTCTAAAAATTGTTTGTGCCGTTCAAACATTCTAGCTCTGGACATAGTATCTTCCCCCTGAACTTGACCTAACAATTCATAATTTTCTTTAGTTTTGTTAAAAATAACTTATTAATTTATATAATTTTATTTGGAGTTGCTTTGATATTATAAATGTGTTATATTATTTTAGAATATATTAATTAGTTGTATTATTTATATTTGATACCTTTGGACTTATCATACTATGAGATTTAGAGACTGAACCTATCAGTGTTTGATGCTGATGTGTCATAAACCTACTAAGCAAACTACCAACCAACCAACCCCTCAAAGTTATTTAATCTTATTATCCTAGCATTAGCTTTCCATTTGTTCGAAACTGTTACCCATGGTACATCTTGCCAGTATTGGCTTTTATGACCACAAACAAGAAAAATATTTACATTATTAGACATTAGTCCCATTCACACAACTTAAATAAATCCTCTGTACATCTGATAGTCCAAGGTGGATTGCACGCAGTTGAAGGCAACATGGTGTAAGCCGTTATAAAGAGTAGTTCTTTTTTTTTTTTTTTTTTTTTCAATGGCAATCCTGTAATTTTGCTGTTTTAAGGTGATTTTGTTTTTTGAAAGTAATGAAGGTGGATAAAAGAGAATTGATCATTCATAGAAAGGCTATTAAACATAAGGAATATAGAGCTGAGGAAATGTGAAAAAATGAATACTGAAATTATTGTACCCCAAAACAGCTTTGGATAAGCTGGTAGTGCAAAAGTAGGAAAATTTGGTGGAAAATGCATGTTGAATTCAAGAACAGATGTTTTCATACTTCACATATGCACTCAACAAATATTTGTATATTCTAAAAAATCTTGCTGTACATTTAAAAAAAAAAAAAAAAGAAAAAAACTGGAATTGAAACAACTGGTAGAACTGTAAGGAGATGGTTGTAGGAAATAAGTCTAATGTTATCGGTGGAAGCCTCCAGGGTTCAGTGCTGGGCCCATTGCTGTTTTCAATATTTATTAATGATATTGATGAATGTATATCAGGCTTAATGTCAAAGTTTGCAGATGATACAAAAGTTAGCAGGGTGGTTAATGACAGTAATCAGGGTGAGCTACTGCAATGAGAACTAGGAAAATTGGGTTGGTGGGGTTGAGAAATGGCAGTTGTATGCCAAAATTGACAAATGCAAGATACTTCATATGGGTAGCAGTAATCTGAGTAACTTATCAATTGTGTGGTACTACACTTAAGGTACAGATAAGGCAGATATGAAATTTTCTGAGTAGTGCAGACATGCTGCCAGGGCAGCTCATGGGGTTTTGTCCAAGATGTACAGAAACTTTGCTAGCAGGGATAAAGAGTTGATTACCCCTTTGTATAAAGCCATGGTTATACTAACACTTTAGAAAGGATGTAGATTGCTGGAACAGGTGCAGAGAGGGGCAACCAGATTGGTGAAGGGAGAAAAAGGGTCCTCTTACCTTAAAAGGCTTCAGTTCTGTAAATTGCAGCGTCTCAAGACCAGGCACCTGTGGGGAGATCTTTAGCCAGACTCACTCATCTGCCATGTTGGAGGCAACTTATTCCTATACACCTCATTCAGATCTGCTCTTAGATATCTAGTTAAACTTTAGAAGCCACTTTCTAAGTTGTTCGTCATATGTGCATCAGTTTGCCCTAATCACTAATCTGGTCATTTTTTGAACATTCTCCAGAAGTTGTCATTTTTCTGGTAATGTCTAGCAAAGTTCTTCCAGTGTTTCTATGAGTACCATAGTAGCCACCTGTTTACACTGCATGGAAAATTTCATGTCAGATTGAATCATAATATTGTGTTTTTTTTTTTTTTTTTGTCTTGAATCACTTTTAGCTCCACTTTAGTTGCATATTTTTGGACCACTGATGCAACTGATCCAGATCTTTTTGAAACATTGTGACTGGTTTGAATTGTTAACTGCCCTCACTGCCTTAAAATCATCAGAAAACTTTTACAACTGTCCTCAGATACCCTTGTCAATATTATTTAGGAAAATTTGAAATAGGAGAGGGCCTGACACCACTTTTGGTCCATGACACTGTTGGTTCATTGCAAAAACTAACCATTTATGCCAACTCTATGGCTCTCACCTTTCAGCCACCCTGCAATTCAGCATAGGTTCTTACCAGACCTCCAGCTACTAGTTTATGGAGCAGTCTTCCACAAGGGACAGCACTGAAAGCTTCAAAATTATTAACTGCTTACAACTGTTTAATTTCTTAATATCATAGTAATTTGCTAGATTGTTCAGACATGAATTCCAGTTTATGAACTTTTGCTAGATCTATTCAAGATTAGCATCAGCATTAGTAGAGGCATTTGATGCAAGAAAGCAAGCTTATGCAGCATCAGCCAAAAAAAAAAAAAAAACCACTTCCACTTCACCCCTCTGTTCGTTCAAAATACATGTCCAGCTGAGCCTTAAACTTATTTAGGCTATCAACCTCCACCACAAGGGATGGAAGTCTGTTCCACCAACCAACCACCCGCTGGCTAAAGGCAAATTTCCACACGTCTATCCTACATCTGTCTTTCCTCAATTTGAATTTATGCCCTCTCAGGTGATTATTCTGAGCTAGAGGAAGAATCCCATCAGCATTGAGCATGCTCAAACCATTCAAGGCTTTATACACCTCTATCAGATCACCTCGCTGGTGCCTAGTCTCCAGACACTGTAATTTGCAAAACTTAAGCCTTTCTTCGTAAGAGCACCCCTTTGTTCCATTCACTAATCTTGTTGCCCTTCTCTGTACTCGTTCCAGCAGCTCTACATCCTTCTTGAAATGAGGCCTCCAGACCTGTATACAGTACTCTAGGTGTGGCCTGACCATCGCCTTATACAATGGAATAATCACCTCCTTATCCCTGCTGGAAAAATTCCTGTATATCATTGACAATATTCCATGAGCTACTCTTGCAGCCCGTCTGCACTGCTCAGAGAACTTCATATCTGCCTTCACAACCACCCTCAAGTCCCTTTCATTCTCTACCACTGTCAGTGTAGTACCACAGAGTTGATACGTTGCTCTGGGGTTGCTGTTTCCCATGTGTAGTACTTTACATTTGTCAATGTTAAACTTCATTTGCCACCTCTCAGCCCATCTGCTCAACCTTTCCAGATCCTGTTGCAGCAGCATAGTGTCAGTAGTGTCCTTGACAACCCTGCCAACCTTTGTATCGTCTGCAAACTTGGACATTAAGCTTGATATACCATCATCAATATCATTTATAAATACAGATACTATTCTTGTTGAGATAGTTCTGATTTGCATCCTTAGTCACAGTTTCTGTGATCTTGCCCGCCTTTGTAGTTTGAAGAGACACTCACATGCAACTTTGTACTCCCTTAACTCTTGTAGCATTTTCCAACAAATGCTTCTCTGATTCATTCTATCACTTATGTTATTGCAGTCTTACTCAACATTTCCCATGGGTTCAAGCTTGCTTTTGAATATAAGTTCAAACTTAAAGATTGACTTACGACTTCTGTTCTGACTAACAAGTCGTAAGTCAATCTGGTCGTATGTCGGCCATATATTTATTACCAGTATTTTTTAACCTTTCTAAACTTTTTATCGTCTTTTATTTTTCTACAGTAATGTTATTTTTCTACAATTTAAATACAGTAATGTTTTTATCTTTTACTTAGCGATACTGTACATACCTTCATTTCTACAGTATCGCTATACTGTACATACCTTCATTTCTACGCCTAGGCTATCTCTTCTCTAGGAGGTTAAATTCAAACCTTCTCTACATTTTAATTGGTTTATTATTCATACTGTTTGTAAAAATACAAAACTACAATCTATAATTATATTGCACATAAAAATGTGAAAAATACTGTACATAATGTAAGCATAAAAGTACAATCTAAAATTAATGTAAAAATTAATACAAATGAAATTTACAAAATCAATTTTTAATCTTTGCTTGTGCTGGGTTATGGATCATCAGGGTCATGTTCTTGGGTTGAGGTAGGAGATGTTTTCTTGATGAGGAACATGCTGAGCTTTGTTTGAACAGTTTGTTTCTTTTTTTCTTCATATATCTCACGATAGCAACTCACAGCATCTTGAATGATATGTTCAATCTTTGTAAATCATTCGACATTAGGATCCATTGCTTTGAAACTGGCGAGAGCTTTATTCAGTTGCGAAAAAGAATCTGATAAACCGTTTGCAGTGAATTTCTTTTCTAGCTTCTCTTCTTCCTCCCTTGCTTTTTCTTGTGCCACTCTCTGTGCTTCCAATTCAATCAACTCTTCATCCGAAAGTTCTTTTGGCTCACAATCTAGCAACTCCTCTATGTCTTCTATTTCACATTCTAATTTAAGATTTTTTGCAAGTTTAACTATTTTTTTTCTTTAATCACTTCCAGCTCCTCTCCTTTTTCAGATCCTTCAAATGTAGTATTCGCATAACATTTTAGACACTTTTTCCAAATTCCCGACATGCAATTCTTTGTTACACATTCCCATGCGGTCAAAATATTCTTGATACACTGAAGGATGTTGTACTGTTTCCAAAAGTCTCACAAAGATAAATCAGCATCAAAATCTATCGCTTCGATGGCTTGTGCGAGTCGTTCTGAGATAGTGAGCCTTGAATGCTGAAATAGTACCCTGATCCATGGGTTGAATAAGAGCGGTTGTGTTAGGTGGTATAAAAACCACTCTAACATCATGATGAAGGTTGTCCAGGGGCATTGTCCATAACAAATAAAATCTTGAAAGGGATACCTCTCTCCGCACAATATTCACGAGCTTGGGGAATGAGGCAGTTCATGAACCAGTCTTCGAACAGTGCTTGAGTAATCCAAGCTTTAGGGTTTGAGCGGTAGTAAATGGGCAGTGTGTGCTTGTTGATGTGCTTAAATGCACGAGGGTTTTCTGAATGATAAATGAGAAAGGGCTTCAGCTTAAAACCCGCAGCATTCTCACCAAGCAACAAAGTTAACCGATCCTTAAAAACTTTGAATCCTGGCATCCTTTTTGCTTCTTGGTGTATGTACGTATGATTAGGCATGCATTTCCATTGCAAGCCGGTTTCATCTACGTTGAATATTTGTTCCAGTAGATAACCTTCTTCTTTGATTAAAGAGTTGAAACTATCAATGAATTTTTTGGCTCCATCTTCATCTGCACTTCCTGCTTCTCCTGTGACATGTACATTATGCAAAGCAAATCTTTTTTTAAAACGCTTAAACCACCCAGTACTAGCCTGAAAATCTTGTGCGTAATCGTCTCTGTCGCGTGATTTTAAACTCTGAAACAAACCTCTAGCCTTCGCTTGCACTGTGTGAAGGCTCATGGGTGTATTTTTTTGTATTAAATCTTCCATCCACATAAACAACAATTTCTCCATTTCATGGATAGGTCCCTGTCATTGTTTGGTTAAAATTGTAGACTTAATAGGTGCTTTCACAGCTTCCCGAATCCTTTCTTTGTCCTTAAGTATCGTCAATACCATGGAATGTGATAACTTCAAGTCACGTGCTATCGTATTCACTTTCTTTCCGCCTTCATACTGCTGGATAACTTTTATTTTGCACTCTAAATCAATAGTTTTCTTTGACTTCTTAGCTAGCGTATATGTAGATGAAGGAATTTTCCTTTTACTAAACATTTTATGGGTACAGTATTTCAGCAGAATTTTAATTAATACACCACACGCAACAGATGCTTGAAAGCGACTGAGTGTATGTGAGAGAGGAGTCTAGGAAAGTTTATCACCCGCAATTCACCGCCAGCAATTAATCGCTAGCAGTTTACCGGCGTGTCAGTATCGCATAGACAATTTATAGCTTACAAATATCGCCAGGCAATACTGTACATATAAAATTTATTTTTAACTTAAGTAGCATGTTTTAGAGGAGTGGGGGGGGGGTAGGGTGTGCTGATTAGGGAGGTACTTATAATTAATTATCCCAACGTGACTGATTCTGAAGATTGCATAAACATTCATTTTGAATTTTTGCAGTGTACTATTACATACCTAATGTTATAATTAGTTTAGTTTAAAATTAACCAATTCTTATATAGTTTAAATAATGGGTTTTTTGCTATTTTTGTGGTCATAAGTGCGGCCTGTCGTAAGTAGCATAGGTCGTAAGTCGACGACGAAGTGTATTGTTGAGGAGAGTGTTCAACTCATTTGCAATTTCTGATGGGCTTTCTATGGAGCTTCATTTGTAACCAGTTAAATTGCCTGTTGAATTTACTCTTGTATTTCTCGTATTCATGTAGGTACTCTTTAAACTTGCTCTTAGCTCCCTTTGCTAGCACTTTCTCCTGATCAGATTTTGCCTGTCTTATCCCATCAGTGGCGTTGTTAAAAATTTTCTTATAGTGCTCATGCAAATTGGAATCACATGATTTTATATAACTGTCCCATTACACGTCTCCAGTCCATGGAGACCACCCTTGAATTCAGGGATGTTCACAGCTAAAAGGTTTCTCCTCTTTTCCTGTCTCCTTTAATATAATGGTAGATTCATACCCCGAGGTGCTTTTTTTTTTTTTACATTTAAAGTCTACAGTTTCTCCATTTCCCTCTCAGTTATCACAAAATCATTCAGCTCCCTACCAGAATTTGACCCACATTTGGCATCCTCATCCCTAAAAAATTCCTCGTGTCTGAATGCACATGCAAAATACCCATTCAGTTTGTCTGCAACTGGAGCAGGATCATCAACAGTTAATCCACTAATATCTAGTTGACCAATGTGATTCAACCTCTTCCTTCCACTGCCTACATGTGAAGAAAAAAAAGTCTTTGCTTCTTTTATTCACATTCTCTGCCAGAGACTTTTTGTTATATGCTTTAGCTAGTCTAACCTCCTTTGTGAATTTATTTCAGCTTATTTTATATCCACTGTAGACACTTGTATCACCTGATAATTTATATGCAACCTGTGCATTTTTCTTTGCTGCCTCAGGTCTCATCAGTTTATCTCACATCCATTTAGGTCTGTGCCTTGGACTGTATCTTCTAGTTGATATAAAAAGCCTAATAGCATTCTGTGAATAACATCCCTGAATGCTTCCCATTTAGAATTTGCATTTGTTGGTCTGCATAGAATTTAGAATGTGTGAGACCACTCTATTCACTTTTACAAAAGCAAAAGCCCTTTCTCTTGCAGTTGACAGTATTTACACCTTTTCTTTAAATAAATTCCACAATACATTGTGACCATTGCCACCTAGTGAGTCTTTTATCTGCAGGCTCTTAATGCATCATAGGTTACTGCTGACAATCGTCTCAAGAGTATGCTCTCTCTAACATGCTGGTGTAGGAAATAGTCATCCAGTAAATCAACAAAAGTCTTGCTACTGTGTGGGTGACCAACCCACAAAGTTCAGTCAATATCTGGAAAGAAAGTCCCCATTATAAGATATTGGCTGTACTGATGATTAATGGACACTAACTTCCTAATTGGATGATGATTCCTGACATTTCCTACAACTTTCTTGTTACAGTTCCATCAGTTGTTACAGTTACAGTTATATTTTATCACTGTTCAACAAGATTTTTAGAATAAGCAAATCTTGTTGAGTGCAGATATGAAAAATCATGAAGTATCAGTAATCAGTAATATGAAAAATCATGAAGAGATCTGCTCTTGGAGTAGTTTTCTAAATTTTCAGATTATTTCAGACTTATTTTTCAAATAGGCCTTTGGGGTTGGGATTACGGCTCATACTAGTTGCAATTGAATATGCTGTATATGACCAAAACTATTAAGATAAAATAAAACAGAATAAAATTTTGATACAAAAATAAAATTCCCTGACAACTGTAAAGTTAAAAGTTACAAAATATAGATAAAATATACAAAAAAAAAAAAAAAAAAATACGAATTAAAAGTGATAATAAAACAAACAACACCATAGCTTTCAAAGATGGCCATTTCCTTTATCAACTGTGGAACATTACTGCTGTGGCATATCCTTAAATAACATTAGGGCAATAACAGCTCATGACATGTATTATGTTACAAAGAACAAATCTGCAAACTCTTGAGTCATTTCTGGTGCCAGTACTTTTGCAAGTGATCCATGATGCAGCATTGCTTGGAGAAATTTGATGGTTCTCCTCCCAGAAGTGCTCAGCCACAGCAGATTTCCCCTAATCTGAAGTCTCGAGTGTTCTAGAATGTTTCCCCATACAAGTTTTAAACCTCATATTTGACTGCACAATTACCCCAGGTCTTTTTCACTTTCCACTTCTCTGAGTGTAGTACCACACAGTTGGTACGTTTCTCTTCGGTTATTGCTACCCATATGCGGTACTTTGCATTTGTCAATGTTAAACTTCAGTTGCCACTTCTCAGCCCATTTTCCCAACTTATCTAGATTCAGTTTGAATAGTGTACTGTCGTTAACAACCCTGCCAACCTTTGTATCATCTGCAGACTTGGACATTAAACCTGATATACCTTCATCAATATCATTGATAAATATACAAAACAACAATGGGCCCAACACCGAACCCTGGGGAACTCCACTAATAACATTTGTCCACGAAGAGCAGTGTCCATTGATTACCACTCTCTGTCGTCTCCCACTGAACCATCCCTTTATCCATTGTAGCAACTTACCCTTAATGCCATACCTCTCCAATTTGTACAGTAGTCTTCCATGTTCAACAGTATGAAAAGCTTTCCTGAAATCCAAGTATATGATATCAAAATTATTTTTGGCATTCAGTTCCTTTGTGACCACATCATAGTATCCAATGAAATTGGTCAGACAAGACCTCCCTTTAACAAACCCATGCTGTGTCTTAACTATTACTGTAGTCTTGTCTAGATGATCCTACAATGCTTCTTTAACCAGTGATTCCATTATTTTCCCTGGAACACAAGTTAAACTAACAGGTCTGTAGTTACTTGTGTTACCTTTTGAACCCTCTTTGTGAATTGATAATACATTTTCACACCTCCAGTAAATGGGGACCTCCCCCGAGTCCAAGGAAATTCTCATAATTATGGCTAAGGGTTTGCTTACCTCCTTTGCTGCCTCCTTTAATATAACTGGATAGATCCTGTCCATGCCAGGTGCCTTCCTTATGTTTAACTTTAATAATTTCTCCTGCACTTTGCTCTCAGTTATTACAAAATCACTTAGCACCCTGTTAGCGTTTGATAAACTTCTGGCACTACCCTCATTGAATAACTCCTCATGTGTGAATGTAGATGCAAAATACTCATTTAGTTTATCAGCTACCTGAGCATGATCATCAGTATTCAACCCATCTATCTTAAGTGGTCCAATGTGATTCATTGCTTTCCTTCTAGAGTTTACATAAATAAAAAACTCTTTGCTGTTTTTCTTTGCATCCATTTTTTTTTCATCTAACTTCAGTAGTAAGGAAAAGCATTGAGGCAGTGATCAAGGGTGGAATTCAGGTCACATAGATAGAAATTAAATTCTGAAGGATATGCAACATGGTTTTGTAAAGGGAAAATCGTGTTTAAGAAATCTTGTTAGCTATTTATTTGACAGGGTCACTTGTGAGCTGGATAATTTCGACATTGTTTATTTAGATTTCAGCAAAGCATTTGACTAAGTTCCACATGAGCGATTATTTTATATATGCTGAAACAGATTGGAATCACGTGGAAAATCCTTTAGCAGGATGGCCACAGGGCAGGAGCAGAAGGTTGTGGTAAATAGTTATTCCTCAGATTGGGTTAATGTAAGAACTGGGGTTCCCCAAGGATCAGTATTGGGACCACGGTCATTTTTGATTTTCTTAATTGACATCGATGAAGGGCATGATGTCTAAATTTGTAGATGATGTAAAGATTGGTAGAATAGTAAATGATTACCACCAAGCAGAGTTTCTTCAGAGTGACCTAGATAAATTGGAATCACGTGGAAAATCCTTTAGCAGGATGGCCACAGGGCAGGAGCAGAAGGTTGTGGTAAATAGTTATTCCTCAGATTGGGTTAATGTAAGAACTGGGGTTCCAAGGAACTGGGGTTCAGGGATGGTCAGAAAATTGGCAGCTATGCTTTAATCCAGCACAGGGCAAGGTCCTACACCTGGGGAACAGTTACCCCAAAATTGCTTATACACTTGGTGGAGTTGAACTAAAGTCGATAGTGGAAGAAAGCAACTTGAGAGTTAAGATACGGTCAGACATGAAGTTCTCTGAGCATTGTAGACAGGTTGCAAGGAAGGCCCATGGTGTCCTTTCGATGAGCTATCAAAGATAAGTAGTAGAGATAAGGACATCATAATCCCATTATATAAGGGCTATTTTTAGACCACACTTGGAATACTGTGTTCAAGTATGGAAACTGCACCCAGAAAAAAAAGACATTGAATTCTTGAAAGGGTCCAAAGACTGGTAACTCACCTGGTGAGTTCAGCAGAACAGAGTCCATATGAGTAAAGACTTCGATTATGTGGGTTTTTAGAGCTCTGGAACTAGGCACCTTAGAGGAGATTTGATCGAAGTGTTTAAGGCACTGAGACAAAGGTAAAATGAACAAGGATGAAATTTTCACAGATATAAATTATTCTAGAACTAGGGGCCATAAATTTAAGATATCAGGAGAGATGCTTAAACTAGATTGCAGTAAGTTTTATTTTAGCTGAGTTATAAATTACTAGAATAAGTTAACTACATGGGTAGTTGAAGCTGACAGTTTGGGGAAATTCAAAGGTCAACTGAATTTACCTATGGGAAGAGGGAAATGCATAAGTTGTCTGTTTCCTTTTCTTTTATTTATTAAGTATTTATTTTATTTTATTATTATTATTTTTTTTCTGGTGCCACATAGGCTTCCTTTCACCATCTGGCCATTACTAATACTAATTGCTCATTTTACTGCTCTGATACAGCAAATCCTAATATTTCGCAGTTCGTGTTCATAAAATATTGTTTGATATACACATTTGCAAATTCTTATCCATCCTCTGACTGAAGTTTTCGACATTGTTTATTTAGATTTCAGCAAAGCATTTGACTAAGTTCCACATGAGCGGTTATTTTATATATGCTGAAACAGATTGGAATCACGTGGAAAATCCTTTAGCAGGATGGCCACAGGGCAGGAGCAGAAGGTTGATGAAGCTAATATATATATTACTTGTTCTCAATACAGTGAATATTTTACCCAGGCAATTTTGCAGGGATAGCAGATATATTCTCTCCATGTCATTTTAAAAATCAAAAAGTGAATGAGGCAGGAAATTTGCATTACTTCCCTTTATGCACTGTCTGATTATCACATCTGACTTTTAAACAAGGGCACGGGAAGGTATATATCATATTCCCTAAAGATAATTGGCAACAGTGCAAAGAAAAGGAAAGCAGTGATAACTTCCTACTTCATTCACTTTTCCTATTTTTAATCAAAGGCATAGTCACAAGGTATTATGGGGAATGGGAGATATATCTCCCACCCTTCCAAATATAACCCTATGATTTAATATCTACCAAAATCTGAATTTCAGTCTTCCATCAAAGTGACATGGTAAATCCTAAGATTTACAGCAGGAAAACAAGCCTTTGCGTGTGTGCACTTTACAATTTTTATGTTTAAAAGTTAGCATTAGGTTCCATGCTCGTGTTTAGTTTACAGTGACCAGATGATAGTGTTTACAAGATTAAATTGTATATCAACTTCATGTGTCACGTTTCAATACATTTACTGATTTAGTTTTAACCTAATTACTACCTTAATTTCAATGTTTTTCCCCCATTTTTTTTAATGACTTAAGTGGAATTTAGCACAGTACTGCTGATACTAATTATGAGGTAGTTCTTTTTCTGCATTATAGTTGTTTGTTTGAATATAAGCTTGCTTTGTTGCATCATATGCTAATGCCACACCTTGAGTACTGTGTACAGGTCTGAAAACCTCGTTTTAGGAAGGATGTTGCTAGAACAAGTACAGAGAAGGGCAACAAGTGAAGGGAACAAAAGGGTGCTCTTATGAAGAAAGGCTTAGGTTCTGCAAATTGCAGGTTCTGAAGACTAGGACCTGCAAGGTGATCTGATTGGGGTGTATAAGGCCTTGAGTGGATTGAGCAGGCTCAATGCTGATGAGATCCTTCCTCCTGCTCAGGTTACAAACCTGAGGGGGGGGGGCATAGTTTCAAACTGAGGAAACAGTTGTAGAATAGAAATAGATGTGCGGAAGTTTGCCTTTAGCCAGCAGGTAGTTGATTGCTGGAACAAACTTCCATCTGTTGTAGAAGTTGATAGCTTAAATAAATTCAAAGCAGAGCTAGCCAAACATTTGGAATGAATGGATCAGTGAAATGGGAAGGTGTGGTTTTTTTTTTGTTTTTTTTTTTGGCTGATGCTGTATAAGCTTTGCTTTCTTGCATCATGTGCCTCTACTAATGCTAATGTTCTTTTTAAAAGTTGGTATTGGGTCTATTATTTTGTTCAGTAGTAATATATGCCTGATATCTCTCTCATGATTTCTCTCATGCAATCACAGAATTGTTTTTTTCATTCAGTATAAATTTAGTAGTGCTCAGTTTTATTTTTGAGCAAAAAATGGGTTGACAAGTCAATCACCATCAGTTTGTCCAGAGTATTATATTTTTATTTAAAAAAAAAAGTAAATAGTAAGTCTCAGTAAAAATTCTGTGTGAAATGACTTCAGCTTTCTGAAGGTTTTTTTTTTCCTCCCTCTACTTTCAGTCGGATTATGACATGGTGGACTACCTAAATGAACTTCGAGAAGGATGTCTGGAGGCATACACGGGCATTGTCCAAGGCCTTAAAGGTGATCAATCAGCCCCTAATCGTAAGTATATATTTGTGTGCATGTGTGCGTGCATGTATATGTGTGTGTGTGGGATGGAAGGATGAAATACAATAAGACAATCTGTTACTTTTGGATTAGAGCAGTGGTGTCCGCCCTTTTCTCTACAGGGACCATATTCAAAGTTAGATTTGGTTTTGGGCCACACTGAGTGATTTGAAAAAAATTAGTGTTACATTTTCCATATTTTGTTATATGTAAAAGGAAGTTTCTGTATTTATGTTAGTTTGTTTTTAAAAAATGCAAATTCCAAACCGTTTTTTTTTTTTTTTTTAAGTGCAACAAATCTATGTAAGATTTATTTTCTAGATTTTATTAAAATTATAAAAGCATGATTTACTTTTGTTCTTTTAAAAAAAAAAAAAAAAAACCTTACTTTTGCTTTTAAATGCTCACTTGAAAAAATTTGCAATCTGAAAAGGATCACTTCTTTTCAATATTAAGGTGAATGAATAAATATAATGATACACCTAAAATTGAAAATACGGTAAATCCCCGCCATTTGCGGGGTTTACATTCCTGAGAAATGCCACGAATACCGGAAATGCGAAAACTGAGTTATGCTGCCCATAGTAATAAAAGGGTTCCATTCCAAAGTATATGAAATATATAAGAAAAAGTAGTCTAAAATTTTTGTCTATGTATGTATTATATGTACCTACATAATGACTATGTACATAGACAAACACATACAGTACATAGTGAAATACAAGCATAAGGCATCGAAATGGAAATAAGCAACAATTTAAAATTGCATTTAATATTTATTAGAAATTTCAAAAAAATCTTTCAAAAACCCATCAAGAATATGGGTTGCCGGGTGAAAAATAACTCGTAATCAAAGTTTGTTTCTTCATTTTTCTCATTGAGCTCCTTTTGAATTTCTGTGTTCTAGGTTTCGTGTTAACGTGATGCTTCTTTCCAAATCAATCTAGGATCCATTTTCACCACCTTTTCTGAAAGTTGTATGGATTAAAGATTTCCTTTAATGATTTGCTATTTAATTCTGGTCTAACAACGTTGAGATCTTCCTCCTTGGGATCATTTTGGTTCTCATTTGACCTTGTTACTAATTCATCCAACTCTTCTATTGTAAGTTCATCTGCATGAGTCTTAATAAGTTCCCAAATGTCTGTTGTATCAACGTTTTCAAAGCGCCCCCCCTCCTTCTATTCCCTGTGCGATTGCTATAATATCAGCAACCAGTTCATTGACATTAGGGATTGTTTTAGCAACAACCACTTCTGGTTACAATTTTTGCCAACACGCATTAATTGTAGATGCTCTTATCTCATCAACTGATGCCTTGGTGTTGATTGGGCAATCTGCGATATTATAATTTTTCCAACTTTGACTTACAGTTAAGTCTGACTCCCTTTCCATTTTTTCAATTAAGCCAATAAAAGTTCTAACATAGTAGGACTTTAAACACAGCAATCACACCTTGGTCTAGCAGTTGTAAAAGTGATTTGGTGTTGAGTGGCAGAAACACAATTTCAACGTTTGGGTGGTCAAATTCTAGACTGCTTGGATGTCCTGCCGCATTATCAATAAGAAGCAGAACTTTGAAAGGAAAAGATTTTGAAGCTAAGTAACTTTCCACCTCTCGTGCAAAGCTATCATCAAACCACTCTCTAAAAAGTATAGTTGTTACCCTGCCTTTTTTATTGGATTTCCAATAAACTGGAAGATGATCTTTATTTTCCTTCAAAGCACATGGATTCTGCGATTTAAACACGAGCATCGATTTGATCATGTGTCGACTAGCATTTGCACAAAACAAAAGAGTAAGCCTATCTTTGGAATATTGAATCCAGGAGCAGATTGGCTGACATTCTCTTTCAAAACCCAGTTTTGTCTGCATCGAACACTTGTTCGGGAACATATCCTTTGTCTGTAATTAATTTTTTTAATTCAGTCGGGAAACTTTCTGCAGACAAGAAATCTGCTGATGCAGACTCACCTACAAGTTTTACGTTATGAAGGCCATATCGATTGTTAAATCTTTCAAACCAGCCTTTGCTAGCTAAAAAACTTATCCAGCCAGTTTCACCAAAGTGTTGGTGAAACTGGCTGGATAAGTTGATAAAGGTGCTTTGCCTTTTCGCGAATGACTAGTGAACTTAACAGAGTTTTATTTTGAGTTCGGTCTTCTATCCACAGATTTAAAGGCTTTTCCATTTTTTCTAATTTAACATCACTAGTTACAGAGCAAATGTTTCAAGCAATTTAGTACATTTTTGCGGACACTACGGTGGATTTTTTCTTCAGATTTCTTGATTGATTGTACCGTTCACTCATTGATTTTATAATGTTTTGCCACTGACAAGACACTTTAACCATTAGAAAATTTCTCTCATAACTCAATTTTGCTCACTAATGTCATCACCTTTGATCTTTTCACAATTCCCTTGTTATTCGTAGCCATATTTCTGTAGGGGTTAGAAAAGAACTTCTCCACAGTAAAGTCACTTTCTTTTAACCGTTAACACTTGAAAAAATCTGTTTACACTAACTCGCTGCAAAATGGTAGATTTTTCACATTTGTAAGCATGTCAATTAAAAGCAAGTGACGAAACCTTCCATGACAAGCGCATGACATACTGAACAAGGATTAGTGGGAAACATCTGCACTCGTGATTTTTGTCACCCCCACCTCACCCACTGAGCACTGTTTTGACCAGGCAAGATGATTTTGGCCACGCCCATGTTTTTTATGGCCAAAAATGCTCTTTTAAAATTCGCTTTTTTTTTTTTTTTTAGATTTCATTTTATATTAAATCAGCGAATGCGAATAGCGGGTGTTTATTGTATTCAAAAATTTTAAGTAAATTACACAATAACATTTTATGAAATGATGGGGTTGAACATATGCAAGGAAAATTGCAAATTGAAAAATTGAAAATTCTCAATACAGAATGAAGATGCTCATCTGTTATTCTGTTTCTTTTAAAATATTAATTTGGTTTCATGCGTGAAAAAATTTGCTTGCAAACATACGTTGATCCCAGCGAAGTAGCCATTTTTGTGCCATTTTCTTTTATTAGTGAGAGTGATTGGAGAGAGCCTTTTAGAATGCAAGCAGTTTATTTTTGCAGTCCATGTACTTATTTTTGAACCATGTTTTCGATTCAAGATCAATAATTTCAAGTTGCAAACTGGGATTGTAGTTTTCAGCCATAGAAGTAAATGGATTCAAACTCTTCAAAAAGTAATAACGAGGGCTGACAAATCTTTGGAAATATGTGTTTCTCTTTTAGCTCAGCACAGCATTCAAAGTGAACTAAATTGTCTTGTTCAATTTGGTATTTAACTAACTTATTCTCAAATGATTTGATGTCACCATACAAATCAGATACCTTGTTGTTTTAATTTAAGAACATTTAAATGACTAGAAATGTCTGTAAGAATTGAAAGATCAAACAGCCACTCCATATTTGATGGTTGTTTTATTGGTTTCCCCTTTTCTGCATTAAAAATATCAATTTCATGATGCAATTTAATGAACCGATATAGCACTTTGCCATGACTAAGCCATCTCACTGCACTGCAAAATTACATGGTCATATTCAGCTTCAATTTCTGAAAGAAACTGTTGAAACGTACGGTGATTAAGACCACGTGATCTTGTAAAATTTATAGTTGAAATAACCACATTCATAATGTGTTCAAGCTTCTTGATCTGAACCTCCGATTGGAATTCCAATCAGAGGTTCAGCTCCAATATCTGTAATTTTCTTGGCTTATTCTACCCATAAGCCCAGTGTTTTTACCAATCATATTTTTTGCACTTTCAATTGTGATGACTCCTGCCATGGTTTTAATATTTAATCCTAACTTTTCAATAGATTGATAAAAATTTTCAAAAAGATTTTCACCTGTAGTTGTTCCATACATATTCCATAAATCAGCCATCGACGGAGTATGCATAAAAACTGTTTGATCCTACTCAGGTGTCTAACAGACTAAATGAGTATTTTGCATTTACATTCACCCATGAAGAGTTATTCAGGGAGGGGGAATGCCAGAGGTGAGTTGAACTCGGGCAGTGAGCTAGATGATTTTGTAATAACTGAGGAAAGTGGAGAAGAAATTGTTGAAGATAAACATAAAAAAGGCACCCCGGGGTGGATGGGATCTATCCAGTCATATTAAAAGAGGCAGCAAAGGAAGTAAGCAAACCCTTAGCCATAACTACGAGAGCTTCTTTGGACTCGGGGAAGGTACCCATAGACTGGAGATGTGCAAATGTGACCCCAATTCACAAAGGAGGATCAAAGGGTGACACAAGTAATTATAGACCTGTTAGTTTAACTTCTGTTTCATGAAAATTAATGGAGGAACTGGTTAAAGAAGCACTACAGGATCATCTAGGCAAGACTTCAGTTATAGCACAAACACAGCATGGTTTTGTTAAGGGAAAGTCTTGCCTGACAAATTTGAAAGGGAATAACTTTGATATCGTATATTTGGATCTTAGAAAGGCTTTCGATACTGTTGCTCGTGGAAGACTGCTGAACAAATTGGAGCAGTGTAGCATTGGAGGCAAATTGCTACTATGGATAAAGGGATGGTTGAGTGGGAGAAGACATAAGTAGTAATCAATGGACACTGCTCATCGTGGACTAATGTTATTAGTGAAGTCCCTCAGGGTTCAGTGTTGGGTCCATTGTTTTCTGTATTTATAAATGATATTGATGATGGTATATCAAGCTTCATGTCCAAGTTTGCAGACGATACGAAGGTTGGCAGGGTTGTTAAGGACACTAGTGACAGTATGCTGCTGCAACAGGATCTAGAAAGTTGAGCGGATAGGCTGAGAGGTGGCAAATGAAGTTTAACATTGACAAATGTAAAGTACTTGCCATATCTGCTTGCACAATTACATTGTGCAAGCAGATATGAAGTTTTCTGAGCAGTGGAGACAGTCTGCAAGAGTCGCTCATAGTATCTTGTCAATGATATACAGGAATTTTTCTAGCAGGGATAAGGAGGTGATTATCCCCTTGTATAAAGCAATGGTCAGGCCACACCTTGAGTACTGTATACAGGTCTGGAGGCCTCATTTTAAGGATGTAGAGCTGTTGGAACAAGTACAGAGAAGGACAACAAGATTAGTGAATGGAACAAAGGGTTGCTCTTATGAAGAAAGGCTTAAATTTTGCAAATTACAGTGTCTGGCGACTAGACACCTGTGTGGTGATCTGATTGAGGTGTATAAATCCTTGAATGGTTTGTGCATGCTCAATGCTGATGGGATTCTTCCTCTTGCTCAGAATAATCACTTGAGAGGGTATAAATTGAGGAAAGACAGATGTAGGATAGATGTGCGGAAGTTTGCCTTTAGCCAGCGGGTAGTTGGTTGGTGGAACAGACTTCCATCATTTGTTGCGGAAGTTGGTAGCCTAAATAAATTTAAGGCTGAACTGAACAGGTATTTGGAATGAATGGAGGGGTGAAATGGGAGGGTTTTTTTTGGGGGGGGGGGCTGATGCTGCATAAGCTTGTTTCCTTGCATCATATGCCTCTACTAATGCTAATGATCATTAATTCCACATATGAAGATAACAGTTGGGCTTTTTCATTTACATCAGTGCTACATTAAATTATTGCAAATGTTTTTTGTTTACCAAAAGTCGTTTGAACAAATTCCTTCAAATAGCTTCTACTCTTTGCATAATTGTTTGTCGAGACAAGTTGTCTTGTATCATTGTTTGTTTCTCTGGACAAATTTCTTCCATGACTTTTAACAAACAGCATTTAACAAATTCACCATCACTGAATGGTGTACTTTCAAAAGCGATCAGATGTGCAACTTGACAACTGGCACTTATAGCAGATAAATTTCCTGACTGGTACAGTGTGTTTTGTTGTTTTCTTAATTCATTTTGCAACTTTGAACACTTCTTTTTTTGCAACACTTCTTTATATTGATCATAAGATTTATGCTTGGAATCATAGTGTCATTTTAAATTATATTCTTTAAAAGCTGACGGTCTCTTTGCACACCAAACACACTGCTTTTTTGTTGTACTCAATGAAGAAATAGTGTTTGGTCCACTTTTGTTTGAAAACACGACGTTCCAAATTGACTTTCCTCCTTTGGAACATTTTTAAGGATAGTTTTTTAATTCAATACAAATTAGTAATGATTCAATACAATTGGTATTGATAAGTTATATCAATATAGTAGAATTTCACAATATGAAAAGATTGATACCTACATAACTGTATTCAGTGTACATATGACTTCATTGGACTACATGTACACATTTCATACATTCGAGCTCAACACTTGCATGCCTGTACACGCAATGATGTGACTCTCTGAAATGCTGTTTTAGTTCAGTTTAGTAGCACAGGCCATATAAAACTTCATGGGCCATAGGTTGGACACCCCTGGATTAGAGAAAGGCATGGTGTATGTGCCAGTGTGATAAATGGAGTTAACAATGATTTAACATCACTTAATCAGAAATTCTCAACCCTGAACCTACTATGTATATATCTACCTAACAGCATTCATAGTTTTCCTGTAAAAATTTTCAGAAAACACCTGTCTACAGAATGTTGCTTGTTTTTATGAATTTTGAAATTGTTATCAGTACATGTTTTTTATTGATAATTGCCATAAAGACGCTAGTAGTACAACTTTATTTTCTTTAAGCATGGTAAAAAATAATGACCAGCATTTCTAAATTTCGTGCCAGAATTAGTAAAGAAAAAATTATAGGATGGAAAATATATGAATCCCACAAACAGTTAGTAGATCTTATGGAAATAGATCTAGAAACAAGTTGTTTAAAATTGAGAGGGGGTTTTACTTACAAAAATCTGGACTTAACATGGGAAATCTATTATCCCCAATCGTGACCAGTCATATTTGTGGAAATTTTCGAAACTACTAAAGCTATTGCAGGTGTCTTAAAACCATCTTTGTGGATATTTTCTTAATTTGGGAACGAGGAGAAAGAAACAAATGTGAAATTTCAGTGAGTTCATGAATAGCTTACCTAAAGTATAACAACCATTGTGTTAGAAAAAACATGGATATACTTTTTATATATATATATATATATATATATATATATATATACTGCCAAGTTTATAAAAAAATGCACATATAGTGAGGATTAAATTTTGTTTGCAGCCATTCTCACAGTGTTTAAATTTGACACTATTAAAGCCCTAACAACAAGCATTTGTCTTAGTTTTTGACAACATTTAAAAATAGAGGAAGAAATTATAAATACATGTAGTTCCCGACTTTACGAGTTAATTTGTTTCAATCGTATGCTCATAAAGTGGGAATTTATTTCCCATAGACATAATGTTAAAAGCAGGGGTTACATTCTCAAAAACGAAATTAGTTAGCTAATTAATTTATGCTTAAACAATGATTGATTTATCCAGAGAAATGAAAACAGCTTGTAAAATCAAGCAAACTATAATTTAAAGAAATTATTAATGGCTTACAAATTTTGAAGAATGTTTATTCTTCATCATCAACTAAATGCACACTTGTTGATCACTCAGTGTTGGGTTGGCACTCGTTGGTTTGTTGCACAAGGAGTAGTCTTCTTCAGAAATGCTTCAAAAGTTGTTTGTTTCCAAGATAATCTCTTCTTTCTTTATAAATTTCACGATAGTATGCATTAACATTTTTTTTTTTTTTTTAATGGCACGCACAAATTGCAACTAACATGATTCGTGCAGAGTAAAAAGTTTACGAAGCTTAAAAAAAAAACAAGAGAAGATTTTGAAAATTTGTTTTTTATGTGATTGAAGATTTCAGTAAAGGGGAAACAATTCACCGTAATAATGTAAAAAACCACACATTTCCAGCTATCAATATTATCGCAAATGCAATAAGATCGAGTTTACTACCCATTTATAATTAGATGCACTAACAGAAAAGCCCGATAAACCAAAAAGTGCAAATTGTTTTTTGGCAGAAATGTATTTTAGAAAAATATCACAAAGCCATTCAAAATTGGTTCTTATAATGGGAACATATGATAATGATGAAAGTGTAGTGCATTTTAATGACTTTTTTTTTTTTTTTTTTTTTTTAATGGAAACCCCAAATATGAGAGGTATTAGAACGTATAGTATTTAGTACCGTGCTTGGGTTGGAGGTTGACAAGATAAGAGAAGATATTTGTTGACATTAGACTGTAATTTTCAGGAAATACGTACGAAGGAAGGTTGTTCCAGAAAACGGCAGTTGAATGAATAATTGAGGAAGATTAAAAGTTGATTTTGTGAGTTTGAAGTTGGACAGTAAATGGATGTTGGCAGGTGGCAGCATGTGTTCGGACTGTTTTGAAAGATAGAGCGGGAATTATAGAAGCCAATTCAGAAGAACACTGTCCGTGGCAGTATCTATAGAAAAGGCATGCAGCAGAAATGGTATGTCTATGAGACAGTGAGTGGAGAGATTCTGTTAGAGATGTCATTAACCTAACTTCCCTCTTCTGAATGGAATCTAGAAGCCTTGAGAGTGGTTTGGGGGCACCGCCCTAGATGTGGGAACAATATTCCATGGCAGGGCAGATTTGCGATTTGTACAGAGTGGAGAGCTGTTTGGAAGAAAAGTAACCCCGAGAGCGAAACAGAAAACCATTTTTGTTTTTTGTTGTTTTCTTTTTTTCTTTTAGATGCAGAGAAAGCAATATTTGTAATGTGCTTGTGCCAAGAAAGATTAGAAGTCGGGGTAATCCCCAAAACAGATATATCATCTTGCCTTGAAATCGGAGTGTCACCCAAGATAAACATAGGAGCAGAAGAATCCTTTTTGCGAGATATGACAACTGAGGTTTAGAAGGATTGAAATTAACTAAGTTGTCCTTTCCCAGTGGAGAATTACCTGGAGATTGGCATTTAAGGAATTAGTAGTGGATATTCGAGCCGAAGCCTCCATAGCCGAGTGGTCAGGAGCGGGAGTGCAATAGCACACGCTCCTTGAGTAGACCGGGGTTCAAACCCCTGACTGGTAAATACGGTTGATCTGCCAACCCGCACTGGACCAGTGTGGCAAATTATGGTCCATTTCCCTCAACATGAATTTTTGAGGAGGCTTCCATCCAAAAGTGGGTTGATAGTGGCTGCAGTTTATCTTTTTACCTTTATTCGAGAAGTTGAAGCTGATTGGCAGGGCAAGGTTTCTCAAAATGGTAAGTGGAATGCAATGTGCTATCATCAGCAAAACTATGGATAGGATTTCCAGTCAATGGAAGAAGGTCATTAATATACAAGAGGACAAGAGTGGGGGAAAAAAACTGAACCTTGGGGGACACAGGCATTAGTGGAGAAGACAGGGAGGCATCTACCATCGCCCTTAGTGAGCGATAACCAATTACAAAAAACAGTTGGCAAACCATAACATGGAAGCTTGTTTAGAAGACCTTTATGCCAAACATGATCGAAAGCCTTTGAGCCGTCAAGAGCAACTGCTTGTGTTTCACCGAACTTTTCCATTGAATTTGTCCATAAATGGGTAATATAAGCCAGAATATCACCAGTGGATTGACACTGACTGAATCCATGTTTGGCAATCGTTGATCAGACAGAAGGTTTCTAGGTAGTTTAAGAGTTGGTGGTTCATTGATTTCATCATTACTTTAGAAAGAGAAGAGGTAATCGCAATGGGACGATAATTTCATGGGAAGGATTTGTCACCCTTTTTATGAACTGGCTAAATATGAGCAAATTTCCAAGTGGAAGGAAAAACACCTTCGGAATAAGAAAGTGAAAAAAAGCGGCAAAGAACAGGTTTTGAGAGCAAGTGCAGAAATACCGTCAGGACCCGGAGCTTTCTTAGCATCAAGATTTGTCAAAATCCTGACATCCTTTTGGGGGAAGACCACAGGAGACATTGAATGGAGTGTGTTGGAAATGGTGGTAGGTGTTTTACCAAGATCATTAATGCATGAGTTGGAAGAAAAATTGGATGCTAGCAAGGCAGCTTTATCCTTGGCTGAAGTGACAACAGGACCATCTGGTTTTGACAGAGGTGGGCAAGAGTTGCAGCCAATAGCTTTGGCAAGTGACCAGAATGCTCGGCTACCATTAGGGCAAGAAGCAAGTTTACTACTCTTAGCCTGTTCAAAATCTAGTTTGGACTGATTAATAACTGCTTTACAATTTGTGCGAGCTTTGGTGTAGGCAGAAAATGAAACCCAAGAATTGGAAAACAAGCCAATGTACGATATGCAACATTCTTCTCTTGAACAGCCTTAGCACATTTATTGGAAAACCCGGGTTTAGATAAAGGATTCCATTCCTACAAGAATAATTTCACTGACACGATCTGAGCATATTTTGACATTAGAAGTTTTGAAACAGTAATCCGACCAATTAAAAGAAATCTCGCAGTTTATCCCATTTTGAATTCTTGTAATGCCAAACACAAGGTTAAGAATTGTCATGAGCTAAAGGAGCTTGGAGAAGAAACAATCACCAAGTTGTGATCTGAAGTGCCTAAAGGACCACTCACTTCGACCTTGTACTTAGAAGGGTTGTTTGTGAGAAACAGATCAAGTGTGTTAGCAGTATGATTAAAATTGTCCGGTATTCTTGTAGATAAATGAACAATCTCTGCAAGGTCTTTAGTAATTTCCTCATAATACACTTTGTCATCCCAACCTGTGAGCAAGCTCTCCCCTTCCATCATCCAGAGATGCCTAGAAAATGCTGCAGGTTCACCAAAAATGGTTAAACGTCTCCAATCAGGGGATTTACTAATAGCAACATCTCACTCAAGACATTCTGAGTTATTACTACAACTTACTTCTTTAAGTGGAATATCAATTCAGGTTACCCCACACAACACACTGAATTCTCCGAATGGGATCTATTAAACGTTTCCCAGGAAGAAATTATCCAGGAGATAAATTATCAAAATGTGTCTCATGCAAAACGAATCATGTTCAGAAAAGACTGCAACTTAACTTCCACGCGAAACATAATCTTAACATTTCAGTACTCCAAATCTACGGGGTTCTGTCAAATCAGGTTACTTGAATTGCTCAATCATGCCATATATCCCAAATTCGCTTAGATGTTATAAATGTCAAAAGTTTGGCCATTCTCAGACATGCCATGGAGATGCTATATGTCCGAACTGCGGCTGCAAAAATCACACACAAGCAGAATGCAAGGCTCTGAGACCACTGTATCGTAATTGTAGTGGCAAGCATCCGGCTTACTCGAAAGATTGAACTGTGGAAGATAGGGAAAAATATATATAATTGAAGATAGTCTCTTACCAAGAAGCGAAAAAACACATCAACTTAAGTATACCAGAACGTACTTATGCTTCTACCATTCACAGACACGAATCAGTGGTTTCGTTGACATCAGAAGTTTTGAAGTCAGACAGAAGTATCCATCTCTCCAAAAATATCAATATCAGACTGGGCTCGCTTGTACTCTTGGTCCAGCATCCATCTAAACCAAATTCAGTAGACCAAAGCAATGATACGCCACTCACAGTTCCATCCTAGAGACCTCTGCATTGTCATGTAGCAGAAAATTTGCAAGGATCTTATCCTGTTGAGACGAAAGAATCATGCCTAACGAGGATGGACACAGATGATACTATTGGTCAAGAAGAACTGCTTGAAATACACACAGAAGATGATATGAACAAAAGCAGTGAATCAGGACATCCAACTTTTTCCCCGAAAAGAAAAAAATCAAAAACCAGACTGTCATAAAGAATCAGCTTATAAAAAGCAGTCAGATACATATTCCACGAACAAAACCAAATAATGGAACACATCATTCAATGGAATTGTAGAGGTTTTCACAGCAACATCAATGATATCAATGAACTAATTCACTGCTTCAATCCTGTTGCCATGTGCCTACAAGAAACCAACTTGACGTCCCAAGTTTCTACTACAGTTAAAAATTACTGTGTTCAGACAAGATAGATCTGACATTAATAGTGCTCGTGGAGGAGTAGCCATCCTGTTGGACTCAAGAGTTCCCTCCAGATGCATTCCATTGGAAACCTCTTTAGAAGCAGTTGCCACACGAATAGCAATTGGAATCACTGTTACATTGGTCTCAATTTATCTTCCACCTAATAGTCCATATTCTATTTAGGAAATCGAAGATCTTGTGTTGCAGCTACCATTTTCCCTTCTGTCTACTAGGTGACTTTAATGCTCACCACCCATTATGTGGTTCCTCTAGCTTAGACAGGTGTGGAAAGCTTATTGAAATGTTGATAGACAGAATTTAACATTGTTGAATACTGGCTCTCTTACCTATGTTCATTTTCCTACCGGATCAACCTCCGCAATAGTCCTTTCCATTTGCTCTCCAGTGCTCTATCCAAGTATCGAGTGGGTAGCTCTTAATGATCCTCAACAGCGATCATTCCCCAATAATATGCAAAGTTCAAACTTCTGTTCATTACCAAGAGATAATCCAGTAAAATGGAAATTTCCGAAGGCTGACTCGATAAAATACAGCAGGCTTGTTTCGTTCTACAACCATATTGTACAGTGCTCTTCTATCAACCATGTTACTGAACATATAACAAACCAAATTCTAACAGCTGCAACCACTGCCATTCCACAATACCAAGTCAGGAAAAGGCGAAAATTAAATTATTGATGGAACAAAGAGTGCAACAATGCAAAAAAAGAGAAAAGGCATGGAATCAATTCCACAAACATCCAACCACTTCCAATCTTATTAATTATAAGTGACTTAGAGCAAGATCCCGTTATATCAGATGGAAAGCAAAAAAAGAATCTTGGATTAAATTCGCTTCCTCGGTTAATAAAAATAGAAACATCGGACTGATCTGGAATAAGATAAAATTGTTAAATGGAAAAATTCCTCCAACGTTTACTCCACTCATTAACTGGAATGGACAGGAACTCGCTAACCCTGCAGAAAATGCAAATGCACTAGGATCTGTATTTTCTCAGTTGTCCTCCTCAACTGCTTATGACCAATCATTTCAAAAAATTAAAGATGTAACTGAAAAATCCAAACTGAATTTCATTGAAAGATGTGCATTAACATATAATCAGCCATTCACCATGGTTGAACTGCAGCATGCTCTTACCAACACAAGGAACAGTGTCACTGGCCCTGAAGGGATATTTTATATAATGCTCAAAAATTTAGATCCAAAAAAAGTCACATTCATCACTGCTGAACTTCTTCAATCGAATCTTCACTGAACATACATTCCCAAGCTCCTGGCTATCCAAAAACCTGGTAAAGACTTCTGTTCCTCATAACTACAGACCAATTTCACTTACTGGCTGTCTGAGCAAAACCCTCGAAAAAATGATTCATTGCCGTATGACTTGGTATCTTGAGTCCCAAAATTCAATCAATTTGGATTCAGAAAAAATCGATCATCATTGGACCTTATGATTAAAACCAAAGCAAACATCAGAAATGCATTCATCAAAAAGGAGCTTTTGTTATAGTATGTCTAGATATTGAAAAAACCTTTGACACCACATGACGTTTCAGCATTTTAAAGGATCTATATTCTCTTGGCCTGAGAGGAAATTTGCCATATTCCTCTAAACATCAGAAGAAAGATGTTATAACTGAACTACACAACCAAGATCCAAAGCCAGTCAACCCATCCTAATTGGTCAATATTTAATGATCCGCAACTCACGACCTTTTATGGAAACAAACCACAAGCAACTATGCCTGCAGGTATTAGGTTAATGGAACTAGCAGAAAACTAGAATATACAACTCAAAGTCCACCAAGAACCTAAAGATCACATTCCTCCATGGTCTGTCATCGTGCTGTCTTGTGACGATTATTTCCACCAATGGGGAAAACACAATTTTTAAAAGGTATTAGCATCCAACAGCTGCACATTGCACGTATACAATGTTATCCTGATTTCGCTAAAATATATATTGATGGATTGAAGTCCGAAAGTGGATCAGGCACAGCAGTGGTATTCCACGACACTATCAATTCTGTATCACTTCCAACAGAATGCAGTAGTTACACCACTGAATTATATGCCATAAAGCTTGCTCTGGAAAACATTTTCTGTCTCTCATTCGAAAAGAGCATAATCTACACAGACTTGCAAAGTGCCCTATTAGCAATGCAAAAGATTTCCTCACCTATGCATCCATTACTACAGCTCATCATATCAGATTTGATTTGTCTCAGAGATCATTGGCAACAGATTGTCTTCTGCTTGATCTCAGGCCATAATGGAATACCAGGACCCGAAATTGCAGATGATGTTGCCAAGCATCCGCCCAGCACATCCCCAATGAATTTTCTGGTCCCGTTCAGTGATTACAAAATGCATATACGAAATATATGTAAGGAACAATGGACACTTCAGTGGCAAATGCATATTCATAACAAACTCCTTGAAATTAAACCTGTACCGCAATTTCTGCACAAACAGACAAGAAGAGGTGGTCCTGGCCAGAGCCCGAACAGTCATTTGACCTATCTATTTCTGTTATCAGATAATGACCCTCCACAGTTTTCACATTGCCACAAGGCCACTCACAATAAAACACATACTCCTGGAATGCACCTTGTATAACAATTCCTGTCTAATTTCATTCATTTCTTTCTCAGACTTACAGGAATTGTCACTTAGCCATATCATAGGCGAAAATTCAAACCTTACAGAATTTTTCTTCTTTCTAAAATGAATAGGTTTATATAACCATTTCTAACTGCTTCCATAGAAGCCAATAAAATTAGTATTAACTACTATAATAGGTGCAATATGGCCTAAGTAGCCTTTGCACCAGAAAAATCCAAGCACAGCACCACCATACATGGTGTGGAGTAAATAACATGACTCATCTGACCAGTACACCTTAAGGTGTTCTAACGTCCAACTTCATACTCTTTGCACCAGGTGAGACTTTTACGCCGATGAACCTTGGCTAGGAGAGGATGCAGTAGGGGGTTATCTGCTGGTATAGCCCATACATGTGACACATGGTCGTGGCATTGTGTAGTCAACTCTTGAACAGTGCTGTGCCTGTTTGCCTGTACGAGTCGTAGGACCTGGCGCTCACCTCTAACATCAACCTTTGGCTGACCTTTGCAGTTTTGACATTGGGTCATTGTTTGACCATTTTGACACCAGTCCTAGTACACTTTAACAGCGGCAGCTCTCAAACACCCCACCAGTTCAGCCATTTGGGAAATTTAGGCACCAGCTCGTCGAGCTCCCACAAGCTGTCCTTTATCAAAGTCCAATAAATCCTTCCGTAAAACCATTATGCTCGGAATTTTATTACTGTTTTTTTTTTTTTTTTTTTATGTAAACCCCAAACACGAGAGGTATTAGAACCTATAGTACTTAGTACTGTGCTTGGGTTGGAGGTTGAGAAGATGAAAGAAGATATTTGTTGACATTGGACTTGAACTTCTGTAGACTAATTTTCAGGAAATGCATATGGAGGAAGTTTTGTTCAAAAAATGGCAGTTAACTAAATAAACAAGGAAGATGAAAAGTTGGTTCTGTGAATTTGAAGTTGGACAGTAAATGGATGTTGGCTGGTGGTGGCACGTGTTCGGACTGTTTTGAAAGAGAGGGCGGGAATTATAGAAGCCAATTAAGAAGAACAGTGCCCATGGAAATGTCTGTAGAAGAGGCATACAGCAGAAACAGTACGTCTATGAGACAGCGAGTGGAGAGACTCTCTTAGAGGTGAATCATTAATTAACTAACTGCCCTCTTCTGAACGGAATCAAGAAGCCTGAGAGAAGTTTTGGCCCCCCCACCCCAGATGTGGGAACAATATTCCATGGTTGGGCAGATTTGCGATTTGTGAAGAGTGAACAGCTGTTTAGAAGAAAAGTAACAGCGAGAGCAAAAGAACCAACCAGTTTTTTAGATGCAGAGGAAGCAATATTTGTAATGTGCTTGTGCCAAGAGAGATTAGAAGCCAGGGTAATCCCCAAAAGAGATATCATTTTTTCCTAGACATCGGAGTATTACCAAAGATAAGCATAGGAGCAGAAGAATCCTTTTTGCGAGATATGACAAGACTGGGTTTTAAAAGGATTGAAATCAACTAAGCTGTCTTTGCCCCACTGAAGAATTACCTGGAGATCTGCATTTAAGGAATTGGTAGCAGATTTTTGAGAAGTTGAAGCTGATTGAGCAGGACAAGGTTTCTCAAAATGTAAAGTGGAATGCAATGTGCTATCATCAGCAAAACTATAGATGGGATTTCCAGTCAATGGAAGGTCATTAATATACAAGAGAAAAAGAGTGGGGGAAAGAACTGAACCTTGAGGGACACCGGCATTAGTGGACAAGTTAAGAAGACAGAGAGCCATCTACCATCACCCTCAGTGAGCGATCAGAGAGAAAACTGGATAACCAATTACAAAAAACAGTTGACAAACCGTAAGATGGAAGCTTGTTTAGAAAGTGAAAAAAGATGACACAAAACAGGAGTAAGTTCAGGGTATAGGTTTTGAGAACAAGTAGAGAAATACCATCAGAATTTGGAGCTTCTTAACATCAGATTCATCAAAATCCTTCTGACAACCCTTTGGCGAGGATGCATTCAATGGAATGTACTGGGAATGGTTTGAGGTGATTTATCAAGATCATCAATACATGAGTTGGAAGAAAAATATAATGCTAGCAGGTCAGCTTTATCTTTGGCTGATGTGGCAACAGAACCATATGGTTTTGTCAGGTGGAAGAGAGATGGGCGAAAATTGCGGCGAATAGCTTTGGCAAGAGAAATACTTAATAATAGTTTTTATTATTACGCAATGTCATTTATAAAAACATAGTACTTGAAATATTTAATAATAAAAATTCAGAAATATTATACAATTTCAGAGAATATAGGCTTAGTGGTTCGCATTAAGAATATTATGTTGAAAGGAGTTCATGAGTCAAAAAAGGTTGGGAATTGCTGATGAAGAGGAAGAAAAAGACACCCAAAAAGTATCAGCTGAAGAGTTGGACTGTCATTTCTTGTTGGGAATGTTTAAGAGAAGTGGTAAAAAACACCCCAACATTGAAAATAGTGAACTCATGATGTGCAAAATGGAAGACAGTCAATTCTTAATTCGGGAAAGTACAAAAAAGTCATCAAAAACGGTTCACTTTGGACACTTTCTTTTCCAATAGCGACAAAAGACTGAAAAGACATTGGCGCTTGATATAGTCCCACCACTACGCCACCATTGATTTCATCATCTCTGCACTTCAAGTCTAAAGGAAATGCTAATTTATTGTTTTTTTAATTATTTTAAGAAGTTTTATTACTATTTATTAAATAATCTTTATAAAACATTCATTTAGACTAAGGTGCATTTAAAACGATGCCGCCTTATAAATATTCTGTTTATTCAGAAATGGCTGTGTATTAATGATGCTATTGCACTTAATATATACATAGTCAAAACATTCATTTTTAATGTAAAAATGAAGTATAATTTGTAAGAAATGCCTATTTTATGTGTTGTTGGGGAACAAATTACAGAAAACCAATGTATTATTGGTTTCGACTTACAATATTTTCAACATACAATGGGTTTTGAATAGGGATACTATCGGATTTTTGGCCCCACTGTATATTCTCTGTTGTGTGATATAGATATTCCTTGAGCATCATGGTGCATAAGTAAACTGTTATTTGAAGATGATAAAGCACTCAAACCTTTGTTGGTTTAATTATGTTTATTTCCGATATGTACATAATATAGCCAAAGGTTTTGTGGTATTTTCCTACAACTTTATCGGCGACTGCAAGACAGTAACTAAGAGTTATCATTATGGAATTCCAAAAAATTATAGAATTAAATTTCTAAAAATTTATAGTAAATCAAATTCAGATCTAATTTTATATAAGTGAATAATAATACCAAGTAAGCATTTGCTGTCTGTGTTTGCAATATCACTGTCGAAAAAGGTCATTTAGATTATAAGAACTTGACTTGTTTATGAACAAGGGGCGAAAAATTCACACGCACACATACATGCACAGTTGCTCCTCGATGTAGTTCCGTTCCAGCAACCACACCTTAAGTTGATTTGGTCGTAAGTTGGACATAGGCCCGTGTTTTATGTTTTTTGTATTATTTATGGTTCAGTACTACAAATAAAACATAGTAGAAGTTATAAAATGAAATACTACATGAAGTGCTGTTTGAAAATTGTTTATTGATATAAAGGTACATCAGTGGTGGTGGCGGCGGCTTTGGCCCAGTATGAACTGGAGCATTGGGTGAGGGTCACACTAACGCTTCCCACATCAGTAGCTAAACTGATCACTGTTCTTGAGGAGCAGTGGAGGACTAATGATTGTAGTCTGTCATTCGGTAGTGGAAAGCTTACACAGGAAGATGGAGTGAGTTGTGTCTAAAGGGCTACCATCTTACTATTGAAGTGAGCGGCAGCGACATTAGTGTGAAATCGTATGGGTGGATAATTTTTGGAGGGTTATATTGCGGACATTGCTGTTCATATAATACTTACTTTACTTTATCTGCACTGGTTGTCCCAGTTAGGGGTCAGGAACATGAATGGAATGCTTCCACTTAGTAAGTTTGGCAGTCTGCTGGAGTGAGTCCTAATTCCTGGATATCTTTCCACACTCTGCTGCTCTCTGTTTGTCATCTTTGGCATGGCTCTCATCCTTCGACCTGGAACTTGGCAGCTAAAAAAGGACATGCTTAGCAATGTGGGTAAACTGGAGCCGCTGGGCATTCCCCCACCATCCAAGTCTGTTCTCCCTAATCTTCAAGTTTGATGGGTGCAGTTCATCTCTTGTCTCACATCTTCATTCTACTTTCTATCTCTCAGGGTTATTCCCAAACTCCATCTTAGCATTCTCATTTCTGCTGACATTAAAGCTTGTTCTTCTTTTCTTCCAACAGCCCAGCACTCTGGGCCATATAACATATATTACCACCTGTTTGTAAACTTTTGATTTCAGTTTAGTTGACATCTTCTTGTCTTTCAAAACACCACATTTCCTGCCACTTGCCCCATCCAGAGTGGGTGGCCATAATTAAAGTATCCCTATTCAGAGCTCTCTAGCTCTAAGTAATAAGCGGAATGCCACCAAAATTTGTAAGTAAACTATTCAAAGCATGAGGAGAGGGATCCCATGGGGGGGAAAATTTTTTTTTTTCCAAAATCTGCCGGTAGGGTATGCCGGTATTCATGAGTATCCAGCGGTGGATGGAAGAAAGAGAAATAGACCTAAGGCAGAGCTGAACATGCCATGCTCTACCAGGGAGCAATGTAAGGAGTGAAATCTCTAAATACCAATACACTCAAAAGGTAGTGGGTAGATGTTTTTTTGAAACTCAAGCTGAAATGACTCTTCCCACCTAAAGAGTTTACTGCCATCGCACCACTTATTAAACTTCAGTAATCCACACTGGAGGAGGACCAGTCATTTGCCACCCCTATATCTGTATCTTAATGCTCTATCACTACCAAAAGGTAGGGAAAAATCTAAACAACTCAAAGTAATTGAGATTTTTAGGCCTTTCTCTACACAAGAAATAAGTGGATGTCGAGGTGGTGGTATTGGATGGTTCATACTTGGGAATCTTTGCGGAAAGATGTGGACATAGGACAGTCCCAAAAAGAAACCAGAGGCTGAGAAAAATAAACCCTCAACATTTTGGAAGATGACTGATGGATCTGCAAAGCCCAAATATTAGCTAAATTCCTACAGTGGAATTGCTGTGAATTCCAGCAAAATATTGATGAAATCAGTGGCCCTCCTGCAAAAGCACAAAAGGAAACATACCTGTAGGCAAATAAACTATTCATTGCTATATGGACAACCAGACTTCATTTCAACCTGTGCCACTTACATCAACATTGAAGCAGTAGCAATTTGCTTTCGAATTTTTATTAACAGTATGCTTTTATTTGTCACCAGGGAGTGACATTTCCTAGAATCCTTTTGGAATCCTTTCTTGCCATAAAGCCAGGAAAGGATTCCAAAATTGCAACTACCTATCTTCATATTGTCTGACTACCTGCTTCTGCGAAATCTTTGGATGGTCAAAGTTCAGCTGATGTGATATTTTGAAGAAAATGACTGGATCTCCGGCGTATGGGGTGTGACAATAAAGTTTCCAGATTGGTGCTGTTGTTGTAGTTCAAACTTCCCCCAACAATTTGTGGTACAGATGTCTAGTAAGCTGGAAAACTGCAAGTAACAACTAGTTTGATTAGTAGTATTGAATGCTTCTTGTGAATAAACGATGAACAGACACAATTTGGCCTTAGTAGCCCTTGTGTCATTAAACCCAGTACCAACAACAATAGTAGTATTGATGTTCTGTGTCATGATTTTGCAGTGGAGCAATGAATGAATATCAAATTTTGCTCTGAACTGGAGAAATCAAACAGAACTTTATGAAATGTTAATAACTGGGAACTTTATTGTCATATCTTGTTTAGTTCACATTGCTGCCAACTCTCTGGATTTATGATGGATAATCCATCCTTTTGATTTATATGATTCCTTCCTTATCTCACTGTTGTACTAGATAGAGTTGATACTGTAAACTTTCTGTTTATGGCAAAAACACTTTTTTTTTATGCTAAAAAAAATAGCTGTTGGAATTTTAAAAAATCCTGAAATTAAGAAAAACAGTTCTGCAAAATGAAGATTTTTTTCTTAATTTTGTTTAATATATGATCCTAATAAACACCTGAGAATAGTTTGTCATAATTTTTCTGTTTGCCATTAATAAAATAAATAAATTCTGTGGGTTTTTATTTTCAGTGCAACAACTATGATATGGCATGGGGATAATACCCTCTCCCAATTTAGAAAGCAGTAAAAATTTTTTAAAAAAATAATAAAAAAATAAAATAAAATAAAAACTAGATGATATAAAAATCTATTTTCAAAGGGAAAAAATTACACAGGTTTTAACTCCAAACTGGCATTACCCATAGAGCCTAGAAGTACTTTCCAAAACACTACTCTCCCGTGTCAAATTCGTAAAGGCCACCTTTCTTGAAATTTGCAGTTATAAAAAACTGAGAGACTATTGCAGAAACAGTGCTTATTGAGCATTGGATGACAGTAAAATTTTGCTGTAACATGTTTTACATGTTTAAAAAAACCCCACCCTTAGTGCAAGTTTACAGGTACCATTGAGGTGATTGGTATACTAATAGTCCAATCAAGTGTCATAACTTGAAATACAGTGTGTAATATACTCATAGCAGAAGCTGAATGGCTGTGAATAAATTTGGTAAGTTGCATACTTACTTTGATGGCCATCAACTTTATATCCTGAATTATTAGATCATGTTTCCTTGTGGTATTCAAAAGTCTGCTAGCTCCAAACAGAATTCATGAATAGCAAGATGCCCAGGGTTATCAGAGACATTAAATTAAATATTACATTAAACTTATAAGATATTTTTCATCTAATAATGTTATGTGAAGTATAAGTTTTCTGAACCAAATTGAAACAAATTGGTTCAGCCTACATAATATCATTGAAGATAAATATGTAGATATTTTTTAAATCAGTTATGTAGATTTCAGTGTGAGAACCTACTAGACACTTATGAAAGAAGAAAGAATTGATGTACACTGGTCACAGTTTGGGAAGTGTGTTAGTTGTCTGGTGACACCAGTGGTTTTCCTCATCTCCAAACAGTTTGGGAACTGGGGTGTACCTGTGAAGTTTTATTTAATATTTTATAATATGTATGTTCTCATTTAAGTTAAGCCTGAAATAAAACTATGGCAGAAAGTCCGAAAATCTGGATGCTAGACATTTGGACTTTTTGAAAACTTGCACACTTTTTAAATTTAGCTGACTTTTGTGTGTATGCATGAATGCCACAGATGCCCAGTGACAACAAGCGAGCTCGCAGTCACCATTTAGAAACAAGCAATCAAACCGTGGCAATGCTATAATTTTTGTCCTACTCTCCATTTACCATATATAGAATATGTATTTACAAGCCCATAATATAATAATGGCTCCTAAAATAGATAAACTTCATGGTGTAAAGAGAAAGAACAACACATTGAAACTGAGTGACAAACTTGAAATAATTAAACTAGAGAGTGGTGCGAGCAATACTGTTTTAATGGAAACATACAACATCAGAAAGTCTACAATTTACAATATAAAAAGGGCAAAGAATAAAATTCTAGAATCACACCCTCATCTGAGCCTTACAATAAAATTGCAGAGAGAAAAGGTTTACATCGGCCAAAATTAGAGAATCTCGATAAACTGTTGTACAAATAGTTTTTGCTAAAATGATCGGAAGGTATGGCGGTTTATGGGCCGATGCACGTTTAGTGATGGATGGCTTAGGAGTTTCAAGACTTGTCATGATATTAGACAGATATTGCTAGAGAAAGACGGTCGGCTGGTACACAAGCAGCAACAGAATATAGTGCAAAATTTGAAAAAATTGTACCTGGCTATGACCTTACAGCTGATCAAATTTATAATGCTGATGAAACAGCGGTTTACTGGAAGTGTTTGCCCACAAAAACTTTGGCTGGAAAACAAGAATGAAATGCAACAGGGTTTAATCTTAATAAGGAAAGAGTAGCCATTATTATGTGTGCTAATGTTTCAGGTCAGCATAAAATTAAGCTTTTGGTGATTGGTAAATTTCAGCACCCACGGGCCTTTAAAGGAATTGTGTACTTATCTGTGACCTATAAAACCCAAAAGAATGCTTGGATGGACAAAGATATATTCCGCGATTGGTTTGTTCATGATTTTGTTCTATCAGTTCATCAGAACTTGAGAAAATTGGGGAAGCCTGCAAATACAAAGTGCCTGCTACTTCTTGACAACTGTAGGGCCCACCCGCATGAATCGAAATTAGTGTCTGATTGTGGAAATATTTTTGCATGTTACGTGCCACCAAACATAACACCATTAATTCAACCCATGGATCGAGTCATTGGGAACTTTAAATGTTACTATAAAGATGATTTTATGATGAAAATTATGCGTAAGAATGTCGGCCCTTCAGAATTTCAACACAGTTTTACAATCAAAGATGCAACATTTTCACTCGCAACTGCATGGAATGCAGTCAAACCTGTATTTTTAACTCTTAAGCGCATAGCGAAAGTTATGGCTGAATGTGATGTTTGCAGGTATACAATCTGATTGAAACGAAGGTTTTGAAGATAAAGATTTTTCACATAAGAATTTGAAAATTTTGAAGATTTTTCACATAAAACTGAAGGCATCTGAAGTGAAAGAACTCGTGGAAACTGTTAAATTATGTATGGAAGACAACCTTCTACACAAACTTAATGCTGATGACATAGAAGAATGGATACTCATTGAAGATGATGTTGAAGTTGCAGTGACTTTCACTGATCAAGAAATCATTCAGAAGAATCTGGTGAAGAAAACAAAGTTGAAGAAGAAAAGATATCTTGGGCTACTGCAAAAAAGTCCATTGAAACAGTTATTAAATTTATGGAACAGAACCATAGCTTGAGTCTTCAGGACGTCATGCATGTGCACTTGGTGCATAATAATTTTATTACAAAGTCGTAAACAAGATGATATACAAAAGTATTTAAAGAAAGCAATAGAAGCGTCAAGCAGTGCAGCAGATAGAATAGAAGCTGCAAGTGTTCTACCCACAAGCAGTGCAACAGAAATCGCGGAAAAGAATAAATAAATATTTGTTTGTTTTTCGAACTTTGTATTTTATATGAAAATGTTTCGTTAATAACCTAAAATAATTAATTTATATAAAATATGTATCTTCTGCTTTCATTTATATACTGTATTTTTTCTTTTACATTGTTCATTTTTAAACACGGTTTCAAGCATTACATGTTTTCTTCTTCCTCTTCTTCTTCTTCTTCTTTTTTTTTTTTTTTTTTTTGTTGTTGTTGTTGTTGTGAAAATTTTTGTTTACATTTTTGTCAGCTGTTGACTTTATTTTTCTTTAAAACTGCTCATTTTGATAAACGGAGCATGCTTTATTTGCTAATGAATAAACTGTCAAAATTTACCTGGTCGTCTCTTTTTATCCCATCTTAAATTTGAATTTTAAAAGTTACTGCCTGAGAATCCGGAAAATCCTGATCAACCCCGTCCCCTAGCAGTCCGGATTTTTGGACTTTTGCTGTTTATAGAAAAATGAAGTGCAGTGTTATGCCACTTATTGTAATCACTGTTATGAAGTCCCAATCATATATGTATGAATATATTGGGGAGGAGAACCATTTATTGTAATTAGCACTTCAGTTTGTGTTATCACTTTTTTTTTTTTTTTTGCCTTATTCTGGTTTATGTATATGCAGTGAAAGTGATTACGAAACATTCAGATTTTTTTCTTGAACTCCAACATGAGTCTGCACAGATAGCATAGTAGTTTAATTACCCAGTGTGTGGGTGGGGGTAGGCCTGTGCTTGAATCGTATCAATAAGAGGAACATTTATGCCAACCCCCACTGTGTTTAGTTGGTCTCAGGTATGGATAGCAAGGTTTTATTCACATAAACTAGGGTTTGGCCTTTCATCCAGAGAAGACAAAAAATTTATGGACATATTACCTATGGCCATATGAGTTGGTCCTGGGGTGACTCTATTATACTTCAGGCTAAATATTTAAGACACTTTGCTTTTTTTTGAATTTCAGCATGTTGTATGTTTAGTTACTGCTGTTACTTGTTATAGTTAATTTGGTTGTTGGTGTTGTCACTCCGTGAAAGAAAGTACTATATCTCAACTCTTACCAATATGATTGTTTTACAGCACAGCATTAATCTTTTTATAATTCTTAATATTAATATTTTCTTTATTTGTTTTAATGGTTTTATGGATTAAGACAGTATATTGATGACTCTCAAAAAAATGGTCACAGTCAAATTAAAATATTTTTTATTGCTTGATGTTTGTTTTCTTTCTGTCTACATCCAACATTTTATGTACACATTTCCACTATGCATGAATATATTTAAGAGTAAGAGATTACCTCAGTCTTTTGCGTAGAATGCTTCCAGTCAATGCTCTCCAAATGTAAACGAATAAGATAAACAGATAAAATAATTTAATAAAAATGGACGTCCACAGAAAATTTGGGTGGGGGGGTGGCAAAGCTTGGAGACAAATAATTACATCAATAAATTTCTATTTAATTTTTAAATAGTTATTTAATTAAACAAGTAGATTATAGAATACAGTATTGCATCAATACAAAAACACATACATAATGTATATAAATTTACAATATAAAGGAAACAAGAATATATATATATATATATATATATAGCAGTTTTTTTTAGTTAATTATAATACCAACTAGATAAATTGGAGAATTTAGCATAAAAGTATTAGGGATGCAAACTATACTCATTTCTGTTTGCCGGATGGCAAACAGAAACAGATAGCTTCAGCTAATTATTTTGAGTATTTTGAGGAATGTATTGAGTGGAGCTAGCCTTAACGTTCCATTCAATATATCCATATATCTATAATTAGCTATATTATCATTTTAATTTTACTATTTTATGTGTTTATTTATGGGGTACAACAAAGAAGTTCAACTTAGGTTACCTAAACTTGGCCCTTTGAACTAATGAGTATAGTTTGCACCCCTAATACATTTATGCTAAATTCTCCAATTTATCTAGTTGGTATTACAGTTAACTAAAAAAATGTTATATACAGACAGATATAATGTACAATCATAAATTTGATGGCATTAATTTGTTCTGTCACTCTTTCTCCTTTTCTATTTCTTATATTCTTTTACATAACTTCGTACATATATATATTTATAATTATATTAATGATAAAATAAGGAAAGAAAGAAAGAAAGTTAAAACGACAATAAGTTGTGGCCCGGGCATACCCGAGCCACAACTTATATCTTGTAATGTCTTTAAACTATCCTACACTCTATTTTTATTTCTCCAAAATTATTAGGGCAATCCGAGGACGTAATGAGAAACTATTTCTTATCTATACCACTATTTTTTGCATTTGTGGAGTTCAGGTTCTATTATTCCTACTCCTTTAGTTTTTCTTCTTACTATCTGCATGTTTCTCTTTGCGTTAATTTAATTATTTATTTATTTTTACTGTATCCATCACATAGGGGGCACCACATTATTTTGACGACTATTACATTATGTCCTAGATACGGTCAATATGTAGTATGTATTATATATTTAATCTTATTTTAATCATTAAATTACGTTCTCTGTCAGGTCAACGATGATTAATATATGCTTACATTTATATTTTACTTATTTTTCTTAACTTTTATCATCATTCGATTTATATTTGGCCTATACTGGTTTATATTTGGTTTAGATTTAAATTACTTAGCATATATTGATCATCACAGAAACAGAGAACCTCTTGTTGTTTTTTGCCTTCATTCTGGGTGGTTGGCCCCAGTTGAAGTCATCTAGATTGTCAGTAAAAAGCGATAATATATATTTTTTTTTTTTGCGTTTTCTTAGGTCCCTGTTGGTAATATTATTGGATTGATTTACTTTTTCTAATAATTTTCTATTATCCTTAATATTCTATATATATATATATAATAATAATAATAATTTCAATAATCACGTATCATATAAGAATTGAATTCTCCGTCAATCGCTTGCAAACCTGTTGATGACATTTTCAATAAATTTCTTCTTTACCGCTTTCTCTTCTAGTTACTTCCTGTGCACACTAATCATACATAAACCATATAGGCGAGTTTCTGAGATAGTGGACACCTTAACCATGTTTTCACACATCTCAAGGTGCTGAAACTTCTTTCAATGGTACAGATCGTAACAGGTAATGTCATACCAATAGTTATTGCCGAATTAATAGAAGGGAAATAGTCACAATATTCCAAAACTTCTGTTAAAGTTTGGGGAATATTAGTCAATGAACCAAAAACAGGAACTCTGTTTTATTACTGCAATGGATGAAACACGTGTTCTATGGTTACCCGGCCGAAACCGGCCAACCCATAATAAAATTTTAAGGCAGACAAAGCGTCCCATGGTCGAGGGTGTAAGGTTACATATCTCAATCACTTTTACGATAATAATCAATTTTTTGGAATTTTTTACTTGATCCCAGGGAGGGGCAAGTTCCCCGTTTGCCCCCCCCCCCTCTATGGACACCCATGGAGACATGACTGATTCAATGCACAATGGAATCAAAAGCCAAGGTCCCCAACCTGACCCCGAAACACATCAAACCAACCCAATAAAACTTTGAGTACGAGAAGAAAATATCAGAATAATTAAAAACAGAAAATTGATTGAGAATAAATAATTAAAATTACAACTGAAATTTGGATAAACACATTAAACATACAAGTTAAACAAAATTTACTGTACTTTCCTTCCTTAAATTTTTGTTTAATTTCATCCAAATTTTATAGTCGTGATTTTAATTATTTTAATGATTCTGATGTCTTCTCACACTCATGGTTTCGTTGGGTTGGTTTGATGTGTTTCGGGGTTGGGTTGGGGCTCTTGGCTTTAGATTCCGTTGTGTGTCGAATCGGTCATGTCTCTATGAGTGAAAGAATTCATTAAATTATTTTATTCATTTACATTTGGAGAGCATTGACCGGAAGCATTCTACACAAAAGATTAAGGTAATCTCTTATTCTTTTAAATATATTGTTGCAACATATAAGTTATTGAGTCCTGTAGCTCTTTGTTTTAACTTAATTAATACCATGCATCAATGAAGAGTGCTGAACACTTGCATTTTTTTTCCCCTGAAGTGATCACAATAAGTGGCATCCATCTATATTATATATAATAAAAAATAAAAACAAATTTCGCAAAGTCAATGTGAAACTATTTTTCTAATATGCTAATTTTAAATTTTTAGGAATGTGTGACCCACTTTCAGGTTGCCTGTGGCTTTTAATACTAAATTTAATTTGACTTGGCACATCAGGCCTTAGTTGCCAGTACATCATTAAAATCAATCAACTGCCAAATGTCAGCATAACAAAAGGTGCAGTGTTAGGAATTTAAATTATCAAAGCTCTCTATGAAGAGCTTTCGTACTAAAAGTGTGGATGTGCAGGTTGAATTTTCGGGGTAAATTTTCAATAATTCTATATGATGAAATGTATACTTGGTGTTTCATTTCTACATGGTCATGTCTATCTTCCCAGCTTAGTTCCAACTTGCCAGTACAAGTACATCTTTCTTTAGACTTTTTGCGTACTGTGTACAGGCTCTGCTAGTTTTCCGTAACGCACAATCACAAGTTGAATGCTTATTTGCCTGTTCTCAGTAAGCTGTTCATTGCACTTCCCAGTCGCTGTAGCCGAGTCGTCAGGAGCAATTGGTTGGGTTTTAATGGTGCATCAGCAACTATGGCTACCATGTCCCATACAAGATAGTGTAAAAATTGTAGTGATTTACAGTGGAATCTCGTTAATAAGTCAAGGGACCTAAATTTTCACGTTTTGTAATAACTAGGTCCCCCAAAAGTGTCAATTTTTCCTTTTTTTTTATTACATACTGTATATCTAAGAATAATAAATAATAATAGTATCAAATAAAATAAGAACAAAAGCCTCGTCTAACAAAACAGTAATAGGAATAACATATTTTTTAAAGATTTTATTTTATTTGTAAGATAAACTAAGAGAAAAGCAATATTAACAGAAATAAAAATATTGTACGGTATATATTTTGATATATACAGTATTTTAGTATCACAATAAAAAGAATTACAATCTTAATATAAAAGGAGACATACAAACCATTAACTTTTTAATAAATTAATCTAATTTAAAGAATCCACAATGTTTGCACAGTTTTTGTTCTATATGCATTTTTAACTACAGCATAGACATTATCAAATGCAATAGATTCTTTATCAACATTACTGCAGGCCAGCACATTCTCTATTATGTGCAATGCATTTTGGGCATCTTTTTTAGATGGCAGTGTGTGTGCTTCTTCACTTTCGCTGTTGCTGGTAACAAAAACATTGTTTTGTTTGGTAATCAGCAGCTCTTCTGGTGTTGGCGATGCAGTGGTAGCAACTTCATCATTCACCTTCACAAACTCTGTTTGCCAACAAAATGCTCCTTCAAATTCCTCCATTCCTTGCTGTTGCTATCACATTCGTCTGCTGGGCCATGTTTTTTGATGATGTTCTCTGGAAAGCCACTCTTTCTGAAGCAGTTGATTATTACACTTTATGTAATACTTTCCCAAGCAATAACAAGATTACAGATAGCATCCAAGGCATTCCAATTTGGTTGCAAATTGTTTCCTCCTTCTACGTTGCAGATAGAGTACCTTATCAGGTGGGCTCTATATGCTCTCTTCAGGTTATAAATAATGTATTGATCCAGTGGTTGCATTAAACTGGTGGTATTGGGGGATAAAAACAACAGACTAGAATCATCAAAATGGTCCTTTTTTTTTTTTTTTTTTTTTCTGAAGCCATTCATTCTTCTATCCAATTTTGATAACCAAGACTGAAAATTTTGGACCATAGGCCAAGCACTTCTATTGGCCTCATAATCACAGGAAAGTTGGTTAACTGCTTTAAAACAACTTGGCTTGGAAAACTTACCAATCACAAATGGGCATAGTTTTGTACTGCCATCTGAATTGCAGCATAACAGAACAGTGAGTCTTTGTTTACTTAATTTTCTACAATGACAAGACTCTCCTCAAACAGCAAATTATAAAATAAACCTGTCTCTTAAATATTAAAAATATCCTTTGCCTCATATTTTCAAGGATGGACCACACCGAACACAACCAGTCTGTAGCCATTTCTTTGTTGACTAATCCAGACTCACCGCAAACATTTCATGAAACCAAGTTATTTCTGTCTTTAAATCTTTGGAGCCAGCCACTGCTGCATTTGAAGTCGCTAATACCATGTTGCTGAGCTAGATAATTTGCCTTTTCTTGCAAAATCGGATCTGATATTGGCAATTTAGATGCATGCATTTGTTGGTACCACTCAAAGTTTTGTTTCAAGCTCCTTGTGTTTTGCACCACAAATTCGTTTCCTGTTTTTCATCGCTGCTCCAGTGCCACACACTTCAAGTCTTTTTCAGTATTGTAGGTAAAGGGATGTTGTATTCCTTTGCAATGTCCGTTTTGCTACTTTCCATCCTATCAGCCTCTTGTATAATTTTTAGTTTAATTTCTAGGCTTAATTCTGCAGTCTACGTTTAGTCACCATAACACTGCTAGTTAAGATTTAATATAAACAAATTTTAAATTAATTTAAAGTCAAGTTCCAAAAAAGACAGCTTAGATAAAATTGCACAGAAAATAGATTGCTATATACAATAGAAAAAGACTCTTTGAACTGGGGTAACAATTGCAACTGACCTTATTCCCGTGCAGAGCGAGCAGCGAGGGAGACACTTAAACAACTTCGAAAATTTTTTTATTCTTTTGTTAATTTAACAACTCATCCTTCAGAAAGATGTTTTTCAGAGTGCACATGATGTTGTAACTCCCATAAACTTCTTTTGTTTACACAAAACTAATTTCTAACAAGTCAGTGCCATCCTTTGGGGAAGTAGGGAGCCAGGTGGCCTGGGGCAATAATTGGATCACTCTGCCAGGATTTGTATTAAAATACAAAAAATGACAATATTTATTTCTCACGGGATGAAAAAGAACTTTGTAATACATATTAACTGAATTTTGTAATAAATGAATATATTTACATAGAAAAGCCTATCCTTTTGCGGGGAATGGTATGTGCTTCATATAAACGAGTACTTTGTATAAACAGTTTGTATTAACAAGATTTTACTGTAATTTCTTAGGTCACTATGTCAATATATATAAAAATATTGTATGAGGTAAACTAATATAAAGATATATTTAAATACAAGCAAAAAGGTCAGGAGCCAGAGTGCAGTAGCACACACTGAGGTGACCATGGGTTCTAGCCCATGACTACTAAATATGACTATTCGTGACTTATTATAAATTCCTCTGACCTGGTGTGCTGGAGTATAAACAAAAGGATTGATATATAATTTAAACCTTAAGAACGGAGTATTTGCAACTGATTATGAGTAGCAAAACTTTATTTCTTTTCTATACTTGCCATATTGATGGAACCATTTACAAAAAAGTATGAAAAGGTGAAAAATTAAAATAATTTGACTGAATAGAGATCCCAGTAGCGTGCACATTCAGTCTTCCTTTAATTTTTTCACCTTTGATATTTCTTTTTAATTTCATCAGTGTTAAAGGACAGGTACTGTAAAAAATGAAAGATATTTATTTACATAGGTATTATTAATATATATTTAGACTGGTTTCACAGATGGGGTTAGGAAAGGAGTTTCAAGAATGGACAGATAAATTCATTATATTTAACAAGTTAAATATGTAAAAATGACAAACTGACACTAAACGCATTTGGCATGAACCGTAGGTCCTGTGGGCTGGGGTTGGCTCATGGGCAGCTTGTTGAATAGCACTTAATTTATGAATCATTATATTAAACTTTCAAAAATGCCTACAAACGTAACCCTTGATTTTTAAGGTTATATATTACCAACAATATTGAACAAGATATTAATGAATGAAGAATTGCTCTTGATAGATCCTTATCATTAGAATTTGTAAATTTTCTTCCGCCCACACTTGAGTTGATTTCATCCTGTTCAAAGTTTTCTTTGTCAGTAAGCTGTATCGAATTAGCACCAGGACCCCTCAGGCTTGACAATGGATGAATCATGGACAGAGTCTGTTGATGACACTGAAGAAGGCACCAAACATATTGTGGGAAATCGTACAGTGGCCAATTGACTGCTACTTGTGTGTGGATTTCCTTGAATCATGTGAGCAATGCTGTCTTGAGCTCTTTAATGGTAAGCTTGTGGTTGCCCTACTACCATGCACCACATTGAATTGTGCCACTTTTCCTTTTGTACCTAGCAAAATTGACAGATTGCAGTACCAAAAAATAACTAAAACCGTAATGGCTGTTGAATAATAAACTAGTCTTTTTTTCTAAAATTCATGTTTATTTCATTTCCATCCATAGTTACCTACAGAAATGGCATATGTGGTACAGCGTGCACCCAACAGCTAATTATAATTCTGTTTGAGATTTACTATGAATAAATAATGTAAAATGATCAAAGACATGGGTGGCAGTTCTTTGCAGTATTTTATCTTTCTCTGTGTTTTCAGGCCTTTTCCCTCAACAGTTGTTTCCGTTGAATATACTCTATCCATGATTTTTGCTGCATGCCATCAGTGGCTCTGATTGATGGTTCAAAGTTCTCCTTATATAACAAGTATTATAACAGGATTGTAATTACAAGTCCATTCACTTTCACCCCTATCCTCTTCATCCCTCCCACTAAACCCTATTTTTGTAATTCTATCCATTATTCAGAGTTTTGCCTTTCAGCCTCCACAGTTCCTTTTTTTATGCTATCCCTTCATTAAATAAAACTGCCATCTTTCGATTCAAACTCTAATGGCTGTCATTAGTTGGATAATAACAGACAAAGATACCTTGGCAATCTTATAATTATGTTTTATAAATTTAAATTGGTATTCTTCAAAGTTGCCTTAGCAACCCAATATTTTTCTAAAATATTTTAAGGGATGAAAAGGGCATTTCTGTCTAACTTTTTTTGCTTTCCAGTTATGTTGGAGACTGCACAAACAGAAGGTAAACTGCTTGCAACCTGCCATAATAACTCTAACTTTCATCAACTTTAATAGGTGGTAAATACCGCCTATTAAAGTAAACGTTAAATTGTTTACTTTAATCAACTACATGAATTGCACAAAGGTTTTTTTTTTTTTTGTTGATGCACAGATGCAGTTAACTCTTCTGCAGTATTTTCCAAATGAAGTTCAAACAATACTGGTTTACTCTATCAGTGATCTACATTTAAAGGCCAACACATACAAACAGAGTGAACGAACAGGTTGCAAATTAACAACAGTGATAATAAAAAGGGTCTGGGTTCCATAGAAATTGTATGCATTGTGGTTATCTTAGGTGTAACTGTTAGAAACTGATTGTTGGCCTGATGGAGTAGTTGAAGCAGAATTCAGGTGGTGTACATAGTGTTGTAGACTGGATTTTGTTGTTTATGGCAACAATGTGATCAGCCATCTGAAATGGATGCTCTGGGTAAAAAGGTTGTTAATTTCTCTACTGGTAGTTTGTCTGACTTGCTGGATTTGTAGAAGGACTGTTGGTTTTGTTGTGCTGATTATGAGGAATGGAGTTGGGATGCTGGGGATCTGTACCAAGAACCTAATTTTGAACACATGAAACATTGTTGTTTGTCCCCTTGGACTTGAGAGTCCTAATAAAGACCTGTATAGTTTCCTCAGCCTGTTGTAGTGTGCTGTGTGAATTTCAAAAAATTAAGGTTGTTTTTTTTAACAAGGCACCGAAAGAGAATTTTCATCCATTGATTTAATTTGGTTGAATTCAATGGAAATGCAACATTCCTAGAACTGTGACTATCAAGACATTCACTAGGGATCAACACAAGCTGAAGAAACCAATATACTGATATGTGCTATAACCAATATCTTAGATCAGCTATCCAAGGAGTAGCTGATTTAAATAAGAAAATAAATTTCTTTGATTCATTGTGTTCCAGAACAGTCTTGACAAAGGCCCACAGCTCCTGATCACTGTTCACCCACAACCAGCTCAGCTAACTACTGCTACAGAATTGCTAACTTTCCCATGATCAAAGCATATTGCCACCAGAAACAAAAGTTCATCCTCATGATATACACCACTTTACTTAGTTTTGCTCCAGGAGGACAGCAGTTAGTTTCCAACAGCTCTCCTGCTGACACTTTAATGTCATAACTTTTTGTCTTATTTTCTTTTCTTTTTTTTTTTTAAACTTAACCTGTTTCTTCAGTTTGTTTAAATAAATCAACATTGTTTTTGACTTTAAAAAATATCTGATATGTTAATTTTAATGTAGTTATTTCTGAAATTTGCCTTTTCTTGTACATTGTCTCCAAAACATACTTTTTTCTAATCTTTCGGTTGGTTTTCTTACATGTATTGCCTTTTAAAGAGCACATAAGATTAAGTTTATATTTAAGAATTAAATATACATTGAGGATTTAGGGCCAAAAAGCTTCTGACTGCAAGAAGAGTTTGCTGCCATATAAGTTAGTGCAGTAGCATCATTTCTATACGCAGTAAACCAACCGAAGTTGTACAACCCAAGTTGCCCATCTCATTATACCTCAAATACGTAACACTTCACCAGTTGAGAAGACTTGTTATTTATTCTCAGTGAGTACCACCATTCAAGTGGCAGTTTCAGGGATGTTTGGTCCCTTGTTAGTAAGTGGATTTTATGGTATAACAACTGTCAACCCGGTTGTGAATTAATTTCACAATATGAGAGATGCCAAGTTGCAGATGCCTTTTGATACATGTAAGGTGAATTCCTTCATGAGTTCCTATCTCATTATACCTCAAATAAGTAATTCTTCCCCAGTAGAGAATACTATGGTTACTTACTCTCAGTGAACATCACCGCCACCCATGCAGTTATTTCAATGGTCTTTTCTGCCAAGTGAGGTGAAGGTGAAGTTTATGTATCAAACTATACCCCACATGACATCTCTAATATTGTAATGTTAATTCCCAACTTGGTTGTCAGCTGTTATGCTATCAGGGTACTTCTTACTCACCAATGAGGAGCCAAGTTGTCCTGAAATGGCCAACTAGGTGGTTGTGTGTGCTGAGAATAAGTAACAATACTGGGGAAGCATTACTTATTTGAGGTATAATGAGATAGGCAAAGTGTTGTGAAGTAATTGGCAATTATGCGCTGCTATTGCAATAACTTATATGAATTAAATTTTTATTTAAATAAATTTTAAATTATTTTATGTCTTGGTTAAAAATTGGGGAACATTTCAATGAAGTATAATCTTTCTCTCTCTCTCTCGCAGCTGATGTCCAAATAGTGCAACCACATGTGCCATATATGGTTCAGTTTATAACTCACATAGCTCAAGATCTTGATCATTCAGACAGCAATATAGCTGCTTGTGCTGGTCTAATAGGGTAAGTTCTGGGTATTTCTTAATTGGTCAGCAATACTGCGTAGACTCTAAAATTAGTGCATTTTATATTATTGAATGGTTATTTAAAAAATAATTACAATAATAACCTCAGCACATGACACTTTGTAAATTTTCTAGTGTAAGACTGGAATCTTAATCCATGCCTTCCATAAAGGTTCTGTGGTTCTCTGCTTGAACTATGTCTTATTCTGGCTCTCAGTTGTATCAAAGCATCCCAAAGATGTTCACTTGAATTCAGATGTTATGTAAATATTCCTAATGAACACAAACAAAATCCTGGCCTGCTGATTGTTGATCACACCACCATAAACATTCTGCAATCACAGAAGAGTGGCACTGCACAGACCACTAGACCTATCATCATCTTCCCACTAGTGTGGCTCGCAACAAACGAGGGCGAAGGTGCAGTGAGCACTGTGACAGATTGCTGTTGAAGAGTCCTGTCCCACTGTACAACTGGAAAATCGGGCCATGGTCTGTGCTTCATGCAGAAGAAAGCTGGTTTTGCTGCTGCTACAGTAATGCAGGGCAATTGCACCTGGTTGAGGGAGAGAGGCATGCCAAAAGGTAGTCGGTAAGATTGAAATTTTAAAATAGAGCTATGGCATCGCCATTTGACTTGCACTCTGGACTGGAAATTGGACATTCACTATATTGTTCTTAAACCACTGTATTACTGAATGCTGCAATTTGTGATGCAGAGTAGTTTCACACTGATACAAATATCAAATATGGTCCCTCTTGAAGATTTTTCACTGTGAAACAAGGAACTGGGTGCAAAAAAAAAAAAGAAAAATTTTGCATCATAGGGCTTAGATTTTATAAAAACTTTTGACACTGTTTTGCATATAAGACTGCATTACAAATTAAATTGGAGCAGTGTTTGGTATTACAAGCAACTTACTCCTATAGCTAAAGAGGATGGTTGAGTGGAAGAAGATAGTTTTCATCAGGGGACACTGGTTTTCTTGTAACAAATGTGGAGTCCCCCCCCCAGGGTTCAATGCTGACCCTCTTCGCTGTTTTCAATATTTATTAATACTGTTGATGAAGGCATATCATGACTAATGTCTAAGTTGGGTGGGCAGTTTACGATGGTAGTCAGGGTATGTTACTGGAACAAAAATTAGGCAGACAGGCTGAGGAGTGGCAATTGAAATTTAACATTGACAAATGCAAGGTACTTCCTGTGGTAGGTATCAGTACTCCCAGATTAACACTGATACCATGTGGTAGGTATCAGTACTCCCATATCTCATTGCATATAATTATGCAATGAGATATTATAAAGTTCTCTAAGCAGTGCAGATAGGCTGCCAGGACAGCCCATTGGGCTTTGTTAATGATATTCAAGAATTTTGCCAGTAGGGATTATCCCATTGTACAAGGTAGTGATTAGGCCACGTCTTGAGGCTGCATAATGTTCTGAGCACCTCGTTTGCTGTGAAGGGTGTGGATCTGTTGGAGTGGGCGCAGAGAAGAGCAATAGTGTTGGTGAGGAGACAAAAGGGTGCTCTTACCAGAAAAGACTTCAGTTCTGTAATCTGAAGACTAGATACCTGCAAGGAGAACTGATTAACATGTTTAAAGCTCAGAATGAATTGAGTAAGGTCAGTGGCAATGGAATCCTTCCTCTTGCTCACACTATGCACATGAGATTGCAGGAAGGATATATGTTTGAAAATTTATCTTCAGCCAGTGAGTAATTGATCATTGAAACAAACTTCCATCTGATTTTAGAAGGAGGTAGTTTGAATAAATTCAAGGAAGAACTGGACAAACTGTTAGAGGGGATGAGAAGGGGTGTTTTTTTTTTTTTTTTTTTTTTTTTTTTTTGCTGATGCTGTAATAAGCTTGCTTACTTGCATCATTTGTTAATATTAACTGTGGACCAAGTCAAAACTGCATAACTGCATGTAGAGCTGCTGGAACGAGTACAGAGAAGGGCAACAAGGTTAGTGAATGGAACAAAGGGTTGCCCTTACGAAGAAAGGTTTAAGTTTTGCAAATTACAGTGTCTGGAGACTAGGCACCGGTGAGGTTGATCTGATAGAGGTGTATAAAGCCTTGAATGGTTTGAGCATGCTCAATGCTGATGGGATTCTACCTCTTGCTCAGAATAATCACCTGAGAAGGCATAAATTCATTTGAGGAAAGACAGATGTAGGATAGATGTCCAGAAATTTGCCTTTAGCCAGCGGGTGGTTGGTTGATGGAACAGACTTCCATCCCTTGTTGTGGAAGTTGATAGCCTAAATAAATTTAAGGCTCAGCTGGACAGGTATTTCGAACGGACGGAGGGGTGAAATCGGAGTAGTTTTTCTTTTTCTTTTTCTTTTTTTTTTTCCTGGCTGATGCTGCATAAACTTGCTTTCTTGCATCATATGCCTGTACTAATGCTAACTTAGTGGTAGTGCAGTGAATTATACATAACTGCAGCTCTCCAGACTTATGATGGAGAGTCTGTCTTTATAATTTGAGTTGACATCTTCTGTGTCACAATTTTACTGACAGCACTTTGTGATGCAGAATAGTATCATATTATCCACAGTAGACAGCTGTTGTGGCAAGTGACAGTCTGTGGGCCTAATCCAAACTGCATAAAATGGTGGTAGTTCAGTAGATCATACTTAGCTGCTGCTCTCGGGTTTATAATAGAGAATTTCTTTTTGACTGTATTTGACTTCTCTATCTTACCATTGAAAGTTTTTCTTTCTTTTTGCAAGAGTTAAGTGTTTTGTAAGTGTTAAAATCTGAATTTAAAAAAAAAAGAAGAAAAGAAAAGAAAAAAGAAATTGTGAATTTAATGATTAATTTCATTAATGGATTTGGATTTTAGGTGTGTTGGTCCACATTTCAAAATAGGAACATGGAGTAATAGTGGTGTTTTCTTCATTGTACTTGTATGATGCTAAGCTAATTGATGATGCTTTTCGGGAAGATGCCAAACAGGATGGATCAACCATTCCTCCACAATGCAAACAAAACCTTCCTTCCCCCCCCCCCCCTGCTTACACCTCCAGTGTACTAGGTGCAGTGCTCCTGACTTTTAAAATAGGAATATATGCAGGATCACTAACAATCTCACTATTGCAGCTATAGGTGCTAATTGATTTGTGACTGATGATTTTTCTCTGAGCTTCAAATGTGATTTTATTCAGCAATTATCAATAAATTGCTAATAAATCTCCTTTTTCGTAGTAAGGATTGTAAAATTTGAAAGTAAGATTGGAAAATTGTTGTTGTTTTAATTACTAACACTTAATAATCTTTGCTTGTCGGTCCAGATGCTGCTCCTGCCTCCCCAATGCAGGGCCAGAAACCTGAAAAGATAAAGCTCTCACATTTGTGGCTAAAAGGAGCAAAAATGGGCGAATCTAAAAATAATAATCACAGATTCTAAACATCAGTCTCCTTTGAATCAGAAAAATGAAGATTGTCACTTTTGTTGCCAAAAAAAAAAATAATAAATAGAGCCACAACATAGCTTCGTTCATCTATTTTTATAGTCCATGAAATTTTTCTGGAGCACCTAAAATTGTCAGACAATTAAATCAGATGACAATCTCCTAAATATGCAAGACATTGAGAAAAACTCTTCAAATTACAACCTTTTGGTAGAATTCCAAATCTCTCTCCATAATACCTTAAATGAAAGGCATACCTTCTGCACTCTAGTGCAGAAGGTGCACCTTTCATTGCAGGAATCAAGCACTGCAGAAATCAGTGTCCCAAAAGAAATGAAAATGAAGTTGGAAGAACTGCTATTATAGCTGTGAGGATAGTTAAGATAAATAGAAATGGAACAGTTACTCAACCAGAAATCTTATCCCCATTTAACACTCCTATATCATCCACATCATTCAAGGCCAGATATTTAAATTGTAAATAAGACTATACATTCTGAATGATTTCTGTTGCTTTAAATGCCAAAAATATGACCATTCACAAATGACGTGTTGTGGAACCATTCCGCCTACCAAAAAACTGAACATTATAAGAGAAAAACCAATACAACAGTATAATATAGAACATTGTGTCATATGCAAAGTGAACAGTACACTCACTGACTATAAAAGCAACCTGAACAAATGAGGATAGATGCAATGTACAAATCAGTGCTTGTGTTTTTGTAGATTTTTTTTTTTAATGAAAACCCCAAACACAAGATGTATTAGAACCTATAGTACTTAGTATTGTCCTTGGGTTGGAGGTTGAGAAGATGAAAGAAGATATTTGTTGACATTAGACTTGAAATTATGTAGACTGTAATTTTCAAGAAATACGTACAAAGGGAGGTTGTTCCAGAAAATGGCAGTTGAATGAATAAATGAGGAAGATGAAAAGTTGGTTCTGTGGGTTTGAAGTTGGACAGTAAATGGATGTTGGCAGGTGGTAGCAAGTGTTCGGACTGTTTTGAAAGACAGAGCAGGAATTATAGAAGCCAATTCAGAAGAACAGTGCCCATGGAAGTATCTGTAGAAGAGGCATGCAGCAGAAACAGTACGTCTATGAGACAAAGAGTGGAGAGACACTGTTAGAAATGAATCATTAATTGACCTAACTGCCCTCTTCTGAATGGAATCAAGAAGCCTGAGAGAGGTTTTGGGGGCACCACCCCAGATGTGGGAACAATATTCCATGGTAGGGCAGATTCGCGATTTGTACAGAGTGAACAGCTGTTTGGAAGAAAAGTAACGTCGAGGGCAAAAGAGAAAACCAAGTTTTATAGATGCAAAGGAAGCAATATTTGTAATGTGCTTGTGCCAAGAGAAATTAGAAGTCGGGGTAATCCCCAAAAGAGATATATCATTTTGCCTAGAAATCGGAGTGTCACTAAAGATAAGCATAGGAGCAGAAGAATCCTTTTTGCGAGATATAAGACAAGACTGAGTTTTAGAAGGGTTGAAATCAACTAAGTTGTCTTCATCCCACTGGAGATTGGCATTTAAGGAATTAGTAGCGGATATGCGAGACAAAGCTGATTGAGCAGGGCAAGGTTTATCAAAATGAAAGTGGAATGCAATGTGCTATCATCGGCAAAACTATGGATAGGATTTCCAGTCAATGAAAGATGGTCATTAATATACAAGAGGAAAAGAATGGGGGGAAAGAACTGAACCTTAGGGGACACCAGCATTAGTGGAGAAGCTAGAAGACAGAGAGCCTCGGTCCATCACCCTCGGTAAGCGATCAGAGAGAAAACTGGATAACCAATTATAGAAAACAGTTGGCAAGCCATTAGAAGACCTTTATGCCAAACAGGATCAAAAGCCTTTGAGATGTCAAGAGCAACTGCTTGTGTTTCATCGAACTTTTCCATTGAATTTGTCCATAAATGGGTAACGTAAGCCAGAATATCACCATTGGATCGACACTGGCAATATCATTGATCAGACAGAAGGTTTCTAGGTAGTTTAAAAGTTGGCGGTTAATTGATTTCTCCATTACTTTAGAAAGAGTAGAAGTAATTGAAATGGGACGATAATTGGATGGGAGGGATTTGTCACCCTTTTCAGGAATTGGCTGGATATGAGCAAATTTCCAAGTAAAGGAAAAACATCTTTGGAATAAGAAAGTGAAAAAAGGTGGCAAAGAACAGGAGTAAGTTCAGGAGCACAGGTTTTAAGAACAATTGGAGAAATACCATCAGGCCCTGGAGCTTCCTTAGTATCAAGATTCGTCAAAATCCTTCTGACATCCTTTTGACGGAAGACCATAGGAGGCATTGAATGGAGCGTGTTGGGAATGGTGGGAAGTTTTACCAAGATCATTAATACGTGATTTGGAAGAAAAATGGATGCTAGCAGGTCAGCTTTATCTTTGGCTGAAGTGACAACAGAACCATCTAGTTTTGACAGAGGTGGGAGCAGAGATGAGCAAAAGTTGCGGCCAATAGCTTTGGCAAGAGACCAGAATTCTCGGCTACCATTAGGGCCAGAAACAATTTTTCTACTCTTAGCCTGTTCAAACTCTAGTTTGGAGTGATTAATAACTGCTTTACAATTGTTGCAAGCTTTGGTGTAGGCAGAAAATAAAACTGAAGAATTAGAAACAAGCCAATTATGATGTGCAACGTTCTTCTCTTGAACAGCCTTATCAGAATCACATTTGTTGGAAAACCAAGGTTTAGATTAAGGTCGAGATTTTAAAGTGTGTGGAATGAAGGATTCCGTTCCTTCAATAATAATTTCACTGACACAATCTGAGCAAACATAGACATCAGACATTTTGAAACAGTAATCCAACCAAGAAAAAGAAGAAAAGAAATCTCGCAGGTCATCCCATTTTGCATTCTTGTAATGCCAAACAATCACCAAGTTGTGATCTGAGGTGCCTAAAGGACCACTCACTTCGACCCTGTACTTAGAACGTTGTTTGTGAGAAAAAAATCAAGCATGTTGGCTGTATGGTTAGGATTGTCTATTATTCTTGTAGGCAAATGTATTTGCAAAAGCCTCAGCATCTCAACTGGCTGGGTCAGTGTGACTAGAAAACAGAAGCCAGCTGGAATTGTGAACGTTAAAATCACCAAAGAAAATTACCTCACTGTTGGGAAAGTTGGACTGGAGAAAGTCAAGTTGCAAAGAGAGGAAGTCAAAGAGCTCCCAGTGATTAGTGGAGTTGGGAGAACGGTAGAAAAGCAACAGATGAATTTGACACAATGAGGTAGAGAGATTTTAAGTCAGAGAAGATCGAATAGAGGTGATTCCAAATTACCAAGTCTCTGACAGGGATTATCGGAATGGACATATGCACAAGTACCACCTTTGAGGCGAAAGGAATCATACAGCGAATAATTTGGGCATCTCAAATGAGCAGTAGTTGAATCAACCAATAACTGAGATTCTGTCAGAAAAAATAAATGGGGTCTGGCTGATTGCAAGTGGAAATGGACATCGTTGAGATTAGAATTGAGACCATGTATACAGGGTGTCTCAAAAATACAAAGCATAGTTCCGGAAATGCTTGGTTTCCAAGTTTAGAAAGTCTGTCTGTGGTACTTAACTGTTCACATCATCTTATAGTAATTGTTCAAAATGTCCACCTTCTGCCCGAATACAGGCCTCACATTGAGATCGCATGGACTTGCGAGACGATGCCAAATTCCTGGCATGTTTCATATTGTCTCACAACCTGACACAATTCGATTGTGGAGAGTTTCTACATCAGCTACCGGAGTCGAATACACTAATGTCTGTAAATGCCCCAAATGAAGAAATCTAGTGAATTTAAATCAGGTGAGCATGGAGGCCAAGCATTTCCACCGACCAGGAAACTTTCGATTCAGGTAATTTGTGGGCTAAGTGGCTGAAATGTGCGGGAGTGCCGTTGTGCATGAAGTGTGCTTGTTGACGAATGACCGATGGTGTGTCTCCAAGAAATCAGGCATGTTGTTTTTCAGAAAGTTTCTGTACACCTGCCCTGTGAGTTTGTTTAGAAGTACATGGGGTCCAAATAACGTATCACCAAAAACACCCGCCCAGATGTTGAGGCTGAACCACTGTTGGTGATGTGATGGAAGAATTGCATGTGGGTTTTCCTCAGCCCATACATGCTGAGTATGAAAGTTTTTGATTCCGTCTCGTGTGAACTGTGCTTCATCTGTAAATATCACTAAGGCTGGAAAGTGAGGAGTTGTACAACACTGCTGCAAGAACCACTGGCAGAACATTAGTCGTGCAAAGTAATCTGCTGGAGACAAGGCCTGTACCCGTTGCAGATGGTAAGGATACAGTTGTTCTCGCAATACTCTCCAAATAGTCGAACATTGAACAGCCAGTTGCATTGCTATTCTGTGTGTGCTGATCCCAGGAGTGGCGTGCACAACATCCAAAATCTCCTCCAAGAGTCGTAGATCTTGGTCGTCCTCTGTCTGCAGCACAAGGTGTAAAGGTACCATGTTCACAAAGCCGGCAATGGATACCTTCACCTGTTTTCCTGTCTGGATATCTTCGTTCTGGGAACCTTTCATGGTACAAGCGACGAGCCTCCAGAGCATTGCGGTCCACCAAACTGTACATAAAGTGCATATCTACTTGCTCCTGATTTGAGTACATGGTCGGAATGGAAAACCACCAGATTCTGTCAGTACCTTGTGATGAAGGAAATCACCTGCAGAAGATAAGACATTCCGGTTAATAACTCGGGAACCAAGCATTTCCAGAACTATGTTGATATAAAATATTTTTATTGTCTACATATGACGAACTCATTCCTGAAGTTATGCTGTGTATTTTTGAGGCACCCTGTATTTGTGAAATGAACTGGGAAGTGTTTGGGAGGTTTAGATCTTTTTGCAGATAAGCTTACTCTATTAGTTTGACAATTAATGGTGTATTCAATAGTAAGAAAAGGTGGGGGGGGGACATGCTGTATGAAGTAATGTAATTTTTGGATATGCCGTACACATGGTAAGAATATACCCAGATCCTTGACATTACGTGGCCTCGACAATGCCCCCTGCATAAACACTACTCGAACTACCTCCACTCACTATCTGGCAGGGTAGAGGTAGCAAGATTATACACTAGCTGATCCGGAAGCCGCCTAAAGAGTTACCGATAGGTTCGGTCCAGTGGCTGGTCTGCGAACACCGTTTTAGAGCGTACCCTCAAAATGTAAGGAAGATTGAATCTCGCCTTGATGTTCATCATAACCTCAAAAGTCATCAGTCTTACTGCGTGATGGAAGAGATGGGGAAGGGTTGACCGGAACTTAGCTCTGGAGACTAAACATGGGTTCCACCACTTCAAGCCTCCAATAAGCAAAGTGGTGGTATTGCACCGGTTGATGAGAGTCATCTACCACCTAATATTTCCTGGTAACACAGAGGGGTGGCATTCCTCCATGTGGTGTGGGCACCACATCTCGACCCCTGCTTACATTGGTTCAAAACTGGGTGGTCACCCACAGTGCTTGTGCATATACCCAGGATTACTAACAGTCCCACCATTGTGAAGATGCAAGCAGAGGATTTGGCTGTCACAGACCATCCGGACTTTGCCGAAATTGGGTCCACTTGACTTGAATGTCACCCGAATATCAGTTCCATCAGCGTTTTAGACTCCCATGTAGCAAGTACAGCTTGTCTGGCATATCTGAGAGAATGTCTGTGACAACCTCAAGGACCAAATTGCAAAAGCCTCAACATCTTGACCAGCTGGGTTGGTGTGACTAGAAAACAGAAGCCAGCTGTAGTTGTGAACATTAAAATCACCAAGGAAAATTACCTCACTGTTAGGAAAGTTGGACTGGAGAAAGTCAAGTTGCAAAGAGAGGAAGTCGAAGAGCTCCAAGTGATTAGTGGAGTTGGGAGAACAGTAGACACAACAGATGAATTTGACACAATGAGGTAGAGATATTTTAAGCCAGAGAAGATTGAAGAGAGGAGATTTCCAAATTACCAAGTCTGACAATGAATATCGGAATGGACATATGCACAAATACCATCTTTGAGGCGAAAGGAATCATACAGCGAATAATTTGGGCAACTCAGATGAGCAGTATTTGAATCAACCAATAACTGAGATTCTGTCAGTAAAAGTACATGGGGGTTTGGCAGACTGCAAGTGGAAATGGACATCGTTGAAATTATAATTGAGACCACATATATTTGTGAAGGCCCTCATAGCTGAGTGGTCAGGAGAAGGAGTGCAGTAGCACATGTTCCTTGAGTAGACTGGGGTTCAATCCCCCCTAACTGCTAAATACCGTCGATCTGCCAACCCGCACTGGACCAGCGTGGCAGATTGTGGTCCATTTCCCTCACCATGAATTGTTGAAGAGGCTTCCATCCTGCTGTGGGTTGATAATGGCTGCAGTTTGCCTTTTGTTTTTTTTATATTTGTGAAATGAACTAGGAAGATGACAAGATAAACCATATTTTCCTAAAAGGTGTTTTGAAAAAACTTAGATCAAAAAATCTAAAACAACACCTGTGAAAAAATCTAGAAGCTCTTCCAAAACCCAATAATATGAAGTATATCCTGCTGGAATTATAGAGGATTTCACATATAACTTAAATGGCATATATGATGTCATTGCACAGCATGCTCTTCTATGTATCTGCTTACATGTATCTTATCTTGGATCTCAAGGTTGTCTCAATTAGGAATTTGCTTGTGTGCCCTGAAGTAATAGACAGCACAACCTGTAGTGGTGTGGTAATACTGATAAATCCCCATACTGGGAGACTTCAGTGGATATGGCCCTTTGTGGAGTAATGCAGCTATAGACCATAGAGTACAATAAATTGAAAAATGGATAGATCTGAATGGTTTGAATTTGTTGAAAAATGGCACACATCTTCCCTCAAGAAATTAACATCTGTGTATGCTCTCCCACATTGCTTCCAATGTTCAATTAGTCAGTACAAAGTGATCCTCTTGGTAGTGACCACTCTTCAGTAATCATTATCATGGCATTAGCAATGGCATTTCAGTCATCTAGCAATCCTAAATGAAAAATAAATCAAGCTGATTGTGAAATGTATAAGACTGTTACAATTTAATTCAGATGTTATCAAGCAAGAATCACACATCACAGTACAGTAATGTACTGTGAGATCACATTACATCAAGAAAATAATATACCAAAAATGTCACGTTTTTATCAATTTGTCTCAAATCATGGTAGGATGAAGAATGTTCACACAGCCCAAATAAGAGAGAAACAACCTCCAATGCTTTTTGAAAACAGACTTTTGACTACAGAGAACCTCATTTTTCAAGAAAGCAAGGGCTAGATATGTTTGAAGAGCCAGCAGAAAGGCATCTTCGATAAAAGTTGCATCACGTTAACCATGCCTATGTTATGACAGCTTGTTTGGAATAAAATCGGCAAAATGAATGGCAGATACTAGACATCTGATATCCAACTACAGTCCCAAGCTGAAATGAGCAAGTTGCTTTGCAAAGCTTTTTGAAATAGCCAATGCTGCATGTGATCTTCACCAAAATACCTGTGACTACCTCAATATACCCGTAGTTTTCAATGATAAAAAGGCAGTAAATGGAGAAACATTAGTTGAATTTTTCTACAACAAATGAACCATACAATTTTCCTTTAACAATCCTTGAATTAATGTGCTATCACAGATAAAGCAGATTGCAATAGGAGCAGATATAAATTTGTTATAATGTTAAAACAAATTGATGATTAGTCGAAATAGCTTTACTAGAAAATCTTCATAGAAAAACTAGCTTCCATATTGTTGGCATCATACAATTGTTCTGGCTTTCCCAAAATAATTAGATGAAGAGCTTTCAGACCTGTATAGTTACCATCCAATAGCTTTAAAAGGTTGTCTAGTAAAAATCATAGAAAAATGGGGGGAGGGGGGGATGATCTATAAATATATGTCCTTCTAATGTGATTTTCAGGTGTAATAACCATCTTGGTCCAGCACAGCATGTCTTCAAAAAAAAAAAAAAATCACTGAACATTATAGACTTATTCATCAAACTAGAATATACATAATTTTTTCTTTTGAAAAGAACATTAGGTCATAGTCCGTGTTTACATAGAAAAAAGTGTATGGAATTTCCTAAAACATATCTCCTCAGTTACAAGATTTTTTACAACACAGAACTTTCAAGTTCAGCTATAGATTGAAAGTTTTCACAAAAGATGTTCCAGGGGATCAGTGCTTAGTTGCTACCTTTGTTTTTTTTTTTTTTTTTTTGTTTTTGCTCATGTCGATTTGCAAAGTAAGCAAATCGACATGAGCAAATGTCTTCTGGATCTCCACACAAGAAACTCAATTATACACTTTTTCAGAAAATTAAACCTACCCTTATCCCTAACTGCAACTTGACAGACAGATGATCCCTGTAGTACTAAGCAAAAGTTTCTTGGGTCTCATCTGAGCGAAGAAATGAACATTTCTTCATAATAACTTGGACTTTTGTATCCCAAAAAAGTCCTTTCCACAACTTGGAGAGCAGATGATTGTACACTTCTTAAAGGTTATTGAACAATAGTTTGGTCCAGACTGGATTGTGGAACTCCTGTTTATGACTGGCAACGCTGAGACGTTTGGACCCTGTGCACCCTGGAACTGAGTTTTCCACACTTCACCAGTTCAAAGCCCCTTTATGCAGAAGCTCGTGAACAGACAAGAAAACCTGTTGTTACACTATGCAGCCAAGATCAAATCTAAACATGGATGAATTGCTCTTCCGTCTGCTTACAAGGTCTGACAGCATGACCGCCCCCCCCCCTCCCACAAACACACACACCATGGAAAATGTTTCAACTTGTATGCAACATATTTTCAACCCTAGGGAAAAATATCTTTGCTGAAAATAAACTATCAGCAATTACATGCAGCATACACAACCCATATTTGCATCACATTTATATGTATCGATGGATCATAAACAGAAACTTTAGGAGAAGCCCCGTTACTCTTTCAGAATTGTACCTTCATCTAGCAGCTCCCACAAGAATGCAGTATTTTTATTGCTGAATTATAAACCATCTGATGACTAAACTGAATTGAATCTAAGCAGAAAGCAAACAACAACATAATTTTTACCAACTTGTTTAGTTCTCTAATATAACAGCACACCCACCCCTACAACAGGTTCGTTTTATTGTAAAAGCTTATGCAAAGAAATCGTCGATTCCAGGTCACACTGGGATGGCTGGACACAAACAAGCAGACATAGCGATGAAAGAAGTTGCCATCTCAGCCTGTGCCTCTAACTCAGCATCATATACAGATAACAAATTATCCATCCACCAAAGCAGTGTAAAGGAATAGCAATGACATTGGCAAGACCAAACCAACAAAACTTTGTTTAATTAAAGAAATGCTTCATCCATGCAGATGTTAAAAAGTGACCCTTGATTGGTTACAATTCAAGCATATCTGCAACTCTGTCCTATGTTCTCGGAGATGAAGCCCTCCCCCCTCCTCCCAGTCAAGTTTCACTAATGGTACAGCACTTTATACTGAACTGCTTTAAATTTGTAGAGCATACATTGCATAATTTTGTAAGAAGTGTTCAACAGGTTTGCTTTTGCATATATTTGAGAGAGTGCACTCAATGTGCTATAATTTTCAGAATGTTGAGAAATAGCAATGTTCCAAATCCTTGACATTCCAAAAATTTGTAAATAATAGGTTGGAAAGTAAACGTCTGCATTTCATAGCTAAAAGTAAATTCTAATTATTGGGCTGAGCTGTAAATGGGAACAAATCTCGTAATTTTATTCTTTGTACATAAACTAATCCCAACACAAGCAAACAAAACAAATCTGTGTACCAAGCATTGCTGGTAATAGGTGAGAATTAAATCACTGTACTGACAGAATCAAGCAGTTGCTAATTTCATGTGCCATTACTTTTACAGCACATGGGTGCTTTTTGTATGCTTATATGTCAGAAGCAGAAAACATTAATTATAATACAGAATCTAACATGTACTCTGGTATGCACCTTTGACATAACAGAACTGCTAAATGCTAATTTGTGTGGAATTTTCCTTCCAACCTTAGCAGAGTGCATTTTAACCGAAGTTATTCTTGCATCAGCAACTTTCAAACAAGAAGGTGCAGGCAGAGGATTTGGTTGTCACAAATGAGACCTGGATGTCAACATTTTTAGACTTTCAGGTAGCAGTCCTGTTCGGGTTTTTTTTTTTTTTTTTTTTTTCTATCATACTAGGAGGAATGCCTGTGACAGATCTGAGGGACCACATCACAGTGTTGGATGATTCAAATATTTTTGCTTCAGTATGGTTTGATCAGTTTTTTTTTTTTTTTTTTTAACATTTTATTTTAAAAATAAAACTTTATTTGTGTAAGTTGGTCTGGTGTGCTGTAGTAAACTTCAGTCAGCTTTGATTGTAAAGATACTGAATAGCCAATACTATGTAATCAAAAACAGTTAAGTACTATATCAATTAACGATGTAATAATAATACTTATTGATTATATTATCATTTTCTTATTTATTCTTTTATTCCCATTTCCAAAAGGAAATGACATTGAAAAAAATTAACAATGTAAACATTTATTGTTGAATGAAAATTTATTTTGTCATATTTGCTAAATTTTGATCAAACCTTAAAGCATTTATTTATGATTGAAAAGTGAATTTTCATAATTGCTAATGCAGCCACTCACATTTTACAGTATGTTCAGTTTTTATATATATATATATATATATAAATTGGAACAGGCAATTTATAAATGCAACTTTCATTTCTTTGTATTTTTCAGAGATCTTTGTTTAGCTTTCAATGCCAATATGTTGCCACTTCTGGATAATGACATTATCAATGATCTACTTACAAAAGGTAGAAGATCAAAAGCATCAAAAACAAAAACACTAGCTACATGGGCTACTAAAGAAGTTAGGAAGCTCAAAAATGCTACTTCTTCATGGTGGGTTTATATATTTAATTTTCCTATCACAAAATTCTCAGAATTTAAACTATTTTTAAATTTTTTTAGCATTTAGTGATTAATAAGATGATTCTTGCTTTATATATATATACAGTGGATCAGAATTATGTATAAATGCTTTAGATAACCCTGTTTTGTAGATAAAAAGGCTAATCTGAATAAGATGTTTATTTTAAAGCTAAAATAAACAATTTTGGTTTTAATGAGTTTTCATTATATTGTAAATTAACTGATAACCCATTGAATGTGGAGATTAATTAACTAACATTTGAAGAAAGAAGAATGAAAGAAGAAATGCATTATGAAATGTCACTGGAAATATGAAAATATTAGAGGTTTAACTTATAATGGAACAAAGATGCCATTGCATCTAATGATAACCCACCTCCATGATAAGTTTGAACACCATCAAACTATTCAGAACATTAATAAGGAGAGAAGTACTGAAAACATCCAAGTAATTAGAAGGGCATATTACCCAGGACCAAGAAGTCAACAAGGCAGTGTTCCCAGCAAGAGAGATGATACCACTCATGTTCTTAATGTTGTTTCTCAATAGCTGGTGGTGAACATACTAAGAATCTGATGTAGCATCCCATTTCTATGTTATGTAATGTACTTGAAATTTTTGTTACCCCTTTTTTGGTTCATGTTCACTCAGTAGATTTTCTGAGATAGCATGTCAAAGTATATATATACAGTCAGTCCTCGTATAGCACGATAGTTATGTTCCTAGAAACCCTTGTGCCAAGCAAAATCCTGCAATATAAACAACAGGCCCTATGGAAAAAATAGGGTTACGTGCCGACCACCCAAGATCGAACACACATTTGTAACCAAAACATTACCAAACACAATAAATAGTGTTTGGTAATGTTTTGACTATTACAACTATTACATAATAAAATATTGCTAATGCTTTTACTTCTATCATAAGCAAACTTGTTTTTTGTTTGATTTTTCTATCCAAACAGATAAGTCGTTCCATCTCTTCCAATTCTTTGTGTTTTAATCTAATGGATTTCAATTATACTTTGAGTTGTTCCTGCTATGAAAGTTGTTTTTATTTTCTCTGCATTCTTTGTAATTCTCGGCGTTCCCTCATTTAGGTCTGTAGCACGTGCAAATTAACATGGTCTTTCATTTTTGCTTCCGTAAAGGCGAGTACAGTGGTCTCCGACAGTTTTTAAATTCTGTACAGTGGGATCAACTGACGATGTTACCAACAGTAACTTCTAAGTGGGGAGCATTCAAGGAATTAATCGTGGATGCTACTAAAAGTTTCATACCTATTAAGAAATATTGTTCAAGGTTTAGGCCTAAATGGTTGTCAAATGAACTAATGAGACTCGTAACAGAGAAGAAAAATGCATGGGATGCATATAAATTATCAAGCGACACAGAAGCCTATGGCAGATATAAGTTAATCTGTAATCAGGTCACAAAGGAGGTTCAGCAGGCGAAGGCAGATTAAGAGAAATCCTTGGCAAAAGATGCTAAGAAAACAGCAAGGATTTCTTTACTTATATAAACTCTAAAAGGAAGGGGATGAATCTGATTGGTCCACTTGACATCGATGGTTCGACTGTTGATGATCCTGCTCAGATAGCAAACAAACTGAATGAGTATTTTGCATCTACATTCACACATGAGGAATTATTAAGGTTTGAAAATGGCAGAAGGTTATCAAATTGTAGCAGGATACTTAATGATTTTGGAATAACTGAGAGCAAAGTGGAAGAGAAACTGTTGAAGTTAAACGTAAGAAAAGCACCTGGAGTGGATGGGATCTATCCAGTTATATTAAAGGAGGTGGCAAAGCAACTAAGCAAACCCTTAGCCATAATTATGAGAGCATCCTTGGACTCAGGGAAGGTTCCCATGGACTGGAGATGTGCAAATGTAACCCCAATTCACAAAGGGGGGATCGAAGGGTGACACGAGTAATTACAGACCAGTTAGTTTAACTTCTGTTCTGGGTAAAATAATGGAGCAACTGGTTAAAGATGCATTGCAGGATCATCTAGACAAGACTGCAGCAATAATTCAGACACAGCATGGGTTTGTTAAGGGAAAGTCTTGTCTGACAAATTTGATAGGATATTATGATGTGGTTACAAAGGAACTGGATGCAAAAAATAATTTTGATATCATATATTTGGATTTCAGGAAAGCTTTTGACACTGTTGCGCATGGAAGACTTTTGTACAAATTGGAGCAGAATGGTATTAAGGGTAAGTTGCTACATTGGATAAAAGGATGGTTAAGTGCGAGAAGACAGAGGGTGGTAATCAATGGGTGCTGCTCTTCTAGGACTAATGTTATGAGTGGAGTCCCACGGGGTTCGGTGTTGGGTCCACTGTTGTTTTGTATATTTATCAATGATATTGATGAAGGTATATCAGGCTTAGTGTCGAAGTTTGCAGATGATACAAAGGTTGGCAGGGTTGTTAATGACAGTAATGGCAGTGTGCTACTGCAACAGGATCTAGATAATTTGGGCAGATGGGCTAAGAAGTGGCAACTGAAGTTTAACCTTGACAAATGCAAAGTACTGCATATGGGTAGAAGTAACCCCAGAGAAACGTACCAAGAAAATGAAAAAGACCTGGGAGTAATTGTGCAGGCAGATATGAAGTTTTCTGAGCAATGCAGAGAGGCTGCCAGGGCAGGTCATGGGGTTTTGTCAATGATATACAGTAAACCCCCACTATTCGCGGTCGCTGATTTAATATAAAATGAAACCTAAAAAAATGTGAATTTTAAAGCGCCGTGAACATTTTCCGCCATAAAAAAATGGGCGTGGCTAAAATCATCTTTCCTGGTCAAAACAGCGCTCGGTGGGTAGGGAGAGAGGGGTGACAAAATTGCGAAACCTTCCATGACAAGCTATGCGCTTGTCATGGAAGGTTTCGTCGTTTCCTTTTAATTTATATGCTTATAAATTGAATAAATTTATTAATTTATAAATTGATATGCTTACAAAAGTGAAAAATCTACCGTTTTGCAGTGTGTTAGTGTAAACAGACTTTTTCGAGTGTGTTAACGGAAGAAAGTGACTTTATTGTGGACAAATTCTTTTCTAACCCCTACAAAAATATGGCTACGAATAACAAGTGAATTGTGAAAAGGTTAAAGAAGGTGATGACATTAGCAAGTAAAATTCAGTTATTAGACAATTTCTAATGGTGAAAGTGTCTCGTCAGTGGCAAAACATTATAAAAATCAATGAGTCAACGGTACGATCAATCAAGAAATCGGAAGAAAAAATCCGCCGTAGTGTCCGTGAAAACGCGCTAATTGCTTCAAAAATTTGGTCTGTAACTCGTGATGTTAAATTAGAAAAAATGGAAAATGCCTTAAATCTGTGGATAGAAGACCGAACTCAAAATAAAATTCCCTTAAGTTCACTCATTCGTGAAAAGGCAAAACACCTTTATCAGCACTTTAGCGAAACTGGTGATAGAACTGGCGGGATAAGTTTTTTAGCTAGCAAAGACGCTGGTTTGAAAGACTTGTTTGAAATTTCTAGTAAATATTATATTTAATATTAAATTGTTTCTTATTTTCATTTCGATGCCTTATGCTTGCATTTCACTATGTACTGCATATGTACATAGTCATATTATGAAGGTACATATAATACTATATACATAGACAAAATTTTAGACTAGTTTTTCTTATATATTTCATACTTTGGAACGGAACCCCTTTATTACTATGGGACCCATAACTCAGTATTCGCGGCATTTCTCAGGAACGTAATCCCGGCGAATAGCGGGGGTTTACTGTATAGGAATTTTGCTTGCAGGCAGGAGGTGATTGTCCCTCTGTATAAGCCAATGGTCAGGCCACACCTTAAGTACTGCGTACAGGTCTGGAGGCCTCATTTTAGGAAGGATGTAGATTTACTTGAGCGTGTACAGAGAAGGGCAACAAGATTGGTGAGGGTAATGAAGGGATCCTCTTACCAAGAGAGGCTTAAGTTCTGCAAATTGCAGTGGCTGGAGACTAGGAACCTGCGCGGTGATCTGATTGAAGTGTATAAAGCCTTGAGTGGGTTGAGCATGCTGAATTCTAATGGAATCCTTCCACTTGTTCAGATTACGAACCTAAGGGGGAATAAATTCAAATTAAGAAAAGACAGATGTAGAATAGATGTGCGGAAATTTGCCTTTAGCCAGCGGGTGGTTAATTGCTGGAACAAACTTCCATCTGTCGTTGTGGTTGAATAAATTTAAGGAGGAACTGGACAGGCATTTGGAGGGAATGGTGTGATTTTTTTTTTTTTTTTTTTGGCTGATGCTGCATGAGCTCATACACTTGCTTTCTTGCATCACATGCCACTACTACTTGTCTAAGGCGCCTCCGTAGCCAGGTGGGAAGGAGCAGCAGTGCGTAGCACACGCTTCTTGATTAGACCGGGGTTCGAGCCCGTCACCACCAAATACGGAGGATGCGGAAAGATCAGTGAATGACCACCGCATATCCCGGAGCAATATGGCCTTAGTTGCTAATGCTCCTAAAAACCAAATAACAAACAAACAAACTACTTGTCTAATGCCAGCTCCATGCACTCTGCTGTCACATTCACAATATAAACATGATATATTCATGTAACCTGATTGCTGTTCTAAACCGGAGTCGCCAGTTGTGCCCTTCATATTTAAATTTATTAAGAAATAATTAGGGTTTTCATGTCTGCCATAAGTGAACGGAATATGCAAAAGATTTATAGTCTTCTTCTTCTTCCGTATTCTCAACCTCCAATCCATGCTCAGTACTAAGTACTACAGGTTCTTGTACCTCATGTTTGGGATTTTTATTTAAAAAAAAAAAAAAAAAAAAGTCTGAAAGCGAATGCCTTTTGGACTAGATGTTTTGAAGGGATTGAAGAACAGTCTACTCTTCTGAGAGAGAGAGAGAGAGAGAGAGAGAGAGAGAGAGAGAATATGTCTATACAGCAATGCTTCTAAATTATGAATGGAACTCCTATGATAGTCATAATTTAGAAGTATTGCTGTATACTAGACATATCTCAGAGAAAGAAAGAGTGAATTTCTCATGATCTCTGTACCAAGAAAAGTATCTTTCTGGTAGTTGGCGAGTTGTTTGGAGTCTTGATCTGGGGATCTGTGCTGAGGATTTTGGAAGACAAATCTTTCATCAAAACATTTAGATTTTTGATTTTTTTTTATATATATATATATATATATTATGGTTCACATTACACTGGAAATAGTGTTCCTGTGTAGTAACGTGTGTCGGTAGAATATGATTACAAAATTATATTGGTAGGAGTCTGGTGAAGTTATAAGCAGATCAGGCTCATGCACTATGAGCCTTATATCAGGTGATAGATTCAGATACTGAAATATCCTTTTTACTTTGTGTTATAGCTTTGCACTTTAGATGAGTAAAAAAAAAGGCAATTATTTCTGTGGTTTCTCGACACATGCCAGATAGATGAAATGCACTTTGTTATATTCAGGCGGAACTGCCTTTGACAGTTCTTCCATGAACCAAAACATTTCTAGTACTTTGAACTTACTGCTTTGCTGCACTAGTTTGAGGCATGATTTTTGGCTTAAATTTAAATTTAAAAAAAAAATTCCCTAAGATACATGAGTACAATAATGACTACACTTTCAAGGTTGTGCAACAGTAATACATACTATGATTTAAAATCGTGTTATACAATTACATGTTTTATATAATTCCACAGGCATGTAATTAACATTACATGCCTGTGGAATTATATAAAAGAATATTAAACATTCATAATTTTAAAATTAGTGCAAGGAGCAAACACTAAAGAGTGGTGGCAGAATCTCACCTCCTTCGATTCTCATATTTGAGTAAGAGACAAAGTAAGAAACAGTTAAAAACATAAACAAAAATTTTACTGCTTAAAAACCAATGTTTCCTAGTAAAGAAGTCTGCTGAGCAGCTTTGAAATATTCCTCCCATTCAGCAGTACATTCTTCCTGATTCTGAAGGACAGCTGTCAGTCACTTTACGTCTTACAAACTTACATACTGAAAAATATTAGCTTCATTAACAAAGATCACACCAGCCAATTTCTTAGGGGATATCCCATTACAAAATTATCACTGCCTACCGTGTCTAATTTTGTCTGATGGCTGTAGGAACCCTGAAGTAAGTTTTGACAAACTTCTTGAATTTCAAAAATATATTTATTTTTTGTTTTCTGTACTACAATTTCACAAAGCTGAGAATAAAACAGAGATGAAGAACATTTATGAAAATATTTCTGTACTTTTTAAGGAACTTCATAGACATGAAAGTTAACAAGCACTCATTTAAAATTAGTATAAGTCAGAGGTTCTCAAAATGCGGGGCACAGTTAGTTGGGGGCATGTTCTTTGTGCAAAGCACTTTTATAACAAAATATGTACGAACTTTTTTTAAATCCTTTCCTCAGTTCACATGGTTTAGTTAAATGTATTGAAGTAATATTAATTTATAAAGGTATACAGGCAATCCCTGTATAACATGGTTTCACTCTAACAAGATTGATAAATTGTGACAATCCTCGCACAACACGGTTCTTATATAACACAATTTTACTCTTGCACTGTTAGAGAATTGCGGAAAATCTCACATAACCCATCTTTAATGTTGGATGTAATTTTTCAGTTATGGACTGTATCAGAATAATAGCTTTATCGCTCAAAGAAGTAAAAATTAAATGCATGTTGGAAAAATGTATGGCTCAGTTTATTCGGAAATATGGTTGAACCAACCGAAAATGGATTCGGTGTGATAGTAGAACTTGCTAAGTCGGTAGGAGGAGGAAGGTTTTGATGATATGACTACTGAAGATGTTCAAGAATTACTGGTTGAAAAAGAAATTGGTAAAGCAGATTTGGATCAAATGTCATTGGAGGTAAACCAAATCAATTCAGAGGATGATAGTGCAAGTAAATTCTGAAATTTCAAATTTTATATAAAAAAAAGCATATGGGAAAGCATAAATGTAGCAAAGCAATTATAATCTTATTTTCTAAATGCAGATCCTTCAACTGAAAGGAGTGCAAAGTTCAAAAGGGAGTTCAAACATGCATAGCTCCCTACCATGAGATTTACAAAGATCTATTAAGCAAAAGTAAAGAACCTAACTACCGTGTTATACGAGGGTTACCTGTATACTCATAGCTAAATTTTATGTCAAATCTGCTTATGCATGCTTCTAGAAGGGTGGACATGAAATGAATAAAATATTTTGTGGAGAGACACACAAGGTATAAAAGTTTGCAAAGTTCAGGTTTAAGCCAATAAGAGATAAACATGTAGTTAAGATTGGCTCCCTATAACACTTTCATTATAAGGAATGTATTTATTCATTTTATAGGACAGTCATGTTATAATGAAAAATTAATGAATATTGTTACTCAATTGCTATGCGTATAACACTACTGCATCATAAGCATTTATTCATTTTATAGGGTGGTCGTGCTATAATGAAAATTTAATGAATATTGTAACTCCACTGCTATGCATAAAAATTTCAGATTAAAAACCAGCATATACGGTAAAGTATGCTAGTTTTAATCTGAAATTCATATGTGGCTACAATGGATTTCCATTATCTAGTTCAGAAAGTATAGCTAGATTGGGATCATATTGACTTCCATCCCCACCCTAATGCTAAGTTTGCTATAAAATTGTTGTTCACTATAGTGAACAACAATTTGGAATAATGGTGCTACCCGCTGTTGTCTATGCTTAATGCAGTTACTATGTGCTCCTGAATTTTATGTTGAAAATAATGGTATTAAGAAGAGTTATTTGATTTTCTTAGTGATCCCCTTGTTAACGAAGTTACATTGTAGTAGGGTTGAGTTTTTTTCACAATATCAGGTATTATTTATCTACTTATATATAGACATGTTTATTTTTACAGTTGGAATGTTCTTCGTTCTAATGGTCAGTTGATTGTTTGCCTATGCCACAACATAGCATGAATACTTAACATTTTATCTGACTATAATTTAAAATTTATTCATTGGGGGCTAGGCCTGTACGAATCAACATGAAAATATGTTTAAGAAATTTCAAAAATCATTAATTGAAAATATTGGACATTAGCTAGACATTGAGAGAGGAAGAGGGATAATAGTGCCACCTCACTGAAGATATAAAAAAAATTAAGTAGTATGAATCTAATTGAATAATGCATATATATAAACGAGACAGGGAAAGCAATGGGAAACTGTCCTGTAAAGAAAGCATATCCCAAGCAATCCTGTGATGAGCAAGCTAGAGAAATCTGAAAGATCAAGCAGCTACAAAATCATCATAGCACAACAGAATGCTGATGGTGATGTCGGAACCAGCAGGGAAAATGTCAAGGCATTCCAGGTCGTCAACTTGAAAAATCCCTCTTGTGGGATCGGGACATGGAACTTACGAACAATGTTTGAAAGTTGAGGGTGTCAAAAGAGAAATGCACAGGAATGGTATTGATGTGCTTGGAGTGACAGAGACAAGATGAAGTGAAGTGGGCAAATTTTGTAAGTGGAGACTATAAAGTTGTGTATTTGGGAAGTAGTGGCAGGTGGGGGGGGTGGCAATAATTTTGACAAGAAGATTCATGAGAGCACTAGGAGATATGGAAACGTTGGGACAGACTTATCATGGTCAGATTTGCAGTAAATCTTGTCACCATGGTAATTATACAAGTTTATATGCCAACCTCAAATAGTGCTGACGAATTAGTTGAGGAGACATAAGCTGGATGAATTAATACGGAAAACCAGATCAAGAGATAGCGCAATAATTGTGAGGTATTGGAATGTGGTGATTGGAGAGAGAGAAGGGAAGAAAAGACTGGGCGTGAGAAACACAAGAGGCTTAGTGGAGTTTTGTACAGAAGGGAGTCTAATGGTAGCAAATACACCATGCTGCCACTTTATTAGGTACACCTACCTAGTAGCTTGTCAAGCCTCCTTTAGCCTTCAAAACAGCCTGAATTCGTCTAGGCATGTTGTGCAGCAATGGAGTATCATGCAGACGTGTGTCACGCAGTTCCTTGAGATTTGATGGAGGCATAGGCCTACAGTGAACAACTCTTTCCAGCTCATCCCAAAGATGTTCAATAGGATTGAGATCCATGGACTGAGTGGGCCACTGCAGCAAAGAAAAGTCATTGTCATGTTCCTGGAATCATTCCATTGTGAATCAGGCTTTGTGCACTGGCACATTATCATACTGAAAGTAACCATCTGACTGAGGATACTCTCAACATCAATGGATGCACTTAGTCAGCAACTATGTTTAGTTACGATGTGGCATTCAGACATGAATCTATGGGTATCAATGGACCCAGCGTGTGCCAAGAAGACATTCCCCACACCATAACACTGCCCCCACCACCTTGCACAGTAGTCGTCAGACATGACAGGTCCATGGATTCATGTTGTTTTCACCAAATTCTGAGACTTCCAGCAGCATAATGCACCAGGAATTTCGACTCGTCAGACCGAGCAACTGTTTTCCAATCCTCGATAGTCCAGTGCTGGTGTTGCTGTGCCCACAGAGGCGTGCTCTCTTGTTCTTCATTGATAACAAAGGTACGTGATGTGGCCGTCAGCTGTTGTAAGCCATTTGCAACAAAAGCGACTAGTTGTCCATTGCGATATCTTGTTCTGCGTACCAAGGTTGTATTCTGACATAATGATCGACATTGTGGCCTGTCTGTTTGCTTGCACAATTCTAGCCATCCTCCTCTGACCTCTCATCAAGAAGCAATTTTCTTCCACAGGAGTGCCATTAAGAGGATGTTTTCTGTTCATTGCACCATTCTTGATACACCACTTGAAATAGTGGTGCGTGAAAAATTCAGAACTGCTGTTTCAGAGATGCTTTGTCCAGCACATCTTTTCCCCATTCTTGCTATGGTTTGTACGCTTAACAGTTACTAGAAAGGTTGTTCTGCTGCATTTATATCCACAACTGTGGTCATGTGATTTGCAACATTGTGGGACAAACCATTTGTGTGCACAGCAGGGGTGTACCTAATAAATTGGCAGCACAGTGTATGTGGTTTAAGGCACCACTCCACTTCCGTATACATGGAAGAATGCTGGCATCTCGTGAAGGTACCAAATTGATTACATCTTAGTTAAACCGAGATACCATAAACAAGTGAAGGAAGCACGTCCTATCCAGGAGCGGACTGAGATTCCGACCAATCACTCGTGAAGATGAACGTGGAACTAAAATTGAAATGCCTGAATAAAAGGAAATCATTCATGAGATGCAACAGTAAAAAATTTAGAGAGGTGAGTGCAAGAAATGTTTCAAGATTTAACCATTGGTATTGCTACTGAGGAGACTACAAACGATCTAGAGCAAAATTGGTCTTTAATCAAGGAGATGACGTAAAGCTGCATCGGAGGAGACTGAAAGGCAAAAAAAATTGTAATGATCAAGGGAACTATTGTATATGAAGAATGAAATTGATAGGGAATGTAGGAAGACAAAAAAATAAATGGTGGGCAAACTGCCAAGAGATTGAAACACTTGAACAACATGGTCAGGTGGACTTGGTGCATAGAAATACAGCAAGTTAATGAGGAAGAGTAGAGGAATTCAAACGAGAGCAATGTGGAATGAAAAGGGAATGACAGTACTGAATTTCAAAGAACGAAAGGAAAGATGGAGGAGATATGTCGAAGAACTTTATGAAGATTCAAGCACTTACACATAGAGGAGGAAATATGTAAAGATGAATTCAACACAGCCTTAGTCTCTTAGCAATAACAAAACACCAAGAATTGACAACATACCTCCAAAGCTTAAAATAAAGTTGAGACGATCTGAAGAAATCCTTATTTGAACTGATAAAGAAGATATACAGGGATGAGCATTGGCTGGAGGAATTCTCACATCATTCATAATCCCTGTGTCCAAGAAGACTACACCAACAGTATGCCAAGATTCTGCTGAAAGTTATCAAAGTCCTTATGGAGAGTCATATTGAACAATTTCTGCATGACTCACAGTTCCGTTTTTGCAGCAGCAGCAGATCAAAGAGAGATGCTGTTGGAACGTTGAGTGTTGGGAGAGAAAATGTATAACATGTTTTTAACCTCTGTTTTGGGGATTATGAGAAGGCGTTTGGTAGAATAATGTGGAGTGAACTGTTCCCCTTGCTTGAGAAAATTGAATGCAAGAAGATTATTGGACTGATATATGATTTATATAGAAGACAAAATGCAGTAATAAGAGTGAGGGGAGTACTGACAGAAAAAGCTAAAGTTGAAAAGTGGGTAAGACAGGTGCTTACTTTCACCTGGATTGTTCATTGTTTTTGCTAAAGTGATAATTGAGGAGGCACTTAGGAATAAGAAGTGGGGTGGGGGGGTTAAAATAGGTGAAAAGTGCGTACAGGCTATTAAGTTTGCAGACGATCAGGCCATACTAGCATGTTGACCTGCTATACTGTAAAAAATGATCAGAAGACTAAATAAAAAAGTGCTGGAGTATGGAATGAAGATAAACTTCATGAAAACAAAGACAGTGGTGATTGATTGCTAAAAGGTCATTTCCCTTCTGAATTGAGATCGATAGAATAAGAATAGAACGGGTATCTGGGGCAGTTATTTGCACAGAACATTTCATGTTAAACTGAGATTCAATCCAGAATTGCACTGGCAAAACAATCTTTCGAGAATAAACTGTCATTGATTACACAGAAGAGATGTCACAGGAAATTAGGAAGAAGATAATAATGATATATATCTGGTCAGTGGTGGTACCTATATGCACTTTGGATTCTTGTAAAGAGAGACAAAAAGTGACTTTAGTCCTTTGGGATGTGGTGCTGGTGCAGAATGGAAAAAATTAAATGGACTGAAAAGTGTCAAATGTGGAAGTATTAAGATGTGTCCGAGAATGGAGGAAAATTCTAAGTAGAATAAGATCAACTAGACTCAAATGGGCCACATGATTCAACATGGTGGTTTGCTTCTGGATGCCGTGGAGGAAAAACTCACTAGGGAAGGACCAAAAAATGCTGTCATCGGGATGTTGCTGAATGAAGCAGGACTTCGAAATTTTGAGGAACTAAAACAAACAGCACAGGAGAGAGAGGTGGAGACAGCTCATCAGGGGAACTGACCAGTCACAAGACTGAATTACTGATGATGACTCTACAGTGAACGGTTTTCTGTTTATAATTCAGTTTTTCATGGTAGTTTATTGCCATAGTTAATCTATTGAAAATTTGTTTTTTTTTATTGAATACATTGAAAATGTGCTGCATGTTGGCATTGGCATGTATGTGATTTCACATGACTGCCAGCATGAATGGTGCATGTAAAGGCTATACAATTGGTTACTTTTTGTTTCTTGTATGTTTCTACATAATTAATGCTGTGTACTTGATAGATTATCATTTCATGTATTCATTTTATAATTTGAGTTGCTTTTCATTTGTATTATATCTTGAATGGAAGGGAAGGGGTTTTGAAAAAATGTTTTAAATAACAAACCATAGGGAAAAAAAGCTAGTTCTTTATAAAATGAAATTCTAATTTATAACAGTTCTTTTATAGTTTTCTATGTATTTCTCTATATATGACACAAAATATTAATAGAAATGTATATTGTTTTATTTTTCAGACTTTCTTTATTTCAAGAGATTGGCAACATCGTGTGCTGTTATGGGCACTTTTTGATGGCTGCCACAGGAGGGCGTTAGCAGATACAGCGCCACCTAGTGTATATGGGACGAGAGAGCATGAGAGTGTGTGCGTGTGTGCTCCATCTTTCACACCGTATGAATATTCAGTCTTTCTGTAACTTCACAGCCAGCCAGCTTTTTTATCCATAGCCAACAAGTTCAGTGCTATAGTTGTAACAGTTCAGTTTTGGAAGAATCAGAAACTGTTAGAGCAGAAAAACAAGGGACTTGTTTCCAAGTCGGCCTCAAATTGTTTGGTGCTGAATTTGTCATGTTTACAGGATTGTCTGCCGAGAAGACAGAACTCAAGCACCCACCTCTCAAGTCCATTCCATACAAGGAAGAGTGCATATTGGGAAGTGCCTTCATGAGGTGCATATTGGCTGTGTGGTCCAGCAAAACCTCATTTGTAATGGCCTAATTTGAGGCTTGTGAGAAAGTGAACTTCAATCAGAATAGTTAAGCAGTTCACTGTTATGCACAATAGGCAACTTTGAATAAAATTGTACCATGAACAAGGGTAACTAAGAATATATTTTTGAGTTAAAATATCATTATTACCTGGAGTTACTACAGTTGTTTGGCCAAAGAAGTTTACTTAAATTGTACAAAAAAGAAAAAGAAAAAAAAAGAAAAAATATATATGCATGCTAAAGGCAGCTGTTTAATTTATTCATTAAACAGGTTGAATTTTAATGCCTTTTAAAGGATTTAAATCGCTGATACTTTTGCACTGTGCATATCAGTTTTGTTTCTCAGTTGACTTAAGCATAACAGAAATTGGTTACCCTTGCTTTATAAAAGCAAAAGTGCCACACAGTTTTGTGCATTCCTCTTTTAAATGTAAAGTTCAGTATCCCATTAATAGATGGTATTTAAGTTGTTGACCAATAACATCTATTTTCCATTCCCTTCCTATTTCCAGCTCATTTTGAAAATTTCAGGTTTAGTTCCTACCTGTATGTAATAGTTCATTTCCTTCACGTGTGAGTGGTGTGTGTGTAGCATCTTTCTTTCTGTTTTGCCACTTCCTTGCTGATTCCATATTCTAAAACAGTGACCAAATAAAGTTAGCTCAAGCTGCATTAATAGTGTTGAGTATGTTTCTTGAAGTATATGTAGAGGGACACAGTTTCAATAACAAAAATCACTATTTCAGGTTATTTGTATCAAACCACTGAGATAACATATGCGTGTTAGTGATGACTGCTTTTTGCAGTGATATAGTGCTTGAAGGCATGTTTGACTGTACCCTATATTGCCTCCATTTTCAAAAAAGTGCCATGCCAGTATTAGCCCTCTAATCCCTAGATGGCTTATTCCTAGTTTCACCTGGCTGAATTCTTCTAAACAAATTTTTATTTTGTATTGTCCTTTATCTACATTATGTTCCATATCATCACTTTAGAGGTTCAAATTAAAATGACTATTTCTATATGGTAGCTATTCACATGGAACATTGGAGTTTATTTTAATATTCTGTTTCTAAAATAAACCTGCTTATTTCATAAAATGTTTACTTCTTGTTACTGCCTATGGATACTTATTATTACTACTTATTATTAATTATTACTACTTATTAATGTACCATTAGATTACTCTTTTAAAAGTATATACCATAAACTTAACTGCTGTAAAATCACTGGAACCAAATTAGAAACAAAAATATTCAAGATAAATGCCTTAATTAGTTTATTGATGTATATCAGGTGGTGAAACTTAACAATCTTGAGTACTGCACAGGGTGACGTACAAAAACCTGAGAGCCTTATGTATAAATCTTTCTATTAAATAAAATCTACTTAGGCAGCAAAAATATACTTTTCAAACCAAACATTATAAAATCAGGATTAATAGTTTAATTTGAACTGTCTAGCAAGCATATCAGAAAAGAAAGGAAAATCAAGGTAGCAGGTGCGTTGGTGTACAGAATTCACTGATCGATTTGTGCGTGTGTTGGGGGGGAAGGAATAATGGCCAAGAAGAGCTTAAATTTTACTGACAATTTTAAAGTTGTGTTGAATAAAAAGATCAAAAATATTTTTAGTAACAGTTTTGTTATTCAAAAAAAAAAAAAAAAAAAAGTTATTTCCATAAGACTAAATTATGCAAAATCTGAGGCCACCAAAAACTATGAAAAATTAATAGGAGGAGGACAGTGCACCTTTTGTACCAACATGGTACCTTTTTAAAAAAAATTTTGCACTTACACTTTTCAACCAGGTGGCATAGCAATGCAGGGTATTTGCCATTGGACACCAGTCTGTGGAGTGCCACGAGTTCAAGTTAAATATCTCCTATCCAAGAGCATCTTGGATAGGGGAATAAGACCAAATTAGTGATGTGTAGGAGAAAAACCTAGAGAATATTTATTTTAGTGATATTATTAATGAATTTACAGCATTCGAGTCCAAGAAAATTGATCTGGAATTTATCTTTATTATTATTTTTTTTTTTTTTTTTTTTTTTTTTTTTAGTAAAGATGAATCCTTTTTTATTCTCTCATTGTGTGCCATTGTTTAACATTTGTAAAGTGTTCTTTTGTGAATAAAACTAATAATTACTATTATTTTATATTTGTATTTAAATTCGTAAGGGGTGGGGAACACAAATATATTGCATTGTCCTCAGGTGCCACTAACCTCTCTGTGCCTCTGTATTTAAAAGAGTCGGAGTAAATACTATGCAGGTATCGTACACAGCTGGCAAAAATTAGTGTTGTTGTGGTCAATTTGTAGGTTCTACTATGGCATTAAAGAGCAAAAGAACCCAACTGGAGTATTGTGGGAAGGGACAATAAAGGTTCCTCCCATTGTGATGAGATATATGATAAACAATTAAAATGCAATGTAAACAGTGAGAAGTGCATTTGCTTCACTAAATGTTAATCTTGTTAATATTAAGAGAGCAAAATTTAATATTACGTACTAAAAAATAAACTTTCAAATCTATCCAGGTGACTCTCAAATGAGGTATTGTTTACAGAAATAAAAAACTAATTAAAGTATAGTGGTATAAACAGAATACATGGAGCATCTCAACTAAATAAACTGTGTATAGACACATAAATATCAGTAAAACCGATGTCATGTGGTCACCTTTTTAAGTTTTTGTTTCCGTGAGTTTCTTCATAAAAAAGCATGGTATCTTATGCTTCTTCTGTGTGCCATTAAATATAAATTGGTTTTGTTTGCCGCAGACCAGTTGGTTAAAACTTGAAATGTTAATGCTAATATTGGATTGAAAAATGAATTCAGTTCATGGGCTGTATGAGTGTTACAAATTCATGACAGGTTGATACTAATCAAGTATAATATGTTAATTTTCTGGTGATAAAGAGTATCCTCAATTTCAGTGTATTATCAGTGGAGAAGTACTTGGAAACAGCAGCATGAAAATATTTTTTTTTTTTTGTATGCCGTTTAGAAACAAAGCACTGTATTCACAAAATTAAACCCATTAATTTTTTCAAGCAGAAATTGATGGAATTAGTTGGGGTTTCTTTTTTTTTTTTTTTTTTCATACCATTCTCATGTTTCTAATCTAGCTGTTTTATTTGCACTACTTGAATAATGTTACAGTACAGGCAAATATGATCTTTGTTGCCCTTAACCAGAATGTACAAGTGGTAACTCATCTTCAAGAAAAATAGATTGGACTTTCTTCTCTGGCGTCTGAACTGTCGGCAAAAAATCAAAATCACCACAGTATTTGTAAGCGAACTCTTGCACCGAAGTGATTGCCTGAACGGTTAAAAGAACTTAGTGATGCTGTTGAAATAGTCAACTTCATTAAAGCAAGGTCTGCCAATTCCAGATTATTTCAGTCAAGTCAAAAATAGTGCTGCAGGTTACTCTCCTGTCAAAGTTCTCACATGTATATTCAGACTCAGTGTTCACCCACCCACCCATGAATCATCCCTTCAATTAATGAACTTAATTTGCTATTTCAAGGTATCTATATAACAATTTCAGTGTGCACGATCAAGTGTAGACAATGATTTTTAAAGTTAGTTTTGGACCATGTGCCTTAGGGAGGAAAATACTACAATGTTTTAGTATTCTGTATATGGTTTTCTGTCAGAAAATGAACTGAGTCTGGACCACAATATTAGAGAAAACACTAAAGAGCATGAGGTTACTAATGTTTAAGGAGTATTTTCCATGGATATGTAAAGACCACTAGATTCAAGATTTCTTCAAAGATTTTGCTACTTGGCAGTTATTCGGTGGGTTAGTGATTTAAAATATATGTACTCATCTGATTCTATGCTGAATGCTTCCTGAGTTTCTTGCGAGCTTTTGGTTAGGATTAATGCCAAAATATCCAGTAAGTGAAAAACCACAAAATTTATACTTTGATAAAAGTACTGCAAAAAGTTATGCAAAACCAGATTTATGACAATATTTTTTATTTGTTCACCTGGACTTTAAAGTGTTGTGTTCTTCAAAACAAGTGCAGAAGCCACATTAGTTTCGAGTAAAAATGGTACTGTTCTAATTTTTTCATGTTTGAGAAATTGTATTTTAATATTGATATGTACCTAACTGCAAACTGATTTTATTGTATGTGTTATACACTAATTACAGAAGCTTTATTTGTAATAAATTTAATACATTCAAGAAGTTATTTTAAAACTGAATTAATAAAAGGGGTTTATTTTTCCAAGAGAAAAGGGCTGGGAATGACTACTGTACATCAGCGTACCTGCTAGAGGAAGTTTGTTAAACTAAATTAAACTTGCTGAGTAAAGGCAGCAAGGTTTTGAAAAGTAGTCATTCATAATGAGGAGGAGAAGAATGGGCATTCAATCCCTGACTCTCCTACCTACACAACCCTCTTTTAGACCATTTCAGGACCATGCATAGGAGGTGGTTTATGTATGTAAATGGTATGATTTGTGTGTTGTGGTGTCACTAGGGAAGACCCTACATCCTCAACTGTTGCTAACTGGATTTGAGCATTCAAATGAATAACAAGTGATTAAACTTACTTCCCGCCTGCTTCATCACTTCTCTTATTGAAGCTAATTGTTATTCTTGTTCTTTGTTATTCAAATTGTTATTCTTGTATTTTGAAGTTAAAAGAGTTGTTCCTTGCAATTTCTGGTATTTTTCTAATTTGGCAAGATATAAATCTGTAAATGTCTACATCAGTGAAAGATAAAACAGTGCACAAATTTAGTTGTTTTAAAATCATTTAACATTTAGCTGCTGTTTGCAGTCCCTGTTTCCTTCAGTGCATCTTGCAATAGCCGTTATTGAGCCATCCCTGTATCTTGTAACCAATCATAAGCAGTTAAACATACACACTATTTGGCAGTTTAATTGAGTGTGCACATTAACCCTGAAATGCATGGGGTTTTTTGTTTTTTTTTAAATTTTGACTTAAAATATTTTTTATTAATTTTGTTATAACCTACAAGAAACTGCTTAATTTTTCGTATGTTGTTTAAGAATAACACTTAGATGTTATCCTGGCATTTTACATTTCTTTTTCTGGGTCCATGAAGGTTTGGACCCAGACCTTAAATCAGCCTTTTTGGAAGGAGATATTGTGTAGACCAGGGGTCCCCAACCTTTTTAATCGGAGGGCCACGTAGAAAATTCATAACAAATGGCGAGCCGGAGTCGGTGCAATTTTAGTGACTTCACCAGGTCAAACGGCGTATACAAGATAGAAAAACTATAAAAAATTATAAACAAGGGATATTTATTGTAAATAAAGACAGTCATATTAAAAATCACAATTTTTATTATTATAATCACATTTGATATTACAGAAATAGCACAATGAGATGTTTGTAGTTGTTTTGATTTAGCAATAAATTGAAATGTTAGGTTTAATAGTAGAAGTTCCCGATCTTAAAAAGTCTTGCAAATGGTCATCTGTCATTCTTGATCGATGTTTGGATATATTTAATTTTTGAATATGTTTGTTCACATAGGTAAGTGCTACCAAAAATAGAAATTGTTCTTCTTGCTATTTTTTTTAATTCTGGAAATTCATTTTCTGTCAAAGTTTTATAAAAGTTTCATTTTTCAATAATGTTTTCAGGTTATCGTTACTTTGAAGATCTATGATTTCTAATTGTAGATCTTTATCTATTTGTGAAACATTTACATCAAATGGATTCTGAAATGTAAATAATTTTCTATTGTTTTCGAAATCAACAAATCGATCAACAAATGCTTCCATTAATAATTGAAGATTTCGGACAAAATTGTCGGTAGAAAAATCACAATTGGGCATATTATTATATAAACTTTCATAACACAGAAAATGGGAAAAATTTTGTTCAATTTGATTTTTAAATAATTCTAATTTTGTCTGAAATGCTTTAATATTGTAGAACAAGTCATTTACAAGTAGATCGCGACTTTGAAATTTTTTATTCAATGTATTCAAATGTTCTGTTAAAAAATGCAAGTTCCCATAACCATTTAAAGTCTGTTAATTCTGGGACTGGTTTTAATTTTTCGTTCATGAATATGTCTATTTCGGTTCTGAGTTGAAAAAATCTTTTTAACACTAATGTGTTCAGTCGCGGTAATCCGCGACTGAACCATTGCACCTCCGTATGATACAACAAATCGTCATATTCGCTTTCGCGTTCCGGCCATTTTTGCGTATAAAATTCACAGTGCTAATTATAGTCGACATGATTGAGTTTGAAGACAAAAATTTACGGCACAACGATTGCTGGTGAATAACACAATGAAATTGCATAGGTCTTTCGATGTTTTTGGAATCAAAATATTTATTAACATGGTCGATGAAACTAATATTTTTTCCAACTATATTCTTTGCACCATCGGTCGTAATTGCTGTCAACAATTCCCAATCAAGCTGCCGGTCTTCAAACACTTTTGATACGCTATAAAATACGTTTTCACCACAGGTTCTGTTCTTCAAGCTTTCAAGTGCAGCCAGTTCTTCTGTGACTTCAAAATTTTGATTTATACAGCGTATGTAAACGAGTAACTGTGCTGTGTTGGTAATACCTTCACTTTCATCAATTGCAATCGAAAAATTTATAAAATCTGTAACTTTTTGTTTCAGCTGATCTTTAACATTAGCAGACAAATCTTCGATTCTTCTTGCTAAAGTTGACGCTGATAAACTTGCAGCAGCAAAGTGCTTGATCAGGGCATATTTCTTCCGCAATTGATAGGCACATTCTTTTCACAAACTCACCATCAGTAAAAGCTCTCCCTTCTTCAGCAATGATTTGAGATTCTCGCAAACTAGCTCTAATTAAATTTAAATTCTGATTAGTGAAACGTGTCATCTGTTGTTGCCTCTTGAAATCAAAGCTCGGCTCTTGTAATTTCTTGTTTCGCAACTCTCCTTGAAGTTTATCGTAAGTTGAGGCATGTTTTGTCGTATAATGCCGTTTCAAATTATATTCTTTCAACACGAACTGCTTCCTTACATATAAGGCAGGTACATCGGTTATTGTTCCTTATAAAAAAATAATTACTCGACCAAAGTTCATTGAAGAGACGATAATCGGAATAATTTTTTCCTTTCCTTGACATCTTGATTCGCTAAAATTCAAAGTTAAATAAAATTTAAAATAATATGCATTTATACAAATAGCACTAATAAATTATTGCGCATGATAATCGGTGCAGCGGGCCGACGACTACGGTCTGAATGAGAATAGCTGACCAGGAGAAAGATTAATACACGTACCTTTACATCGCAAACTGCAAAGAACGCATTACGTACAATTCTTTCACTAGTACTTACTCGATTAGTGTTTAGCAATTGTTTTAACAGTCGCTTATTTTAACTTTACTATTTCACTTTTTGACAACTCGTGTTCGCCGGAAATACTTGAGGCTATAAACTTATAGCCTTGGGCACTCGCATGGTTGGGATTTCCGACATAGCAAGAAACACTGCTGCCGAGTGGAAGCGCACAGAGTTGCAACAATGTTACAAAATTATATTTGGACCCATTTACATTATATTTTGATTTAAAATATCCTTATAAACAATATGTAGCAACCAAAAAAGATTTCTATAGAATAAATTTCACGAGGCGGATGAAATCATCTGGCGAGTCGGATCCGGCCCGCGGGTCGTAGGTTGGGGACCCCTGGTGTAGACCAGTTTTTCTATAGTTCCTCTTCAGTATCACTACCAATTAGCTAATCCTGTTTCAGAACTTTCCAAGAGTAAAGCATCTGCAGTATCACTTCAAAAATACGGGGTCATCGAAAAAGGTGTCCATGATTTCCCTTTTAATTATCTTCAGAAATATTGATTGATTGCTGTGATCATAGCAGCAAACGGTAACTCACTAAGCTTCATTTGACACCTCAACAATGACAGCTGTGCCATGAGTGCAGAATGACTCCTACATGCAGCACTCAGTGAGATGGCCACTGCCAGTTTCCTTAAACTGATTAAACCAACATAGTCTTGTCTGCAAGTATGTGGGTATTGAAGTTGCACTGTTATACTATCATGCTTGATAAACTTCGCAAGGCTCCTCTTAAACCACAACAGCGACTGTTGTTTTTTTCCGAGACCTTATCACAAGTTGGACTTGGTTGAATCCTGGCTGGCTAAACTGAACAAATTAGATCTTCAAGTTTGGGCCAATGTTAGAATTTGGATGAGGATGCCTAAGGATGTGCTTACTGCACACTTTCATGCTGATGTAGACGGGGCTTCGCAACCCTTCTCTTCGATGGGTAATGACCATTATTTAACAGAGATCGGATCTTCAACATTCGTCGTCGTCCACCATTAGAAAGATCGTTGATGTGACCCTGGTCAAAAATGAACTTGGGGCCAGCAACAAAGTAGCAAAGGATTCAAATCGATCTATGGACAAGCACTAAGATCAAGAATAGGTGGCAGGGTCCTGTAATGGCTGTGCTTTTTAGATTTCTAATAGCACCATTGGATCAGTGATTGCACCCAGCTACTCTTGGGTCATAAATTTTATTGACCTTATTAGGACCAGGATGAACACCTTACCCACCTCTGCTATAACATCATGATGGTAGACAGAGCGTTTGTTGACCTGGTGTGCCAAGCAACAGAAACCTTGCCTCATGTGGCACTTAGATTAACCGCTCTCACAGCATGAGTCGAGAGGCATGGTGCCAATAATTGAGAATAGGTTCACTCGGAAACTCGACTGAAGAAACCACAGTGGAACAGATGATCTTAGGAAACCTAACAACTATGTTTTAGTGACAATGGGCAGTAGTCATCGATGAGCAAATTGTTGGCCACAGGTACTATAACCTTGCTGTCACACCATTTAAAATTGAGATGAATCACAGTTTGAAAGAATAAGTTGCTACCTACCAATTGTTTCCAAGCTACCATATCACGGGTATTTAAATAAGTAAATTTTCTGTTTATACTCCGGCCCAACAATCAGTAGAGTTTACAATTTGGAGTCAGCTCTGCCTCCTTTTAGTTTGGGCATTACTGCCTTGGACTTTAAACGATAATGTAATGGCCACCTGTGCCCTGCAAGGAGCCCATACTGGGTCCATCAAATAATGACATACAAGGTTGGCTCAAGAGCATATGGCACTCCTGCCAATGTGAAGATTTGAATTTTTTAGAATGATTTTATCTTTTACTTACAAAAAATAAATTATATGCAATATAACGCTAAATTTGAAATAACTTCATAAAAACTTCCAAGGTTTAGGGGATCCGTGTCCCTAGGCCCAGTGCCTACTCTGCCTTACCCTAAAGCTGGCCCTGATTCTATTGAATATCCCCATTAAGTTGGCCTTCCAGGATACAATCATGGGCTGCCATTAAAGAATGGGAATATTGCAAAAAAAAAAAAAAAATAGGATAGTTCCAGGACCAAATAATTAGCATGTTCTTCCAAAACACTTATGTTTATGTTGCAGACAACTGTCAAGAATTTCTGACTGAACAGGACATCTAGAATGGTTACGGCAAGATGGTATGCCTGTCCATTACAAATATACAGCCAGAGAGTGGCTGAAGAAGAGTTCCCTCAACATTGGATTGGGAAGTGAGGACTAGTGGAATAGTCACAATGATTGATCCCTTGATCTTATGTCTTTGGGCTTTACCAATTTTGTAGCCATCTCAAGCCAGTGTGTATGCTGTGAGGGTGTGCAATGTGGTAGATAATATAATTCATAAAACAAATTGTCAGTGCATGTGTTATTCGTGTGAATTGTATTGAAATGAGCTAGACTAATAGGATGCTTGTGTTACAAAAATGATAAGCAAATAAAAAAAATATAAAAAAAAACGCTTTTTTGTATCCTGTATACATGAAATGTTTCATGTGAAAACATCTTTGATGAAAATCAAGTGCTTTAAAATCATGATAATGTTTTTTATTCACGGTCGCTACTTTACCGAATGATCGTTAGTGAGAGCATAATGTCGGTCGAAAATGGTATGAACGATGTAATGCTTTTAGCACATGCCCGCTACTTACTCTACCGAATCAACATTTGGAAGAAGTTAAGGAAATCCAAGCTGATAGCCTAATTACCCATTTGATTGTAGCCATTTTTTTGAATAGTATGATTTGCAACAGTACAAGTATTTGTATTGTTGCAATCTGCATTTCGTTACATTCCATTGTTAGGTGCCACTATAGATATTTTCACATCAATAATTTTCTGAGTTGCGAAAGGCACACTACTATAACCTTTGTGTTCAACGATGCTGAAGTCAAATGCAGAGCATTGTCGAGAGTATCGAGCAAGCCATCCTAACAATACAGATGAAGGTAGCAACGAGTGTGAGAATGACAGACTCGAGATTGCGTAAAAGACAAAATCAAGTGGATTTAGCAGTCCCTTCAACTGGCAATGCTGCCCCATCTAACTGATTACAGAAGTACTATGTACAACGGAATATTTCCCCAATTGTGGAGCAAATGAGTAAACGATCAAGCTCCTTTCCTTTACACCAACTACTATTTACATAAGAACTTGCGTCGAGAGTGTGTAAGGATATTTATGGAGAATGATTTCTGGTTTGTATGCTACATTTGCAATCGTCTATGGTTCGGAAACAATGCAAAGAAACCAGCTGCAGAGGGTCACTTAAGAACGACACCGTTCCAGTGCTATCCAAGTCGAACAGCTTTGTCTACTCAAATTCCATCGAATTTAGTGACAGGCTTAGTTCTCCTCATGCAAATAATGTGTCTGAGACATACAAACAATACGGAGCTAAGTGATCGGTGTGCCTGTTTCAGTCAACAAGATTGCTTGCCAACGGAGATTGAAATAGGCACATTGTTCACTTGGCCCATATGTGTGTGTCTCACAGGCACTTTATTTTTGTGTATAAAATGCAAGAAAATACAAAGTCGGGTTAGTAAGAAAGCGAACAGCTTCAATAATTGGTCGATATGACTATCAAATCACGATAGATCATTCATTCTTAGATGAAAGTCATGTGAAAATTTAATTTCCCTAAAGTCAATATAAGTGAAGTTCCGATTAGGGAAAGTCTCATCACCTAACAGCAAATGTGAAGCGATGATAAATATAGAATTTCCCCAGGAGCAGGAGAAATTAAAGTACCGCAAAACTTGCTGTTTGATCAGCACGAAGAGGAACTGTCCTTTCCCAGCATTTATCTTGGATATTTCAGAACGTACGGAGAGAATTTGAGTGATTCTGTTCATGATGGCAACGAGTGAGCTCAGACGATCTGACCAATGTGCTGTTACTCCATATATCCTTTACACAGCAACGAAGTTAGTGAGATCGAGAACAAGAGACTGGCGGCTTTCAAATATTGGTAAAGACACAAAATGACTCTTGAGCAAGTTCAATCCAAAGAAGACATTAACAGCTGTATCGAAAACAATTTGGGCTTCATAAGGACAATTCCAAACAACCTACCACTGGGTTCAACTTAAGTGCGATCTATTCGCTACGATTAGACAGCTTGGTAAGGCGCCTCTGTAGCCAGGTGGGAAGGAGGAGCAGTGCGTAGCACACGCTTCTTAATTAGACCGGGGTCGAGCCCGTCACCACCAAATACAGAGGATGCGGAAAGGTCAGGGAATGACCGCTGCATATTCCTGGAGCAATATGGCCTTAGTTACTAATGCTCCTAAAAACCAAATAACCAACAGCTTGGTAAACCAACGTTCTTTACTGAGTGCCAAAGAAATCGATTAGTTGCACTTTCTTCATCTATTGTAAAAGTAACAGAACAAAATTCATACAGTGTAGTGGACGTTTAGCCGCTAGGGCCCAACGTTGTCCACACTATGCTTCGTGGAGGCAGACCAGGTACCCGGTAATTTTAAATTTTCACTCTGGCAGGTCCTGCCACTTAATTTCCTTCATTTTACCAATATGCCATTTAAAAACACTTAAAAATTACTATAAAGCCGGAGCTAAATCACTGACATCTAAAACCTGGCAGTACTGACCGGGAATTGGAAGTTTGAGAAGTTTATGCTAACGAGGAACCACAATGTTATGTTTTTTTTTTTTATATTTATAGCGAAAGCATAGAGAAGTAAAGTTCCGCCTTCCCAGTGCAGGGGCGGTAACGTACCCTTCTAAGAAAGGGCATGGCTAAGGATCCGTTGATCGAGCCAATTGTTTTAAGCTACATTTATTAAACGCAGATGAGCTTTCAGCTGTAGAATCGTACATGCTAGTGAGTGATGAGAAGATGATACACAGAAGAAAGGTTTATCAGTTTCTTCTTACAGGATATTGAGCCTTTAGCAGCAAATTGCGGGATCTGGGAATCCAAGAGGATGCGCGATGTTCTTGTGAGGTCAACGAAACTCGGCACCACTTTATGAATATTTGCATATTCTATTTTGACATTAGAATGAACCTCCTGCAAGCGCTAAGTATCACAACATTTCAACCTGAACATCAGCTTATTGCATTCAACGAAGCCTTAAAAGCCTTGACCACCTACATTAAGGATATCTTCAAATGCTACACCCCTCAGTAGCAAAGACTACATCTACCAGTGAACGCAACTACTTCGGCCACTTAATATCCACTTGTTCTACCTCAGGTGTAGAAGAAGAAGAAATCTTTATTGCAATACATTGCATACATGGTAACCACAATTCCATAGATCGTCCATATACTGCAAAGATACAATATGTGCCCGCCACAGCCAGGAGGCCAGGGGCTTGACAAGGTTATGGGGTATCAGAGAAACGTGTATTACAAATAGATTAGAATTAAAACATGACAATAATTTAAATTAAATTAAAACGTGACACTGAAACAAGAGGAGTGGCACTTAGGGAAGGAGGTGACACATGCCACTGGCATATGTCCCAGAAGTCAGGCGAGTTGATCTTGCCAATGAGCAGTTTGATGGTGGTTACAGTTCTCATGCGGATTATTTGAGGCAGCCATAGAAGTTGATCGGCCATGCTAGTGGTCCTCTGTTGGGAGGGCAAGCGATGTTTGTGGGTTGCCCACTTCAGTATCTAGTATTCACTGGCGAGGATAGGTTTCATGAGAGAAGGTGCTGCAGAGGCCCATATTTCAGAAATATACAGAACAGTGGAGTACACAACCGTTTGCAGATATTGTAATTTTTGACACTCCTCTTGGAACACTGTTTTGGATTCTCTTTCCAGCAGACATGGAATTCGTTCTTCCGGAATGGATATTTTGTCAGCAAGCCCTGACTTTCTACCAGGACTTGTGTATAGTGAATAAATAGGTGTTTACTCACGAAAACATGCAATGAGGCTGCTGCTGGCCCAGGTTTTGTCTTGAGTGGCATCCCACCTAGGAGAAACCCAAATTGCGGACTTGGCTCCCCCCCCATACTGCAGACTCTCTTCTGTCGTCATTTCGTCCATTTCGTCCACTCCATCATGCTGATGGAATACTACCTTCCTTGGGATCCTTCACTCCTCTCGGAGTTTCTTGATGAATTTGGAATCCAGAATGGGATGTTAAGTGATCGCAGAGCGATCGCTTTGGCTTTCTCTGTCTGTCATCCTTTTACTTTTCTTGGCACTCTATCCATAACTCGTGGTACCAACACAGCTTACACTCATTGGGCTTTGCAATCTTTCATCTTCACAGGGCCACGTAAGTGCAGTTTTGTGAGAAACGGCTGGCAACGCGCAATAAACACACCATGCCCACTATGTGTATCGATGATCTTGGTAAGGCACCTCCTGTCATACTCAGCTCAATATCTAATGATGAAGCCATCGTGGATATAAAGGTATAATTGTCATCCTCCCCATACCGGGTGGAAAAGACGTGAGTTTGATTACCTTCAATGACGCAAGGAAGTTTTATGGGTCTTTTTCACAAGTGACTTAGTCGGTCTCAGATTACAGAAGCATGGTTTTATCCCAGAAAGACGGTTTTTCGTTCGGCAAATAGCAAATCAACCACAGAACACAGACATATTACATAGCCTAAGTTGCTGATGCGCCGAAAATCCTACAATAACAACAACAGCCTCGTGTGATCTTTCGATAGAAATATGTAACAAGAATTCTGAACAATCTTGATGCTAAATATGCTCCAGGTCCTGCTAACATTTGGACGATTGTATTCAAAACATGCTCAGAGCTTGTTACTTTTCTACGTCTTCTTTTTCATTCGGCTTGGAAATTTGCTGTTATCCAGTCCCTAAAAAGGGTGACAAATCCCTCCTATACAATTATCGTCCCATTGCACTTATCTCTACTCTTTCTAAAGTAATGGAGAAATCCATTTACTGCTAACTCCTAAACTATCTTCAAATCTTACGTCTGATCATGATCGTCAATATGAATTCCATCGGTATCGATTTATTGGTGATATATTGGCTTCTGTTACTCATTTTTGGACAAATTCGATGGATGTTTTTAATGAAACTCAAGCTACGGTTTTTGATGCTGTTTTGTATAAAAATCATCTAAACAAGCTTCTATCTTATAGATTTCCGAGCCTTCGCTTGCAATTGAGTATCTAGTTTTCTCTAAAGCCGGGGCGCCTCCGTAGCCAGGTGGGAAGGAGCAGCAGCAGTGCTAGCACATTCTTCTTGATCAGACCAGGATTCGAGCCCGTCACCACCAAATACGGAAGATACGGAAAGGTCAGGGAATGACCACCGCATATTCCCGGAGCAATATGGCCTTAGTTGCTAATGCTCATAAAAACCAAATAATAATAACAACAACATTCTAAAGCCGGTCATGGTAGACAGTGTGCAGTTTAAGATCAGCAAGGGCAGTGTGGCAATGACACGCATTTAATACACAAGTGTTATTTAAACGACTTGGCTTTAATGATAGAAATATTGCAAGAAAGTTATATTTTGTGATATGTTTTAAAATAAAGATCACAAAATTTTGTGATCTTGTTTGTAAAGCAATTGACCTCGTATATAAAATCAATTGTTACATCGATTGTAACCTTGACCTTGTATATAAATCACCACTTGTGATCTTTATCTTGATATGGCTGTTTGTGTAACAGCCAATAAACTAATTATAAGAACTACATTAGCTTTACGACAATAAAAAGGAAGAAAAAGATTAATAAAAAGCATCGCAGTTAAATATTCGAGCAAGATTACTGAACATTAAGCATATTTTTTTAAAGATTCACTGATAATTTAGTAGATAATTCTGATATATATGATCTCTTCAATTTATTAGTGATATTATTTGTAGCGGAAAGTAATGCAAGGAAGCAAGCTTCTCTGGTATCATCAAAAAAAATTACAGAATTCATATTCTTAAATTCATTCAAAACGACCCACTTTCTCAACACTACATGGTAATTTGTTCCAACAATCACTCACTCTTCGGCTGAAATCCAATTTGTGCACATTTATCCTGCAGCCATCGTTATTTAAGTTTGTCTCCTTATGTGTGTCGTCTGAACAAGGGTTACCTTTACTCAATCCTAAGGCCTTAAATACTTCAATCAGGTCCCTTCACAGGAGTTTAGTTTCCAGATGCTGCAATTTGCAGAACTGAAGTCTCTTTATCTAAAATTACCCTTTTTTTTGTCCATGTTATTGTTGTTGGGTTTTAGGCGCATCAGCGACTTAGGCCATATTGCCAAGTATATATTATGTCTGTAAACTGCGTGTCGATTTGCTTGACGAAAAACCTGACATTTCGGAAATAAAAACCATGAAACCCTCGCATCAGATCGAACAACTCAACCATACTTGGAAAAAAAAACATAAAAACTTTTATGGGTTATGCCTTTCCACCCAGTGTGTAGACTCTGTCACTGACTAATCTCGTTGCTCTTCTCTGACCCCGTTCCAACAGATCATGTCCTTCTTAAAGTCACGTTTCGAGACTTCTGAGCAGTACTGTACTCAAGATATGGCCTGGCCTGGCCGTTGCATTTTACAATAGAATAATCACTTCCTGCCTTCGTGAGTAACACAGTCGGTAGAATTTCTGTCCTCCCCACAATCGGGAGGAAAAGACCTAAGTTAAGAGTTTGTTCGATGACGTAAGGAATTTTTCACAGCGTGATTGAGTTAGTAAGTCTCAGGCGTGGTTTTTTCTCCCGGAAACTCAGGTTTTTCGTCCAGCGAACAGAAAATCGACCACCAAACAAAACACACGCAATTTACAGACATATACAGAGCAATATGGCTTAGTCGCTGCTCCTAAAATCCTACTACAACAACAACAACGCCAATCACCCTTTTCCGTGCTGGCAAAATCCCTGTATATCATTGACAAAACTCCACGAGCTGGCCTAGCAGCCTGTTTGCACTCTCAGTAAACTTCATGTCAGACTGTACACTAATCTCTAGATCTCTTTCTTTCTCCAGTCTTTAGTTTTGTACCACCCAATTGGCATGTTCCCCATACAGGCAGCAGTATTCTGGAATTATTGCTGTTCATATGCATTACCTTGCATTTATCAATATTAAACGTCATTTCCACTTCTCAACCCACCTGCCTAATTTCTTTAGGTCTTGTTGCAGCAGTACACCCTGATTCTTGTTATGGTCGCATCTAACATTAACGTTAGATGCGACCTTCATAGTGAAATTCCAGTTGGACTTGTACAATATTTAAGCGAAGTATTTAATTTTCCTCAAGCTTTGGGGAAAATGTCTAGACATTCTTTAGTTTTCTGTTTCAATATCATAATTCATATTAATTTCGTTCTACAGTATATTATCGGTCGACTCTACGCTGAAGAAGTTGCCAGTTAGAATGATATTAATGTTTCGTTAAACAATAATTGGTAGCTGCTCCATCCCTATGAGAATTACACTCAGGCTGTTTCAAGTGGTTGCTAGGTTACACAGTTACATTATTATTTTTGTTATCTAGTGAATATTGCATCATTAGAACTTTTAAGCACAGTACAACTACTGAAACCCTAGAAAAAAACAAAAAAAGCAGTTTAATTCAAGGTAAAAAAATAAAGTAACAATTATTTCGACGAGCCAGAAAATATAAGATCTACCGTTTTTCTTTTGGTATTAGTTACTCTTTATTTTGTTTCCAGCTCTTCAAATGTACTTTTTCCTTTCACCTTTGCCATTTTAAGGCAGGAGTGCTAAGGCACGTTTGTATTGCATAAAAGTGTTCACTTAGCCTGATTAATATTTCCTTGTGACCGCTAAAATGCCCAAGTAACAATTTCTTTTGGTAGTCCGAAGAGTAGAATGTAAAGCCTTCATTAACTCCAACGTTTACAGGTTATTGCTCGTTAACTGAAAGAGTGTGCTAGCGTTTAACTTTTCCTGGGGTGAAATGTCTCCGAAGACAATATAGTTATACGGTCATTACCCTAAGGAAAGTGCGTGCAGTTATCCTGTCATCTTTACATCTAGAATTTCTTTTGCATTCTATGATTTGTATTAAATCAGTCTTTTCTAAGTTACTGAACAATATCACATAGCTTGATGTAAAGCAATTGTAATAATAAGCTGCGATTCTGAGCACCTGTTGGGCAGTATGAGAGTTTCTCGACCAACAGTAATAACAATAATAGTAACCGGACACAACCAACCACCCCATGCACTTGACGCCAGTACACGTCACGGGGCTGAAAAAAATCCCATAAAAAATAACTCGCCTTAGCGGGAGCGAATAATAATAAAATATAATAAGTATACCATATTTCAAGCTATTCCTAACTGGTCACCTGGGCCGAAGCCCATCTACCAATATTTCATAACTGTTTATTTGTTACAATTCTTAGGTCGATCAACCTTAACAAAAACAACAATTACAAAGTCTAACTTGACTTATGGCAACAATTAAGAGAGCACAACCTTTAGCCTCGCGGGGGAGACGGCGTCTCCGCCCCCCTCACGAGTTACCGTCCCCACCGCGAGGAGGTAGGTTGCCCTATCTAACAAAACATTGTCTGACACCTCTCAGACTAAATAATAAAACAAATTACATTCAATACAATTGATCTTACTAATTTACTCACAATCATTGCAAGACACACCTGTCCGGTTCCTGCAGACCCCAACACTGACGCCACTGTGACTGACGACCCCAGTCACCGCTGGGAGAAGTCTTTTCCAATTACTGGAAGAGGAGAAGCCCCCCGCATGACACACTAATCCTGTTCTGTACGTCTCTTTAGGGTATCAACCGCTTTTAAATATTCTGGACATATTCGGTTATTAGCTTCATGCTCAGAAGGCATCCTCCTCCGCCAACAATTTACACACTTTGGAGCTTCTGCTCTCTGCGTACAAGACTTGAATGTATGTCCACTCCCAGCACAGTGACTGCAGAACTCGCCTGCGTCACAGTGCCGGGCCACATGGCCATACGCCATACATTTGTAACATTGTGTTGGAGTCCACAATTCCCGGACACGGTGCGAACTCCAATTTAAAAATACTCTAGAACATTTCAACAAGTATCTTCGTATACGTGGGGAAACCTCCATCACTACGTTGTATCCTGAGGAATTCCTTGCTTTATTCTTAGCTAGTATTTTTATTTCAGAAAGCACCTGGTCCTTATTGTCAAATCCATCCGCCAAATTCCTTTCCCATAGTTCGTTATTAAAGGACTCACGATCTACATCCGAACTAACGTCAAAAATAACCAATCTGGGAAGTCGACGAAGGGGCCTTTCTACCTCCATTCCGAACTTCTGCACTTCAGTGCATTCTTCAATTTTCTTAACGTCCAGCTCAGATGCAGTTTCAATCATGACCCTCTTGTTTCGTATGGGACGAATTGACACCACCTTGACATTAGTTAAAACCGGTGCAACTCGTGCCATTAACTCGGTCTTTACTTGGTCACTGGTGTTATATCTCTCCGCATTAGCCTTCACTATAACTGATTTATTCTTGGATCTAATCTCACTTGCACTCGCCACCTCAACATATGGTCTTGATTCAGGAACTTGTTCTGCTTTACCTTTTTCCATTAAAGTATTCAACTTGGTTTCTAAACTCGCACTAACCGCCTCTGCATATGATCTTAATTCTGGGACTTGTCCTGCTTTCCTTTTTTGTTCCTTTAAAGTATTCAGCTTCGTCTCTAACCGTACATTCCGTATAGTCAAAGACTCCACATACAATACCATCTTGTCCCAATATCCCATTACTACATTCAAGTCATGTGCACTTGGCTTATTCAAAGCTGACACAAAAAGCCGTAACTTGGTTCTGTAAGACTCTAATTCCTGCAAGGTAATAGGTTCTAGGTTACACTGTATCTGTTTCGAAATCTTCTTCGTAACTGTACGTGTCTTTTCCTGTGAACTTTTCCCCTCCGGAATCCTCTTCTTTTCAGACGGTCGACTCGCGACCTCTTCTGATTCATCTTCACTCGAAGATTCAGAGCTTACCTCCAAAGACTCTATCGAAGATTCTTTTCCTGGCTCCTCCACCGGAGGAACAGGGATCTTCCTTCTCGTTTTTGGCATATATCACAATAATTTAGATCTCGCGAAATTACAAAAAGAACCAACCAAAATAGGCTCAATCTGCCAGCTGAGGAATCACCTCAGCTGCCCAGCCCAGACCACTAGGAGGAAGAGCCTCTTCAAAATAATTTATTGCAGAGGGATCAAACAAACAGCCGCACTATCAATTGACAAATCAAGTCGCAATGATAAAGTTCTGACCGACTATTCAATAAATCATTTGGCACCTGGGCCATATAATAAGTATAGTAATAACCAAGCGAAAGTTACGGCTGAGGAAGATAATGGCGCCATCTAGTATCACTTCAAAAAACTAATTATCGTTAGACTCAAGCCGAGGCTAAACAGGTCCAACTCCATAGATGGATGATGTCGAACAGAAATAATGAACATACTGCATCGAGTGTGACGAGGATAAAGTCATTCGCGTTCAGATCTTAGGCAGAGGGATTGGTTTGAAATGTCTGAACAGCCACAGTTATGCAAATCGCCACAGACTGTTTCGTTTGATTTTGTGGTTGTAACCTTTAGAAATAGTGTTGGTCCTTAAGTTTTGCACACCAGTGTAATATTAACTGGCAAATCCCAGGAACAGATAACATCCGCAACTACTGGTGCAAGAAGTTCAGCTGCACACACTGGCACTTAACTGTTGTTGTTGTAGTACGGTTTTTAGGAGCATTAGCGACTAAGGCCATATTGTCTCTAAATTACATATATTCTGAGGTGGATTTTCTGTTTCGCCGGACGAAAAACGCCAATTTTCGGGTGGAAAAAACCATGCTGACCTCATCGGAGATCTACAAACTCAGCCACGTTGTGAAAAATGCCCATAAAAATTCCTCGCGTCATCGATCAGGTCTTTTCAACTGGTGTGGGGAGGAG